>NC_056741.1:1766078078-1766163078 GCF_019279795.1 Protopterus annectens | reverse complement strand
TATTTATACATATATATATATATATATATATGTGTGTGTGTGTGTGTGTGTGTGTGTGTGTGTGTGTGTGTGTGTATGTATATATTTGTTGACTGGGTTAGTATACTGATCAATAGTCACCAATTTCAGGCTTAGCCCGAGTGAAATACAAACTATTTCACTAACAAAAAATACAGAAATGTAACAATAACAGAGTAGTTCAGACAAATTACATAGAAAAAACTGTGTACATACATTTAGTGACCACGCTCAGTGCAATGTGCAATGTACAATCAATTTAATGTAATGTGGAATATATGCATTAATTTCTAAATTGGGTCTCTAATCAGGAAATCTCAAGTGAGAAAAAGAGTTTCAGAATGGATATCGGTAAGGTGATGTGCCTTTTGTTGAATAAGGTCCCACCTATACCTGATTGACTTCTTCAAAGCAGTCACCAGAGCCGTAGATGAGGGTAAGGTGGTGCACACAGCCTATCTTGACCTTGCCAAGGCTTTTGACACCATCCCCCACTCTGGTATTATAGATAAACTCACTGGACTAGGCATAAATCCATATATCACAAGATGGTTGGCCAACTGGCTCACTGACAGAACCCACACAGTGAAAGTAGCCAACTCCAAATCCGACTTCAGACCAGTGACAAGTGGAGTACCACAGGGTTCGGTCCTGGGTCCACTCCTGTTCGGTATCTACTTCTCTGAAGTCTAGGCTAATACAGCTGGTCTCTGGCTAATGAAATTCACAGATGACTGCAAAGTAGGAGCCATAATAGATTCACCTAAGGATGTGGACATTCTACAAAGAGGCCTCACTGAGACTGATTCTTGGTGTCAAAATTATGGCCGAAAGTTCAATGCCAAGAAGTGCATTGTCATCCCCTTTGGGAAAAACACCATACCCATGAACTATCACATAGGTGGGAGCCTACTAAACACCTAAAGTGTGATAAGAGACCTTGGGACACAGGTGGACAGTAGTCTCTCCTTTGATAATCACATCGCCACAGCAGTCAGGAAATCCTTCTACATGGCACACCTCATCACAAAGAGGTTCTTCTCCAGAAAAAGAGAGGTCATCGTTCCTCTCTACTCATCCCTCATCAGACCCATTATAGAGTACAACGCCCCATTTGGCATGTACCTCGCAAGACATCTGCAACAACTAGAAAGACCACAGAAATACCTCACTAGGAGGATTACTGGCCTCAAACAGATGCCATACGCAGACCGTCTCAAAAACTGAGAGCTACTCCAACTCATATCGCCTACTCAGAGGCGACCTCTGCCTAACATACAAAGCCATGTCTAACCCAGATCTGATGGACATGCTACACTTAAAGAAATCCCATTCTCTCCAAGCCACATGTTCCAGGGACCTAAACCTTGTCACCACAATAAACAGAACATGCTGGAGGGATAGATTCCTGTCCCAGAGAATTTCCATGCTCTGGAACAGGCTACCCATTCATGTCAAGCAGAGCTCCTCATTAGCCCTCTTTAAGAGAAATCTTAACAATTGGATGGGAAACAGGAAATTCACCCCAGGGATCACTGCTGTGGCACTGCTCGACAGGGGCACAGGAAAATAATTTTCTTGGGTGGCGAAAGCCAGGGAACCTTGTTTGGCTAGGCTTATATAGGCCCTAATGCAGAGAGCCTTGTGCATGCCTATGAACCTATGAAGAAGTGCTTTTTGAGTTGCATTCTAAATATGGAATAAGTGTTGGATTCCTTAATGTCAAAGGGGAGAGCTTGACAAAGAGTAGGTACCTGAGAGGAAAAAGCAAGTGCAGTGCTGTGGAGCTTGGTTCTTGGGGTAATGAGAGCTGTTATGGTTTGTGTAGTGTCTCAGATTGCAGTAGAAGGGTTTTAATGAAGTCTAGCTGCAAGGGGGTAAATGTGTACAGCTGGAGTAGTTTGCAGAGTTAGTATCCTAAAAGTAGGTTAGATATTTGTTCTACTGGTAGCCATTTGGCTTTTTCTACGGTAATATAGTGTTGCTCACAGACAGGTGAATTTGTAATGTTCAGAGGATGCTGTTAAAGATAGCCTGCAGTGTGGCAATGTTTTTCTTGGTTGCAGAAGCAAAAATTGGAACCAATATTCAAGTTTAGAAAGAAGAACTCCTTTAACAATTGCTGCGCTGACTGGTTCAGATAGGGGAGATCTTTTTGGTCCAGAAGAGAAGGAAGTTTATTTTGGCTTACATTTTGTCTGCATGGAAATGGAAGTTTAGAGAATGATCAAGCCATAGTCCTAGGTATTTGAAGGTGGAAGTTGTCTCTATGAATGGTTGTGTAGATCAAAGATAGTTAAAGTGGATTTACTCACAAATATCATATTGGAAATTTATTGATCACTGTTTGGCTGATCACAGACAGTTGACTAAGCAGACGATTGATGTGCTGGTGAGAGATTCCTGTTATAGCAGGGTGAGGATTATGCCCTTGTCCCCACTTTTGTGTGATCTCGGAGTTGGTTCATTTAAGTAGCAGGAGGTGGGGGGGGCTTGCACCCCACAAAAATAGAAGTTGTTTCATTTGCATGTTCCAGAGTATGTGCACTTTCCTGTTGATCTGTTAAGATCAATGACTTTTTGTTGATGGGTTTATAAGTTGATTTACTGGTAGTTAGATCGACTTAGACAAATATATGTGTGTGTGTGTGTGTGTGTGTGTGTGTGTGTGTGTGTGTGTGTGTGTGTGTGTGTGTGTGTGTATACACATACACACACACACACACACACACACACACACACACACACACACACACACACACACACACACACACACACAGATATATAGATTTAAGGTTAATTTTTACTTTGCTGAATCCTCTTTATGTGTTTTATTAAAAGTTACTGTGTTGAAGGGCAGGACATGTCTACATCTGAACTGGGAGCATTGACTTCCCACGTAGTGTGTGAGGCTTGCTGGTATACAGATAAGTGAGGTTGCTTAGTAACCCTGACAATTTTCTGATGTACCAAAGGTTTTGACATTATGGGTAAGAGTATACATGTGAGTTTTGTAGGTTAGTGTTAGAGTACAGCCTAGGTAAGGGTAGATGTAGCATTGTGCATTTATGTTTATATGAGGTCTGCATGTAAGTGTTTTATGTAGTGACACTGCTAAGGAAAGAGTTTTTTGTAAGGTAATTTGTAGTGATAGGGTTAGAGATATTGGCAGGGTTATGCTTAGGGTTGGTATAGTTGTGTAACGCGGCAGAGGGGCACCCTCATAGTCTGAAATTATATATAACAACTGCATGGTTGCACAAAGACAAAGAAGGGAGTGATCTCCCAAGAGGAAGGAATCAATGCCAGTGCATAAAAAAAGCCACAATGGTAGCTATATTTTACACAAGAAAGTCATTAGAAGCATAAAGCACAAATATAACATTATCTAGAAATGTGAAAGGAGGCCAGAGTTCTTTACAGCGACTAAAAGTAATGGCTATAACAAAGACAATAGAAGATGGATATCATAATAGTTAAAAATCACACTCAGGGGCTCCGTTTTGGGTCATTATAGGTTCATAGGATGATAGTAGCATATTGGCCTAGAGGCCCTTATAAGCCTAGCCAAGAATTTTGCCCATGCTCCCACAAAGTCAGCACCTGTTTCCCTGTCCAGCAGGGACAGAGTTGGGATCTCAGGGGTGTATTTTCTGTTTCTCAACCAGTCGTCTAGGTTCCTTTTAAAGAGGGCTAGTGAGGAACTCTGTTTGACATGGCGATGGAGTCTATTCCACAGATGGGTGAGTCTTTCGGACACAAATCTATCCTGCCAAGAAGTTCTATAAATTTCACAGACCAGGTTGAGACCTTGCATGCGAGTTATATGGGTGGGGTTTGACTTATGGATATGCAGCAACTTCATCAAGGCTGGGTCTGAGATATCCTTGAATGCCAGACACAGGTCACCTCTGAGCAGTCTGTACAAGACTGAGTAGAAAGACAGAGCTTTTAACCTATCTGTATATGATAGGTGTTTGTGACCCTAGATTTTCCTGGTCAGGATCCTTTGGGATCACATCAGCTGCTGCATGTGCTTAGCAAGGTACATGCCAAAGGGGGCATTGTACTTGATAATGGACTGATAAGGGAGGAGTAAAGGGATGTTATGACCTTGTTCCTGGATGAAATGCCATTAGTTATGATGTGGACCATGTAGAAAGCCTTCTGTAAAATGGAGGCAACGTGGTGGTCAAAAGTCAGGTTGCTGTCAACCTGGGTGCGCAAGTCCCTCATGACTGATTGTGTGCTTAGTATATTGTTATTCATGTGATAATTAGTGGGAACACCAGTTTCCCTAAAGGGGATAATGATGCATTTCTTGGCATTCAGTTTGAGGCCATGCTTCTGGCACCTGTCATTAGTTTGCACAAGGCCCTCTTGGAGGATGTTCATATCACTAGAGGAATTTAGCACAGCACCCAGCTTGCAGTTATCTGTAAACTTGGTTAGCCACAGACCACTGGTATTGACTTGCACCTCAGAAAAAGTATATCCCAAACAGTAGAGGCCCCAAGACTGTTCTTTGGGGTACACTGCTTGTTACAGATCTACTACTAGAGGTGGCTCCCCCTATTTTGACTGAGTGAGTTCTATCAGTGAGCCAGTTAGCTACCCATCTGGTCACACAGGGGTTGATGCCTAGCTGAGAGAGTTTATCTATTATGCCTGAGTGGGGAATAGTGTCTAAGGCTTTGGCTAGGTCAAGGTAGGCAGTGTGTACCTTCTTCCACTCATCCATGGCTTTGGTGACTGTTTCGAAAAAGTCGACCAAGTTTAACAGGCATGATCTCCTTTTGACAAAATTAGACTGTGTGGAGTCAAGCATTTGGAGATTGCCAATGCCTTTGTTTATAAGGTCCATGATAATGCATTCCATGGCCTTGCAGATCAGGCTAGTTAGGCTGATGGGCCTATAATTGCCTGGGTCAGTGGATACTCCACTTTGTGTAGAAGGATGACAGTGGCTGTCCTCCATTTGGCTGGGATGAAGCCAGTGCTCAGGCTTTGGTAGAATAGGGTGTCTAATGGAGCTGAGAACTCATGCCTGAGTTCATCTAGGACACAGTCAGGGATGTTGTCAGGTGCCATGGAGACTGCATTTTTTGCCTTTGAGAGGGCATTAAAGACCTGCTCCCTGATGATGAGGGGAGGGTGCAGGTGCTGGGGATGTCCTGGTTTACGGATGGGGGGATAGGGGGGTGAGGTTTTCACTGAACTTGTATGCTAGCACATTGGCAAAATCTATGGCTTTTGTGTATGTGGTGTTCTTGACCACCAGTTCAGAGCAGATTTGGGTGTTATCTTTGAGATTGCAGATGTACGTGAAGAAAACCTTGTGATTGTTCTTGGTAGATGTGTCAAATTTGGACTTGAAGTTAGCCTTAGAGGATTTCACCAGTGACCTTATTTCCTTGTTCAGACAAAGGAGAGATTGCTTCCAACTTGACACCTGTTCCTTCTTGGTTCTGGACAACAATCTTTTCCTTTTATTATACCGTTTGTTTATTTCTGTTGTCCACCAGACAGATTTGTCTTCCTTGAGAAAGGTGATTTGATCTTGTCAGGTATTACTGAGTCCATACAGCTATGTAGGTGCTCATACAGTTGTTTATGGTGTAGGCTTGGACATTAGCGCTAGTTCCAGCTGAAGGGATGGTGGCTGTGAAGCTACTTATAACTGCTCTCAGGAGATTGTAGTCAGTTTTGGAAAAGTTTTTTTGTTTGACCCTGATGGGGGGGGGGGGGGATGGTGACTTTGAAAGTGATCACTTTAGAGTCAGATCTTAACAAGAAGGATGACACTGTAAGGGTGCTACAGTGACTACTCATGTTAGTTTTATTTTACGTTTGTTAACCAGGAAAGTCCGACTTGGAACAAAGCCAATTTTCAGCGGAGGCCCAAGGAGAAAAGCTCCAGATGCATGTCTTTGTAATGTGGGAGGAAGCTGGAGCACCCAGATGAAACCCATATGAACACATGCAGACTCCATACAGAAGGCACCCCAGCTGAGAATCAAACCAAAAAACCTCTTGTTGTGCGGTGACAATGCTACCGCTGCACCACGTAGTTAGCACCAGGTGCAGGATATCTTCACCTCTCATGGGGGTGCCAACCAGCTGATCCAATGCATTGGCATTGACAAAGTTAAGGAATCTCTGGGCATTCATGTTTGGGATAGAATAGATCTTTCGTTCTATGGCTAGGTAGTTAAAGTCACCCAGGATCAGGGTAGAGGGTTGAATCTTGATGGATTCAAGTAAGTGCAGATAGGTGGAGTGGGCGTCCTGAGTCATGGTTGGGGGTCTGTAGCTGGCTATGATTTAAATAGTTGTTTTCTCAACAGTTAACTGTACCTGGAGTTTCTCCTGTGCATCATACTGTTTGACCAGCCTGGAGATGTGTATGTCTTTGATAAATACTGAAACTCCACCTCTTTTGGCCTTGTAGCCCTCCTTTTGGGATCTGAAAGTATGGTAGGATGAGTAACCTGGTAAGGCTGGGGTGCTCTTCATAGGGTTGAATCAGGTTTCAGTGACTGCACAAATGTCAGCATCCTCCAGAGTAAGGAATGCTTGCAATGAGTGCTGTTTCATGCAAAGACTCCTTATGTTTAGCAGCATGACCTTTAAATTTCATTTAGAAGAATTTTTCACATTGGTAATTGTATGCTCATGACTTTGCCTGAAAAAGTTTCTATGGGGGAGGCAAGAACCTTTGCCAGAAGCCTGAAGCCCAGGTGAGACAGATGAAGGTCATCTCTGGCAAAGCATCGTGGTCTGCCAATCATGTCCTCTCAGGCTGTCAGGTACTGGATCCCTTTGGAATGACACCAGAAACTAAGCCAATTGTTGAAGTCAATCAACTTCTGTTTGTATTGAGGCATCATTCTGGGTCATGGTAGGATGCTGTTTGAGGCTAGGGACATACCTGGCTGGGAAACATATTCACTATGCTCAATCATGTCTTTCTTCGTATTGTCCAAAGATGTATGTCTCAAGTTATTCACACCAACATGGACTATGACAGAGTCATAACAGTATCTGCTGTTAGGAGACTTGAGTGTGATATGGCACATTCTAGCATCTGATAAGCAACTTACCATGACTTTCTACTTGTCTAGCCTGGTGAGGAGCACATCTGTGTGTCTCACGATAGAGTCTCCTATGATTAGTATGTTGGGTTTGTGGCTGGGTCTTAGAGGCTGTGAGGTACAAGCATTTGTATTATGTGTGGTGCTTGGTGTGTAGGCTGTAATGTGCATGTGTATTTTTGCTTCTGAGGTCTCTTTTGTTTAAGTATGTTTTTGTTGAGACCCTCTGAATGTACAGGAGTGTGTTGCACAGGTGTGGGTGATGTTAGAGGTGTGGTGTTCCATACAAATATGGTATAAATCCAAGAGTCTCCCAACAGGCTGTGTTGGGACCTGTGCTACTTGCTCTACTGTTTTCAACATTTTCAAGGGTTATGTCTACATGATTAGGTAAATATGCCAGTGACTGCAAGGTCAGGACTGTGGTGATTTCAAGTCTTGGCATAATAATCCTAAACAGTTATCTCAGAGAAGTTGGTAGCTGCTCATCTAACATTGTTGTGGAATTTAGCATTTCCAAATATCAGTATACAATGTTCCTAAGGTGAGACATCTACGTAAATGTAAAATAGTAACAGTTTATATATCAGGACCCGCATGATTGAGTCCTGTCACACAGAGAATGAATGCCCAAAAAATGGACTTACATATACTAGGTCTGAGATTGCAATTTCTCAGGATATTCCCTTTTCTCTTAGGTATGGTGATCTTGGAGTTGGTATATATAAGTCTGGAGGGTGTGAGAGGCTTTCCCTCCAACATCAGGGGTGTATGGGGGCTTGTATCCCTGCAGAAAAGAAGTTTAAAGAAGAAGAGTAATGTTCAAAATTTGATCTTCTCCTGTAGTTTCTTTTTTTCTAGCTTGATAGCATTCGGTATTTCGAATACTGACATTTCAACAGGGAGTCATATAAAATTAAATAACACAGTATAAAAGCAAGTTAGGTATTAGGATTGACAATAATAATATTACATTTAAAGATCATCCACGGGATTCATGAACCTTGTGCCAGGCGCACGCATAGCGTAGGCATTACAACGCCAAATATGGCCGCCGAGCGATTCAGGTACGATCCAATTCCACGTGCACTTCCGGCATGCGCCAGATCTGCCCAGCCCCCGGCGTAGGTATGCTAAACACTCCATGTGCAGTGTGTCACCATGCAAATGAAGGCATATAGTGATTCACAAAGTGGTGCAGGCATAGCATAAGCCCACGGCAATGTAAACAAAAAAAAAACGGTTTACATTTTCCCAAACATAACATCGGAGTAACGGAAGAGTGTCAGACCCAGGTATTACACTGTTACCATATGCCAATGGTGAAATACACAGACAATGGCAAAAGAAAACATGCACAACACGTAAATAACAACTTAAATGACATGTCCACAGTAACTCACATCAGAACCGCAGGACATGTGTGCGGAAGGTGCAACATAATGAAATAATATAACAATGTTATAAAACAGCATCGTAATAGACATCAGGTCCACAGCATAATACACCATGGTATGCATGGAACGCCACAACCACGGTGCAAGGGTTGCCAAGGACTCGCGGCAGTCCTCGGCGTGGTAACTATGAATTAGTAGTCAATGCCATGCAAATGAGGCAGATAATACTGAATCGCAAATCCCCTGCCAGAGTAAGGCTGTACCAAACAGCGCAGTGGTAATACACCGAGGAGTGGCTCAGAGGGAATACATGACATCTGCAGAGGGGTGTGCCACCGTAGCAGTAAGCACATTGGAGCACAGCAAACCTGGGCTGTACATCGCAAATCAAAGCTGCAGGACCGGGGTGTGGGGTAATAGTTTAGCTGAGAGCACACAATGCGCGCAAAAGTGCATGTGTACGAGGATGTCAATGTTCCTGGAACCTAGTCATGTGACGCATGCCCCCGCAAACAATATCAGAAACAGGAAGGTGATGTGAAGAATATAAGGAAATGCGGAAGAAGTGTAATTGGAGTACTAATGAGCAATCAACACTAATCAACCCACGGAAGCCAATCGGCGGCAGCTGATAACTGCATGCAGAAACCTGCAAAACAGGATAGGGGAGGCATATGAATGCAAAGAAAGTAGGGGAGGTAGCAGACTGCAAAGATTAAAGACCTGACACAGCAGAGCAAAGCAGACAGGCAGCACAATGGCAGTAGCACACAAAACGCATGATATGACATGTCCATGAAAGTAGAAATGACAGTGCTCTGCAGGATGCATGCCAGAAAATGGTAGGTGCAACGTGCAGAAATAGTAAGGGAATGTCGAAAGGTAATCCATGGCAGGCAAGAGTAATGCAACACCAAAGGCAACACCGTTGTAGCTCCATCAGTAAAACATGGAAGATAACCCCTAGATACGGCCGTACAAACACACCCTATGACATCATCGGTGTGCACAGCACAATAGTATAAAGTGTGAATGCACAGAACACACAGCCGTGTATTCCCAAACACCGCACCATAGGTGTAAACACACGGGGAACTTTTAAAATGTACATGTTGGGTGCTGTCGTAGCTGTGATCCATCAGCATGTGTTAGAGACAGACGGTGTTGTGGATGAGGGTGCCGACAACCACCGCAGGCCTCGAAGGAGGAGGAGAGTGTTCAGACCAAGGGTAACCTACCAGGGGCTACATGACCAGGAGATAGTGGAGCATTACAGGGTGGACAGGGACATGTTACAGCAAATAGTGGAGCTGTGCCGGCCATGCCTGAGAACAAGAAACAACAGAGGGGAACCCATCCCAGTGGACACAAAGGTATGTGTAAGCTTGCGAATACTGGCCACAGTTACCTTTCAAAGGCCAACTGGAGATATAATGGGCATCTCACAGGCATCAGCATCCAGGGTACTACACCAGTTCCTGGATGCCATGTTACCACATGCCAATGAGCATATATACTTCCCCAGATCTCAGGAGGAGTTGGCTAGCAATATGCGCCACTTCCACCATGTGGCACAATACCCGGAGGTACTGGGTGCGATAGACTGTACGCACATACAAATCAAGTCACCACCTGGCGACCAGGGTAGACGCTACATAAACCGCAAGGGATTCCACTCCATCAATTGCCAGGTCATGTGCAATGCCCAGGTCATTATCATTGATGTGTGTGCTGGCAGCCCTGGAAGTTACCACGACTCCCATATCTGGCATGCCTCACAGCTGTACCAGGTATTTGTCAGGGGGGACATCCCACAAGGCCATCTCATGGGGGATGCTGGCTATGCACTGGAGCCGTGGATGATGACTCCCATCAGAAATGCACACACACACATGCAAGAACGCCATAATGAGGCACACGCACAAACCAGAATAATCATAGAGCGTGTGTTCGGGATGCTGAAATCACGGTTCCGGTGCTTGGATACATCTGGTGGAGCCTTGCAGTACTCTCCAGGCACATGTGCCCACATATTCATAGTATGTGCCATGCTACATAATATGATCCTGCGGAAGCAGCTGCTGCAGGGACATAATGGTGAAGGGCCACAAAGCCCACCACAATTGCCAAGGCCAGTCCAGGCATAGAGGGTTCCGGACCAGGAACACACTGTGCCAGCCCCAGTAGGCAGATGGAGGCGTATCCAATATGCCTATGCCTTGGCAAAGAGGGAACGTATAGCACATACTCTGACAGCGTAGGCCCCATGGACTGACACCTCCCCACCTGCACACACAGTGAAATGGATGGCACACAAACATGACCACTTATGTGTGACTCCAACATAGGCAGCCCCCAAACACTGTAAACCCAACAGCCAGTGGAACATGTGACGCCAACACCTGAACAGTACGTGAGTCCTACAGCATATGGCGTTGCTGTGTGCCTGCCACGGTTGCCGCAAGATGTATACATATAAATATATATATATATATATATATATGTGTGTATATATATATATATATATATATATATATATATATATATATATATATGTGTATATATATATATATATATATATATATATATATATATATATATATGATATATATATAGATAAATATGTACACATATACATATATATAATACAGATAAGACAGGGAATTAGAGGGATATAAGGAGACTGAGAGGTATCCCGCGATATCTGTACATAGTATACATAGTGCAACGACAATCTGAACATCCGGAAGGTTCAAAATAAGAGGATACCGCCAACCATGGAGCGTGTAACATACCGATATGCATAACCGAGGCGAAGACCGCCAGAACACAGTACTGTAACAGTACATGCGCGTGTAATAGTATGATGATATGAAGGGAGAGGTAGACACCGCCGCTGGTGTTGCGGTCCACGTAAGTACTGTGTGCAACCGCCCCCATGAGTGCCGTAGTATGTGTACGTGTGCGCTGAGGGTGCCATGTGCGTCGCTGTGTGAGTGTAATGTGTGTGTTCCTGCAACATGTGTATGTTGGTGCCAAGTTAGAGGCAGAGCAGAATATTAGGTGTAGGCATACGGTAAACTAGCCTCAGGCATATGTTCACCACTAGTCCCACAGTAGTAGTGACAGGCCCACCCTGGCTAGGTGTGTCGTGACATAGAACGATACAAAGTGAATATGTCCCAGATGGTAGCACAGGAATATTCCCCATAAGAAATGGAAAGGACGTATGTAATAGTCATGCCTGCATGTACGACACTGATATGTTACATGCAATATGATACGTTGGCCAAGCCACACAGCAATAGGTATGTATCGCGGAAATATGTATGTGCTACCCCAGTACTGACCATGGCCACGTGTTGGCCCGTAAACACCGGTGTGTGTTCTACAAGTGTCACACAATCAATTCCCATCTGAATTTGTGGCAACCACTGGCAAACAGGCTATCCCAACAACAGGACCACAATGACTGCAAATATCTGGGACAGACTGGCAAGGGATAGTTGTCACGTACACATAACCGCTGATATACCACAGATGTTACGGACGTATACATGCATCAAGCTCACCTGCAGGCGATACCGACACCACATGACAACAGCCCAACCTACAATCCCATAACAAAACACTATTAACTGTTAACCCTCCAAGTAGGGATGGAGCACACAGACAACTATACTGGTTATGTAGAGATGCAAGGCCCACAAACCGTATCCATGACGTACAACCACCGATATCCCCCACAGTAGATAATAAAGGAATACAAACCGTAATAGCAGCACAAACATACAGTCAGTCAATGACATCTGCATAACCACAACATATCGCATGGGAGACACAATTAAAGGCGGATGCATAATTGCATGCGTTGTATAAATGCAAACAATAGCCATGTTACAGTTTGGAATGCAATACTCCGTTATCATTTGTCGGCAGGACAGGTACACCCACATGTCGAACCAAATACTACACCTGTCACACACAATCCACGGGTGACTTGAATGCAGAATATACTTGTCCCTATGCATAGCAGATGCAGTTACACATAACTTAAGACAATACGGACCATCTCCACGAAGGTAGGGCAAATAGCCAACGCCCAGGCGGTGAATCCAATTATACCCCAGTATCGACGCATAATTACCAAATGGAGTAGATGCACAGGTGATATGCACGTAATTACTCACGTACACATAGCTGCTGATATACCACAGAAGTTACGGGGGTATACATGCATCAAGGCCATGTGCAGACGATATCGGAAACAATTAACAACAGCCCAACCCACACTCCCATAACAAAAGACTATTAACTGTTACCTCTCCAAGTAGGGATGGAGCACACAGACAACTATACTGTCCATGTAGAGATGCAAGGCCTACAACCCGTATCCGTCACGTACAACCACCGATATCCCCCACCGTAGATATGAAAGGAATACAAAATGTAATAGCAGCACAAACATACAGTCAGTCAATGACATCTGCATAACCACAACATATCGCGTGGGAGACACAATTAAAGGTGGATGCATACTTGCATGCGTTGTATAAAGGAATATAACAGCCATGTTACAGTTCTGAATGCAATACCCCATTATCAGTCATCGGCAGGACAGGTACACCCACATGTCGAACCAAATACTACACCTGTCACACACAATCCACGGGTGACATGACTTCAAAATATACATTTTGCTACGCATAGCAGTTGCAAGTACACATAACATAACACAATACAGACCATCTCCACGAAGGTAGGGCAAATAGCCAAGGCCCAGGTGGAGACTCCAATTATACCCCTGTATCGACGCGTAATTTCTGAATGGAGTAGATGCACAGGTGATATGCACATAATTACTCACTGAGGAACAGCAATTGGTGGGATGAATCCACATGTTGCAGGTATCGACGTATATAAGGATGACTCTCAGGATAATCAAACCGCACGCTCATACCGAAACAGCATTGTACTACCGAAAACTAAAGGAAACGGAAAAACGATACACGGAACGACACACCAACAAGGTATGTAGAACACACGATATGTAAGGTTGTGTAACGCATGATCTCTATTAATAAGCTGTACCGTATTTGAATGGTGGTTGTAATTAATTACACTTGTCCGTAATGCAGAAAGTGGTGAAAGGTAGTTATGTAGTGATATCCTGCTGAGCATACCAACGCTTGTAGACACCGTGTGTACAGCAGTGGGACATCATGTACACAGCGAAGACACCACAAGGGATGCCATAGGAGGGCATTAAAGAGAACAATGCCATACCACACGCTGTTGCTGGCAGTGGATGTCCAACAAGGAAGCGCCATAGCAGGGGATAGTACATGTATGTATACTGTCCCAGCACGCATGTGTTTGAGCATATACCGTTGATGTCATATGTAAGGTGTGGCCGACGTGCAAGTATGCCCTGCATTAGGGGATAGTATGTGAAATATGTGTAATGTAAAGTTGTCAAGGTAGATATGACAGATATCATACACAGTATCACAGGCATATCATACATAACACAGGTATCGCCTATTGAATGTACAATCACAGGATACATATGGCCTGTAGGTATGGGACAGAGTAGTAGCATGATAGCTAGTCTAAATGGAAGGGACACCAAGTAACCATGCCCAAAGGACATGTAGTAGCTGCACAGGTGCACAGTGGGCAACAATGCAGTCTGGCAGGTCCACGTGTCAGCACATGGGCAGTGTACACAGTAGTGTCACCTCTCCATGGTAGTGTCTTGTGAACAGCAGAGTCAGGTGTCAACTGCACCACTACACAGTACCGCTGCTGTGGTGGTACCAGGACAACATGTCACTCAAACAGCAAGGGAGGTATAACATGAACAGTGCTACCGTGTGTCCCTGCGGGATGTACACAGGACCTATGTTCCACAGCATGGTGTATGTTGTGTTCGTGGAAGTAACACAGAAGCCCAGCCCATGCAGTGTGGCGTGTGTGCACATATCCAGGAGCATTCAGTTCACACTGCCCACCGCATAGTTATATATATATATATATATATATATATATATATATATATATATATATATATATATATGTATTTGTATATGTCTCTGCCTACTGTAGTCTTTATGTAACCTGTCCTTTCCTTTTTGGACATTCTTCTATCGTAGTCATTTGTTACAAAGATGTTTACATTGTTCTATTGGGCTTTTTCCCTTTGTGTGTGGAGCTTTTCCTCCCCGGGCCACTACTGAAAATGGACATCTATCCAGCTAGACTAGCCCGGTCAACAAATGTAAAATAAAAATAAAATAAAACTAAATAAATATGCATCACTAATGTGGAGGACATGGGCCGTGTCAGAGCAGAAGACACCCCTGAGTATGTGGTATGCAGATGTGTACAGATGTGTTGTCCATATGTCAGCCGCATATGTAAACTGTCTGAGCCCAGTAAACATCGTGGCATGTCACTGTTGTGCCATGTAAAGCTGTAGCTGTTGTTGAAGGTACACCATAAATGTGTTATTGTACCCTTGTCTGTGTGTAGATGTGTGTAGTTCACAGGTACAATGGCTACCTATGTACCAGCATCACACACAGTACAGATAGGTG
The DNA here is from genome assembly GCF_019279795.1 of Protopterus annectens. Lineage (NCBI taxonomy): Eukaryota > Metazoa > Chordata > Ceratodontiformes > Protopteridae > Protopterus > Protopterus annectens. Next base: position 1,766,147,970 of record NC_056741.1, on the reverse strand, counting down.
TGGCCTTGCAGAAGGATATCCATGCCACAGTGGAATACTGTAACCACAGGACTGTGTGTGGCATATGTGTGTACTGAAACCATGTAAAATGTGATATGTATGTACGGAACCACTATCCATGTGATAGTCAGTGGGTGAATGTAGTTATGCAAAGGTGATGTGCATGCACCATGTGTCATGCATCCTGATGCCATGATACGCATATGAAGTATCCGCCACACTGACACCCATATGGTCGGTATCGGTATGAGCTGGTGGAGCAATAATGGCGCCTGGTATGTAGGTGTGGGAAATCTAGGCATGGACAGTACTCTGTGACAGCATGTTCCATATGTAAGCATATAGTGAACATGAGTGGCCCTATGACTGAGGACTGTGTAATGCAATATGTACCTGACATGTAGTAGGTACTATGGCATGCTGGCACCACTGTGTGTACAGTCCATGAGCCACATAGCAGAACATCCGGAGACACAGGGTAAGATGTGCAGGTGGATGTGTATGTTGTCAATACCAGAATGTGGAATGTTGCTGAAAGGCAATGTGAGGACAACGTATGATGTGTTGGCCTCTGTACCATCCTCAACTGCCCATGCAACTGTATGACAGGTGGCCAGCATGTGTATGTGCCTAGCTGTGGCATACACAAGCCCAACACGGGTGCTCGGAAAGGCCTGGAGCCCATCAATGTGTGTGGGACTCACGTTCCTGAGGATGTGCCCCATTGCCATGCAGAATGGCCCAGTCATGGGTGTATGACTATAGTCCCACTCGTGCAATGCAGTGCCACCCATGTGTAGTGCGATAAATGCCGCTGTGCGGCGGTCAGGGTCCACAATGTCTGACAAAAGGCTAGCAGTGAATATAGTGGTCTGGTGTGGAGACATATTCCGAACAGGTTGGTGGGACATTACAGCCAGGGACATTGGAAGGTGACATTGGGCCAGTGTCCCAGGACATATTGTGTGCATATCAGTACTGTGTATGTGACCACAGGGACACTATGATGTCCATGTACGGATTGCGACCCTGTAGTGAGTGAGAAGGTGTATTGATGGTAAGTACGCCATCGCCTGGCACGTCGCCAACATTAGCTCGGTCTGCAATGCTTGGGTGACTTGTGTATGTGACATCAGATGTGGATGTTGCCAAAGAATACTGACATACCACCACAATGCCTGAGGCCCCACACCACAATGTGCGGCAGTCATGTTTAGGTAGCTAGCCTTGGAGTATGTGATGATGGACCTCGGGGACCCACCATGGCTGAAAAGTGATGCACCCCACACATGTGCATGTACATCACTGTGCAACAGCCTGTACATGTGGGTGTACATATGTGCATGGAACATGACCACCACAGTGGCGTCTGTGAACTGGTCAGTACCGCCATGTCTCTGTGTGGAGTAGCATGATTCCTGCAATTGTGTACATGCTACTACAGCGCACTGTGGTATGTGTCAGCATATGTATGTGCAGTGTCCATCTGCTTGGGTGTCATGATGTTAACAACTGCTGTCAGCAGACGTCCGTAGTAGTTGTTGTAGTACACATGTTCCGTGCATGCTGTGATGGGCATGTTTCCATGGTGTGGCTAGCAAGGCCGTGTAGCATATGTGTTGAATCCACCAAAGAGGGGATAACCCAGGTGTGTCACACCAGTCACATGGAGGTAGTGTTCATGCTAAGGGTAGTGTAGGTATGGTATGTGCTGTGTATTGTTTCACCCAGCTGAGCGGAGTGCATGACTCAAGCATGTGTAGGTACATGGGTGCCTATCCTAGGGAAGTGTGAGTTACTGTCAGCACACAGCAGTGGTAGCTGTCTGAGGCCCAATGTACACTATAACAACACAGACGGTATGTAACCTGTGGTGTACACTGTCGACTCTGTCGCGTGTTACATTGTGTACAGCGGTCACAAACACGGTTATCTGCACATGGAGCACCTATGATGCAGTGTGTTAAGCAACTATTCAGGATGTGTGCAAAACACTGTGTGATGTGTGAACCCCTCATCTGTGGGTGTTCCGGTCCAGGTATGGGCCTGGAAGGTACGGTCCGTGTACAATCCGTAATCACAGATGTGCTGCGCAGAGCATGGAGGCAGGTCCCAGTCACCGCAGAGATATGTCAGTGGTGCAATAGTGTGTGTGTCCCGCTTGTGTGCATCACAGTGGAAGATGCAAGCAATGTTCCACATGACCCCATGCCATGCCTGCCAGTTACAGCCCTGCCGGTGACAGTTATGTGAAACCACTGGAGAGGCAGTATAGCATGTGATGATGTACATGTGTGCTCTACACCCCAGGCCGTTGGCTGCAGGTCATGAGTGCCACAGCATTGTGTTTGACCTGGACTGTCATAGCGGTCAGATACCACATGCCTGTACAATAACAGTAGGAGCACAGGCAACTGTTGCAGTGACACAGTAGGTCAATGTACAGTGTCCCCGTGTCCAGACCACTGCCGACTGTACACCATGGCTAGACACACACCCAGAGGGCTATAACACCGGTGAGCCATTGCATGTCCCGGTACACGTAGTCTGTGTATTGCCATCACAGGGCAGTCACAATAACATGATGTATGAGAGATTTAGTGTACCAGGTGATGTGACATTTGTGCGTATGTTGAATGTCAGAGGTGTTCACCCATCCGCAACATCTCAGTGCATGATGCCTTGTGTAACATGATGTGTGGAACTGCAGTGTGATTCACAACAGCGTCATCCGTGACTGGTGTGTTGTGAATGGTGTAACCCATGAGTCTGCGGGATATACACTGATGTTGGCTGCCATGCTGGGGGCCACCAGTGGCACCTACAGTGGTCATACAGACATATTGCATACATTGTTCTTGCAGGAATGTCCATTGTTGTAGATGATGTGTTACTATGTGATGGTCGGTGTGTGTTGTGACTGTTACCCATCCAGACGTGACCGTCAGGTGCAGTCATGGTTGTCGACAGCATCATCCCCATCCACAGCTGTCAGCACCCTGTCCCCAGAATGGGTAACAGTAGCCCTCGTACTGTGTGACTAATGTGCAGATCGTAGAACACCTACTACTGGCTGCCTAACAGTGTCATCTAGGAAGGGTATATGTTGGCTGGAATACGCTGCTCCAATGTATAAATATGATATCCCAATTAATTACAATGAATACCCATCTAGTAAGCCATGGCTGGCATGTAAACTGTGTACAACAATGACTGTGTGACTGACCCTTCCAATGTGGTGCCGTGATGAACATGCACCCGTTAGAACACCAAATGAGGTACGTTGCACGTAATGATGTACAACTGACAGCTATGGGCACAGCATGGATGCAGAAGCACATCTCCCACAGGCAGTACCGCTGTATGGTGGTAGGGGGGCATTGCACGAGTACATGTGACAGTTGCTATATTGCCACATGTACGACATATCCGTCATATAGGGGTAGCACTGGTACGTGACGGTTGGACATGCCTGTACATACGGCCATGTCCCACAGGATATGTGTTAAGTGTGTACAACACCTGTCGTACCATCAGCAAGCTGTGAAGTGTATGACTGCCAGTGTACCCGTGTGACATGTTGTGCAATGGGTGCAAAGGTACGCAGTAGCGCATGACATGCTCACATGTCCTGCACAGGTGCATAGCTTGACAATACAATACAAATAGGGTGTTGGATAATAGCAAACCACAAGAGGTGATGAGTACAGGTGGCAATGCACCTACACCTTTCCGGGTAAGGTGTGCATGCCCATGACACATTAGCACCTGAGATGTTAGCAGTACAGCTGTACAGGGCAGCATGTATATTTGATTACAAATACCCTTGTGTGTTCCACCAGTGGCCTGTTGACAGACAGACATCAACACAATGTGCAGCATTGACATGTGCACAGCACATCACCGCTGGCTACAGTAGAACAGGGTTAATGTGTTGACATGTGCACAGAACATCAGCGCCAGCTTCAGTCGAACACAGTATGTGTTGAACCCCACCGTCATTGTAGCCCATGCCACAGAGAGACATGTTGTGCATCTGTATGTATGGCTGGGAATGGACCTGGCCTAGCAGTATAGCTGTGTCATTGTTGCGAACGACATACAGAATGGGCTGTGTGTGTGAGGTGTGTGTCATAAGTGTATGGTCTGATGGATGATACCAGCATTGCCACCGCTATGGGAACATCCCCGTCCCCATAAATGAATACCTCGGCTGTGCTCAACACCATGGTCACTGTGGAAGAGATGGTGCTGTGTGGTGCACCCACCAACATGGTGGTGACAGCAGGCACTGGATGTAGACATATGAGGTACCCATGTCAGGTCGGGGTACCATCCATGTGCACGGGATATCACCGTGCGGGCATATACAGCACTCTGTTGAACAATATTACAGCACATAGCACCTGTCAGGGGTAATGTTTATGCATGGGTGTGCGATACCAGCATGCACCATACACACCCCCACCATGCAGCATGCGGCCTACCTTGCAGAAGGACATTGTCCACACCATGATGATGGACATGCGACATGTCTATATACGCAGATAAATGACATATGGAATGGACAGCCACCCTCCCAATACTGGTATTCCACAGGCTGGACACATCCCTGTGCCATTTATGTGATATACCCTGCCATACCATGCAACCCTGTCCATCAAGGCTGCATGTGCCATCACAGTCATACATGGTGCGATGGCCACATGGCACATGCACTATCAACTGACCAGATCAGTAATGTGGCACTGATGCACCTTGTGGTGTCACAAGTGCTGTGTGACAGCGTGTACAACGTGCATGCGCACATGCTATGTTTGACCATCCCTGCACATGTCATATGATTAGACATTGTCCCATGTGTATCACATGTGCAATACAGGCGAGCCGTGGCAGGAGGTTCAACACGCGTACAGTGCTGAGTAGATGTATATGGCAAAACACATGCATGTACAGGTGTCCATGTGTATGTGTGCAGTGCCACTGCTGACATCCATAACAGCTGCGTCTGTGATGCCATGTGACATATACACAGCATCCAGGTGAACAGTAGAACTCTGGACACATCGGCCCAAGTGCAGATTGGTAAGAACACAGGTGCAGGCAGGTACACATGTCCACAGCAGGTTACCATATACATGGAGTATGTACAGTGTGATGAGTTTACACAGAGATATGCTATCCACTGCATAATGGTGTGACAGGTGTGACAGCAACACGTCAGCAGTGTCAGTGTCATGATGCGTCTCAGAGATTACTGTGCAGATGTCGTACATGTCATAGCAATGTATGTTCAGCGGTATGCCAGTACATCAGTGTGAATGTGACCTGTCACCATCATTTTGTCTTACAGATAATGCCACGTTCACGACTCCCAGCCTTCAGCCGCCAGGAGGATGAAGTAATCATACCATTGCTCCATGACAACTATGACGTGCTGTTCAGCCATGTACCACAGCAAGCGCAGCAGCGGGATGACCTGTGGCAGGATATGCGCAGGAGGGTGAATGACGTCGGTGCCAACAACCGCACCTACCAGCAGGTACGCCGCCACTGCACGGACCTCATATGGCATGCGAAACAGCGTGCCACTGCAATTGCCAGAGAACAAGGTGGAACAGGTGGTGGGCCACCAACCCAGCCCCCACTCACACACACAGAGGAGCTCCTGGCCAGTCTGGGGACACCCAGGGAACAGCATGCTGAAACACTAGCCGCCATTGTGGAGGTGGGTGTCTCCCAACCAATGAGCCTGGAGTTGCCTGGTAAGTCGGTCTTGCATATGAGTATGATATCCACTGTAGTTGCAGGTGTCACTGTACATCATGTAAAGTAACAACACATGCCAGGTATATGGGCACACAAGCCGCATACTACAGTATGCTACGTTGTGTATGCAGACATGTGCATACCATATGCTATCACACAGGTACATGATGTCACATGCACAGTGCAAACTGTAGCTGTCATACAGTCATGGCTAATGTTTATACTGTTGTGTCGCCCCTATACAGGTACCTCTGGCGTGTCGCACGGACAGGGGTCCGTTGCAGGTGAGACTGTTGTCAGTATCAGGAATGTTACAGTGTAGAGTTATTTGCCATGTGGCCAGGTATAACATGCACACCTGGGTTTAGTTCCAGTCACGTTATACAGGTTGCACCACCAGCCACACACATTCCACCCGTGTGCAGTAGATACAACCGTTATTATACACCGGCATGAAACCACAGTACTTGTCAATGTGATATGTGCGGTCAGCTATGCATACCACGGTGAAGGTGTTCTACAATGGATGCATACGTAGTATGCATTGGAACAACATTTGTGGTACGCACACAGTACCACACAGTGAGCAGTGATCTGGGCAGCACACAGGTGTCACCAATGTGACATATGCCCCTACATTGTGTGCACACATTGTGACACGCCACCTGACATGTCCCAAGCTGGTGGTGTTCTGTCTGCAATATTGTCACACCATCACATGACCCACACCTGACATAACAAACATCCACACTGTTGTCTGCATAGCCCTGTGGAGTGTAACACCTCTGACATGTATGGGTGTATGTCACATGGGAAACCACAGACATGTGTACAAGATGCCCATCACACACAATTGTCCAAGTCCCGTTCACATATGGCCATGGGTGATAGCCACAGGCATGTTGCAACACAGTACGCCTGATGTGGATAGACCCCGTTGCACATTGTCCACACATAGTGCAAGCATGGCCATAGTGGACCACCTGTACATATGATGTGTTACACCAGACAACCGGAATGCCTGTCTGCAGCCACCGGAGGCGTCACCGATGTCTACCATATACGTGCTGTGGAACAGCATGACTGTGTTGCAGTCATGGCACTGCAATGCGTCCATGTTATGCATTGCACAGCAACATACATGCGTCATGTTGCCATGCAGTGGCAAAGTGCCAGTACTCCACACTGTATAGCTATGTACACGGCCCACACTAACCACACCTGCACATACATATGTGCTGAACATGCATTCTATCTGTAGGCTGTACACACAACACTGCACTGTGAAGCCCATTATGATGCGGTGCATGTGGCAGGACACCATTGTGTCACACATGTATACATGTCACTGCACATGTCAGTGGAGTACATGTCAAGGTAACATCAGCCATGTGTACTGTTAACCTGTTTGTGGCCACATGGTGTACCACGGTGATGCATGCAAACTACCATGATTGTGTGTACTGCATGCCTACTGATATGACACCTGCTTGATGTAGTGTGCACCCCAGGGTGGTATGCATACTAACACTATTAATGTCTGAGCTGCATTCCCTGTGCTGTAGTGCAGGAATGCTGCATGCCATCTGTAATATCACATGCATGGTGTGTGTGTGTGTGTGTGTCTGTCTGTGTGTGTGTCTGTGGGTGTGTGTGTCTGTGTGTGTCTGTGTGTGTGTGTCTGTGTGTGTGTCTGTGTGTCTGTGTGTGTGTGTGTCTGTGTGTGTGTGTGTCTGTGTGTGTGTCTGTGTGTGTGTGTCTGTGTGTGTGTGTGTGTGTGTGTGTGTGTGTGTGTGTGTGTGTGTGTGTGTGTGTCAGTGTGTAATGTACCTTACAATATGTCTTTGCATTCACAGGTGGTGTAGGTGCGTTACCCTCCTGCGGTCCATCTGATGTTAGTGTCCCCACGGATACTAGCGGTGATGACCATATGCATGAGGTACAGGCAGGGTTGTCAGGGGCAGAATCTGCGCCATTGGTTACCACTCCACCTATGTCCCCCTCATCCCTGCACACGGTTCTGATGCCAACACATACCACATCACCGTTGCCCATAGAGGAAGGACAGTCAGCGTCTGTTGGCATTGAACAACAGGAATGTGTGGTGGCTACAGAAGGTGTGACTACACACCATGTTGCCAGTGTAATGACTGGTGATGTGCCACACAGGCATGCGGCTGGTGCTGCTCGTAGGAGGACCTCTGGCAGACATGCACCTGCAGTACAGGGTGCAGCAGCTGGTATCAGACTGTAATGGCGGCACAGGCACATGCAGAACAGCAGAACCAAGAAGGGCAGAGGCTGCAGAGGGCTGCAATCCATACCCTAAATGACAACATCCAGTCATTGGCGAATGCTCAACAGCAGATTGCTAATGTACTGGATAGGCAATTAGGTGAAATGGTTGGAATCCTCGACCGAGGCATGGCAATCCGCGAGCGTGAGCTGTCTGTGCTGGAACACCTGGTAGGGGTGAGGCATAGGACATGTGGTCGTAGGCCAGCAACACCACCTAGTGGAGGTCGACGTGTGCGTGCCACCTCTCATGCCCACTCCCATAGTGCCGGTAGCAGTAGCAATGCAGCTGGTGCTGCACTGTCCACACCAGGACACAGCAGGCCACGTGGACGTGGCCCTGGCTGGTCCCATCATGGACACGGTTCCAGCGGACATGTGTCATCGGACAGTAGCCACTCTATACCTCCTCCTGGTAGTGCCCGTGCAACCCCAGGCAGGTACAGGTCACGTGGCCGCAGACGGACACAGTGAGCTGTACAACCTGCACTGTACAGTCTGGGGCTGTCAATTATACCCCGTGTAGGCATCACATATGGCTGAACTGTGTACACACATACCCACACACAGCAGACACAATTGTAGGGCTCCACCACATCCACATGCATTCTGCACAGACCTGCCCAGTAAACTCACCGGCCCTTACACACACACATGATGTTATCCATTGGTGCAGCCTATGCCCCTGGCTAACATATCACCCTGTGCATATGATGAAGCCTCTGCCGCATCCCTGTCATCCACACCATTGGTGCAGGGTTATGCAAATATATTCTGATGCACAGGGTGGACAGGATAGTGAGAGGTGTATGTGATACCTGTGTATGCATAGCATGGGATGTGTATGTTGCAGTGGTTGTGTATGAAAACTGACAGATGCATATGTGACGTGGGTTGTGTATTGACAACATGCAGCAGACATACCATGTTGTGCAGGTGCAGCATGCATTGTGATGTGTTCACTGTATGTGTGACAGTTACATGTGTAGCACCATGTTGGTTCTGATAACCTGAATCCCTCCTATGGTGTACTCGCATGTGCCTACAGGGAGCACTGTTATCGGTCCCCCACGTGTAGCTGTGGACTACCCACAGGCACATCTGGCAATAGCAGCATACTACATGTACCCGCAACCTGCCTAGACACCTACATGACACACAAGTCCACACATATACTGCACCTGACGCATGTGGTCGGTGCCACAGGCTACTGTGGACAGAGACTTCACATAAATAGCAGGACATACTACAGGTATGGTGACATGGTGCAGGTGTCGTAAACAGCGTGCTGGCCACTGACTGCACGTGTCACCTGTCAGCTGTGGGGCACACTGTGCAGCAGTCGGACCCTGTAACAGTACAGGAGTATGGTCGCAATCGCGGGGTGTACACCACTATGACGCACACCCCATAGTGTGGAGATGGGGACACTTGCCTGTGTGGTCAGCACCCTCACAATACTATGCACCCACACGCCATGTCACAGGGGGCAGACTTGCACAGGTGGCCAGTATGGCTCACACCTATGGCATCGACAGGGTTGTGCAATGCAGCACCAGTACGGGATGGTCACCCTGTGTGGTTAGTGTCCGTTCACAACAGTATATTTGCATACACCCTCACACCAAGCAGCAGACATACCAACATGTCGACACATGCACATTGTGGTGACCACACATGTATACACGGAGAGACAACGTGTTGCATGTACTGCACCATCCAAATCCATGCACCCCACACTGAGGTATGTACAGATCTCTACTATGGTGTACAGGGATGTGTAGCACGTTGGACATATTCCCCCCGATATGTGGCATACATGGGCACACATTCATGCACACATGCCAAATGCTGGGAATACTACACCCGCCATATGATACGTGTGCAGGCATGCAGCGGTATGTAGTGCATTATGTGTACCAACACTGTATCTGGCAGATGTGCCGATATATGCACTTGGTAGGTGGTAGGTGTTACAGTTGCCATGTGACAGACAGGCAATAACACCTGACCGCTGGGTGTGCATTATGTCAGCACTGTCATGTAACAGCGACATAACATACTGTATGCACCTGGCAGGGTAGGATGGTGTGTGACACACCTGTGAGCCCCCACCTGCACACATGCATGTAGACAGGTGTTTAAACACATGATGTACACGCATACCTCCATATGTGATGTTTCTATGCCACCATATAATGGCCCCTATGATGGGTACGCATGTGGTAGGGTGTTGCAACTATGTTATGGACATCGGCCACTGCTCATGCATGGCTGCTCCGTGCACAGTACACGTGTCACATGTGTCTCCTGTTGCCATGTGTGTATGCATCGCTACGTTATGACATGTGTGTTGACATACATGGAACATGGACTGTGGTATGGTATCACAGCTGTCACAGGCAAACAATACAAGGGTATGTGTCCCAGTCAACACCGCTACACCCTGTAGTGGGAGCATTCCACAGACATGGGTCCACCTTCCATTCGTGTGTGCAGCACCGCGTACGCCAGTGTTATGCATGTGGTACATCACAGGCTTTGTATGTGTCATGTGTGCAGTCCATGCACACATCCAGACAGTCACATGTATGACATATCCGGACGTTGGTTCACCCTGGTACAGCAGCAGTCGTGTGTCACAGCTGTGTCAGGGCCATGGTATGTGTGGAGCCGACCTGTCCATGTATACAGATATGGGTGGACTACATCACACATGTTGGATCATTGTTAGTACATGTGTACTCTGCAAAACTGGTGTACACTGCTATACAGACCTGTGGACATATGTCACATGCTGTTGTTGGACCATTTGGCTTACTGCTGCACCGATGACATGGTGCTGGCATGGCAGCTACAGTGTTCACTGCAGTGTGTACATGTTTGACCTGCACCCGTGATGCCTGTGATGTCATCTGTGTGTGTACGAGTAGCCGCATGTGTGACCACCCTGTGCATGTGGACAGGTTTACCTTACTGTGACCTGCAGTGTGTACACTCCGTCTGCATGCTGGACGGCGCGTAGCAAATACTAAGTGTGTGAGCATGCCCAGTAAGCAGTTGTGTAGATGGACACACAATACAGTGCACACTGCGCCCTTCTGTGCGTATACCCGTGTGCATGTATGTTTCCCCTTTGCAACCGCTAAGTGTGTGAGCATGCCCGGTTTGCTGTTGTGTAGGTGGACACACAGTACGTTCCACACTCTGCCCTTTCATGATTACATTCCATGTGTATGCATGTTTGCACTTTGCAAATGCATGTTTGCACTTTGCAAATGCTAAGTGTGTGAGCATGCCCAGTAAGCAGTTGCGTAGATGGACACACAGTACAGTGCACACTGCGCCCTTCTGTGCGTATACCCCATGTGCATGTATGTTTCCCCTTTGCAACCGCTACGTGTGTGAGCATGCACGGTTTGCTGTTGTGTAGGTGGACACACAGTACGTTCCACACTCTGCCCTTTCATGATTACACTCCATGTGTATGCATGTTTGCACTTTGCAAATGCTAAGTGTGTGAGCATGCCCAGTACGCCATGCATGGACACACAGTACATTCGGCACCGACGTCTGATACTAAGCATGTAGCCATGCCCAATGACATCCTGCATAGCCATGGTGGCTGTCCATGCGAATTATATGTAGTTGCTATGCCACAGTGGATGCCTACATCATACACACTGGTTGCTCCCTCAAAGGGTGTACTGTCTGTGGTGCATCCCGTATCCGTTTCGGGCTGTACTGCTCCGTAGATAGGTAGTATTCCCGAGTGCAGCACCGCCATGTTACTGTACATCTGCCTTGGGATAGTAACATGCTGTGTGACTGCTCACTCTATATTCATTCCCTATCGGCATCCTTGCCATTGCAGATGATATCACCCACCTAGGAGTATGCCTCTTAACAGTGCTGTGCTCAGTAATCTCGGTAGCGCGTTCTGTAAATGCATCCTGCTGTAGTGTATTCATGTAGTTAGGTGTAGGTTCAACTCCCAGCCCTTCCCACTGTGTGTGTTTCCAGCCACCTCTGGGGACAGTAATGCTTTTAGACACTTCACAACACATACATTTGCTATCAGCGTCTATTCCTTTGCGGATGATGTCATCCACCTAGAAGTATGCCTCTGACAGTGCTGTGCTTAGTAATCTCGGTAGCGCGTTCTGTAACTGCATTATGCTGTAGTGTGTTTGTGTAGGTTCGACTCCCAGCCCTTCCCACTGTGTGTGCTTCCAGCCACCTCTGGGGACAGTAATGCTTTTAGACGCTTCACAACACATACATTTGCTATCAGCGTCTATTCCTTTGCGGATGATGTCACCCACCTAGAAGTATGCCTCTGACAGTGCTGTGCTTAGTAATCTTGGTAGCGCATTCTGTAAATGCATCATGCTGTAGTGTGTTCATGTAGTTAGGTGTAGGTTCAACTCCCAGCCCTTCTCACTGTGTGTGTGTTTCCAGCCGCCTCTGGGGACAGTAATGCTTTTAGACGCTTCACAACACATACATTTGCTATCAGCGTCTATTCCTTTGCGGATGATGTCACCCACTTAGAAGTATGCCTCTGACAGTGCTGTGCTTAGTAATCTCTGTAGCGCATTCTGTAAATGCATCATGCTGTAGTGTGTTCATGTAGTTAGGTGTAGATTCGACTCCCAGCCCTTCCCACTGTGTGTGTGTGTGTGTGTGTGTGTGTGTGTGTGTGTGTTTCCAGCCACCTCTAGGGGCAGTAATGCTTTTAGACGTTTCACAACACATGCATTTGCTATCAGCGTCTATTCCTTTGCGGATGATGTCACCCACCTAGAAGTATGCCTCTGACAGTGCTGTGCTTAGTAATCTCAGTAGCGTGTTCTGTAAATGCATCATGCTGTAGTGTGTTCATGTAGTTATGTGTAGGTTCAACTCCCAGCCCTTCCCACTGTGTGTGTGTGTTTCCAGCCGCCTCTGGGGACAGTAATGCTTTTAGACGCTTCACAACACATACATTTGCTATCAGCGTCTATTTCTTTGCGGATGATGTCACCCACCTAGAAGTATGCCTCTGACAGTGCTGTGCTTAGTAATCTTGGTAGCACGTTCTATAAAGGCATCATGCTGTAGTGTGTTCATGTAGTTAGGTGTAGGTTCAACTCCCAACCCTTCCCGCTGTGTGTGTGTGTGTTTCCAGCCGCCTCTGGGGACAGTAATGCTTTTAGATGCTTCACAACACATACATTTGCTATCAGCGTCTATTCCTTTGCGGATGATGTCACCCACCTAGAAGTATGCCTCTGACAGTGTTGTGCTTAGTAATCTCGGTAGCCCATTCTGTAAATGCATTATGCTGTAGTGTGTTCATGTAATTAGGCGTAGGTTCGACTCCCAGCCCTTCCCCCTGTGTGTGTGTGTGTGTGTGTGTGTGTGTGTGTGTTTCCAGCCGTCTCTGGGGGCAGTAATGCTTTTAGACGCTTCACAACACATACATTTGCTATCAGCGTCTATTCCTTTGTGGATGATGTCACCCACCTAGAAGTATGCCTCTGACAGTACTGTGCTTAGCAATCTCGGTAGCGCATTCTATAAATGCATCATGCTGTAGTGTGTTCATGTAGTTAGGTGTAGGTTCGACTACCAGCCCTTCCCACTGTATGTGTGTGTGCTTCCAGCCGCCTCTGGGGGCAGTAATGCTTTTAGACACTTCACAACACATACATTTGCTATCAGCGTCTTTTCCTTTGCGGATGATGTCACCAACCTAGAAGTATGCCTCTGACAGTACTGTGCTTAGTAATCTTGGTAGCGCATTCTGTAAATGCATTATGCTGTAGTGTGTTCATGTAGTTAGGTGTAGGTTTGACTACCAGCCCTTCCCACTGTGTGTGTGTTTCCAGCCACCTCTGGGGACAGTAATGCTTTTAGATGCTTCACAACACATACATTTGCTATCAGCGTCTATTCCTTTGCGGATGATGTCACCCACCTAGACGTATGCCTCTGACAGTGCTGTGTTCAGTACTCCGAGTAGCGCGTTCTGTCATTGTGTCATACTGTCGTGCGATAGGGTAGGTAGGTGTAAGGTCAATTCCCATGCCTGCCAGATGTGTGTGTGTGTGTCTATGCTCCCAGCTGCATGGGTTCGTAGGTTATGGTTTTAGACGCTTCGCAACACACATATATCCTGCTGAAACCTCTGTGTTTGCGGATGTTGAGACGCAGCTAGTGGACTGCCTGTGTGTTTGCTGTGCTTAGTGACCTCCGTAGCGTGTTCTCTATGTGCGTCCTGCTGTGGTGTGTAAGGGTACTGATGTGTAGGTTCCACTACTGGCCTTGCCACATGTGTCTGTCTGTATCTCTCTCGATGTATATACATATACATATTTTATGCCCATGGCGCTGCTCTTGCATGGACAGCTGTCAGTCCCATGTATCGCATATGTGCACAGCTTACACATAGCAATGTGGTACGATGCAGATCCACATGTCCATGCAACGTCCGTGTTCCGGGAGGTGTTACACGCCCTACAGACATCTGCTGTATATCTTGGCAGCAGCTATCCTTGCTGTACTGCCACTGTACTCGTACACGCCATAGACCTACTGTATCATTGCCTGTGTATGGTGTGTGTATGTCTATCTGAGCTGTGTGCATGGTCGTGTGTATGTCCCACTATAATCATCTGTGCAAGTGTCGCCAATATAGGTAGTCCATGTAGACTGCTGTTTAATGTGCATTCCAGCACATACCTGCGGACAGTACTGGCCCTCCTACTGCGGCACATTTCATCGTCTTGCAGTGGATAATACTATTTCCACACACATGTATCTGTGTCTGTTCATAACACTCCACCTCAAGGAGCATATATCTGGACAAGGCCTTATGTGATAGTGGGACACTCAGGGCCAGTCATGACATGTTGCTCTTAGAAACATTGATAGTGGGCACAGTGGTATGTTATGCATGTGTATGGCATTTCTGTCTGATTTGGTGTCTTCATTGCATGTTTGTCATTTCCTGTCGTCAGTTATCATGAGGGTGCCAGACTGTTACTGTTACGTGGAACACAGCGAACATATGAGGCATACTTCTACACAGTCTGCGTACATCTGTGCAGTTGCAGAGTATGTGTCTGATACAACATACCTACTGTCTGACTACAATACACACACAGTGTAAGGCGGCATGACAGACCACATGACATTACTTTGTATTTGCACGTCACACCCACGCAGACAGTTGTACTCCTCACACTAATTGTTCTTTCATGTACCATATGTGTGCGTCGTATTTGCGCTTTCTGTCAGTGGCGGGGCCCATGTACGACTATGGGGGCCTGGTAATTGTTATGTTGACACGTCATGACACCCTGGGGGACAGTTACCTTTGTGTCTGGTTACCTTCCACATTGACCTTCGCGGGGCATACATTGTCATTCACATCTTCCGGGGTATGACTTATACATGTTTGCACATTTGTCCTGCTGTCTTTCTTCTCACCTGTCCGCCTAGTATCACCGGTTCAGTACATGTATTTTGGACAGGTTAGCTCCTTCATACCCTTGACCTGTTGTCATTATGTGTACACGCCCTGACATTCGGCCTTTGCCCTTGTTACTTTTCACATAGTGATGTGCCTTCCTCGCTGATTGCTGCCTAGGCATTGCGGACTGTGCGATAGGAGATGGTGACCACTATTTCCATTGCATGATTAGTGACACTCATAACATCCGTATGCATGGCTATGCCAGTATTCGCACAATGGTCTGACTTTGTCTGGGGTATTTATAATTTTGTCCCTATCTGTATTTCCTGTACTATGCCTTACTGCAGCTGTGTTATTCTGACAGTTTTCCAGTTATGGGTACCATCTTGGTCGTACGCATGTCCATCCATGGGATTCGCATACATGACACTGATTTAGGGCTGTACATATTTCCAACCTGCTTTCCGCATTATCCGGTGGATGCTTTGCACCATTAGTGGGGATAAAGGCATGTGCTATACCCACATCCCTCCCACGGGGCGGGCCTATGGAATCTCTGCCAAACAACACCTAGGCCCATTTCTGCATACCCATATTCCCATGCCTGCAACCCTCTACGGTACACATTACACATGCTTAATGTGTGCGGTACTGGGATGTGGACGCACTTATATGCACTCCCCACTCTAGGGATATCTGTTCATATGTCCTGCATTTCATGGACACATGTGTCATCACCCTTGAACCTGCTTTTAGTGCATGTTTAGCTGATTCGTATTTGCAGCTGTCACTTCTTTCGCGTCAATCGTAGCAGGTGCTGCGAATGGATAAATTTTTGGAGTCCTACCATGGACACCAGTGTGCATGTTAAGTGTTGAACTTGGTGGACTGTCACTGTCTGGCCAGTGATTTTGACTGCTGCTGTTTGTTCCCCATTCGTGGATGTCTGTTTGACTACCCATATTATCTATTACTTGGCATATGTATATCCATGTGTCATCTATACGGGACATAGGTCTGTTGTGTGTACATATATACATGTAAACCCCTCGTTTCATACCTTGCTTTGCTAATGTCTGTCTAATATGACTGTCCCAAAAGAACCCTACCCTCTCCAAATCATAACAGTCCTATGAGCAATTCCACCTATAAGATCAATCTAGACTAACACATATTAACTCAAGATTAGGCCATTTTTGTCTTACTTGTCTTACTCAACTAGGCCATTTTTGTCTTACTCAACTGATTGCGAATTATTGTGAATATAATGAACTGTAACCAACTGTAGTTTCTACTGTAAAGATCTTTTTCATTGTATACTATGTAGATTGTCTATATGTCTTTGTAACTATCTGTCATTGTTAACCCTGTCGGAGCTTTTCTCCCCGGGACTCCGCTGACAATGGACATATATCCAGTCGGACTATCCCGGTCAGCAAATGTAAAATAAAATAAAATAAATGTATAAATTACCTGTGTACAAACATCTATAACCATATCATACCTTTCCACTGTACAGATACTGGCAGAGTGTACGGATGGTTTACCCTTTATCTTAGGTATGTTTTACATTGACCTGTGTCTATCTGGCAATTTGCTGGCATTTCATGTGAGACTTACGGTGGCACCTTCTGACAGGTAGGTCAGGTTACGAATGCATAACCTTCGTCAATCCCTGCTACTAACACACCCATTATTCTATCCACTTTCTATGTTTGTCTTAGCACATATCATGTGTTTCTCACTATTTGTACCAGTACTTTGCATGGCATTGTCCGGTTCCATACTTTCAGAGGATGACAGTTCTGAGACGTGTATAACTAACGTGGGGGTAACGATATTAGGTTACTCTGCTGTGAGCTTATCACACGCGCACAGGCGCACTTGCATTCCCTTATTGTGGGTTACGCGCAGGCGCACATGCATATCCGTATTCTGGGTTACATATGTTTACCGAGTCTGTGTGCTTACGTGGCCTGTATTAGTTGTGACAGTTCCAGGGACATATCTGTGATCCGGTTAATGGACGTATGCGGAATACACTTCCACCTTTACATATGTAACTGTCTTTGCGGCACAGACGCATTAATTACACGTTCACATTTATATGTTCTGTAGTCGTAATTCAAACGGGATTGCATTCACGTTGGCTGGTTGCTGACCACTACACGTTTGGTGTTCTGTCTCATTTATATGCATACCCATGGTACATTGCTACATTAACATATTCCCGCCCCCCCCCCCGCACTCACTTACGTCACAGGCATCCATTCTCCTGCTGGGAAAAGTGTGGTACTACATGTTACACATTCCCTATTCCCTAATGCTCTTGACCCAGGATGCATATGGCGTAACCGCAGGGATATTTAGATCACAGAGGCTTATAGCCCCAACACATACCGGTCTTTGATTGTCAGGGTGTTCCTGTGGTGCTCTGGATTTGGTCTTGTCCGCCTAGTGTACAGAACTGCCCTGACCGTGTACGAATGTCAGATGAGGCACATGGGCATGGTTTGTCCATGTTTATTATACCATAAACCCCCCATTATTCCACACCGTGCACGCTGACTGGCCAGCGTGCCCGTTGTAAATCGAGTTATAGTAATGGAGAACGGTCCGGTCGCCCGGACCTATTTCCATTAGTATACCTTGGTATTTAAGACCTGTCTCGCAATGTTACATGGGTTTAACATAGCGTGACAGCATTAAATAAGCCACGGAGATGTCCGTTGCTTACTTTGAGGCAGTCTCGCTATGCTACACACATTTAACATAGAGAGACAGGTTGTGAAACAAAGCAACGGGGACAGCAAGCTCTCCATTGCTTTTTTGTAGTGTTTTGCTATGTTAACTGAGTTTAACATAGCGAGACAGTTTTGACATTAGCAACGGACATCTCGCACAGTACATCAGTGCCGCCGCGGATGCCAGACTTCTGCGGATGGGCAGCAGACAGGCATTCTACTGTGCCATTATGTAAGGGAATTAATAGTTTATTTTCTTACATGATGTCATGGTATAATAGCAATAACCCACTTCTGGGTGTAGGTAATGCTGTATTTACCCACGGTTGCCTTTGTTTGGTCCCTCGGGCTTCACCCTCGGGACCACACCACACCAACCGTGGGTATATCCAGCATTACCCACACCCAGGCATGGGTTATTGCTATGATATTCCATCCGTATTTACAGACACGGGTGTTTGGACAACCGACAATAGCGTATGCTGTTGGCATACAATGATGTGGGTGGTGCCGGTTATCATGCATATTCCATGTTGTGCGTTGTTCCCATTCACAATTGTCTATCCCCTGTCATCATTCATATGTGTATATTTATGTAGCACATGACTGAACTATGTATTACCTGCAGGTATGCTGTGTTACAGTGAACATATGTGACGGTTGGTTACAGTGTATATGTGTACGTACCTCTGTGATACTGGGGACTACCACACATCCTTCGCAGCATTTCATGCGTATGTACATACTATTATTTGGTGGCCTGTTGAAGGTTATGTGAGCACCACTTACATGTGTCCCTATTTGTGCATGCATCGTGTTGGTCTTTGTCCAGCTTTTGTTGCTGTCATGGGTTGGACGGTGGTGTTGGTGTGTCATTGGGTTGTATTTCTACTGCCGATACTTCGGTGGGGGGTGGGGTTGGCACTTGTTCCTCTTTGCAGGGGAGGCCCCATTATGGACATTTGTGTCCTGCGTGGACACTTGACATGTGCCATATGTCCTGTGATATTCACACAGTCGTGTATTTCTTACCTTCATTACTACTTGCATGTTACAAGCATTTTGTATCTGGTACACATGACTATTATATTGGATAGCTTAAGCTATTCACATGCTATGCAATAACCGTTCATTCTTGCATATACGTGTTATTCTATCCTTTGCATTGGCCGTGGGTGCTTTACCATACAGATCCACACATCTGCGAGTGATGTCCCACCTTGACAATCTGTGCATGTGGCAACCCTGCTGGGGTGGCCTGCTTGGTGGACAGCTATTCCACCCTGTGTATTGTGTTTGGCATGTCTGCATAGCTACTCATCAGTACCGTGGCTGCACATACTGCTTTGTCCAGATGTGTAGTTATGGACACCGTGGCGTGTGAACACCTATGGGGTTTCGACAGGTCAGTAACCACACGCGGGATGTACACATTCTGCCGGCACATTCACATGCAGCCATTTGGATTTCAATACCTGGGATGGGATGTTGACATATGTGGGGTACATATTTGCAAGCCTGTCACTGCCTAGGACAATACTTCCTACTACATATGGGGTATACCTGCTCTGTGTAGGTGTGCAGCTGCGCATGGCTGCTAGCTGGATTGGGTGGACATTCGGACATGGGTGCGGGTTACGTGCTATGACGGGGTTGTTGTGTATTACATTTGCATGCATGGGTTCTGCTTCTGGATATTCCGATTCGGCATATGCCATCCTATGTGTATGTGACAGTTACGTTGCTGTGTATGGCACATTTTCCTGTACATATGTTTGTGTGTGTTTGGGATTTCTGGTTTCTTTATGGTTGTTATATGGCCACAACTGCCCGGCTGTGTACTATCACTACCACTGTGGGACTGCTGGTGACCGTGCCCATGGGGCTGGTTGTGTGTATTTGCAGCACGCTGACATGATGCAGTACACCTCCGCTGGGTTTGACTGCTGACAGTGCAATATGTAATGGACACAGTATTCTGAGTATCATGTGTTCCATGAATGGGAACATTTTGTATGTCGTGCATTTATGTTTTGGTTCTCCATTTTGTGTGGACAGGTACTATGTAGCATACTTTGCATACGTTTCATTGTCCACGGACACTGGTAGGTGTGGTTACTATTGCAGGCGGCCTGTAAGATTCAGCACATTAGGTTGCTCATCGCCTGCCGACTTGGCCATGCCTCCGAGCGCAACCTAGTTAGGCTCCCTGGACTCGCGCACGTGTAGCCATGTGGGGGGCTGCACCCCCTGCACCACCTGCTACTTAAATATATCAACTCCAAGATTGCACTTCACTACACTAAGTGCAATCTTGGAGTTGATATATGTAAGTAACATGGAGTGTAGGGGGGTGCAGCCCCCCAACATGGGTAGTGCAGGGGTGCTTGCCCCCCTGCTTACACTTGGTGGAAAGTGCTATGATTTATGTTGTTTAAACTCAGTGTATGTATGATATGTGTTTTCAGTTTCAGTGTTTTGAGTTTTCAAGATTTTGAAGTTTCAGTGTTTTGAGTTTCAGTGTTTTGAGCTTTCAGTGTTATGAAGTGAATCCATATATATATATATTTTATATATATATATATATATATATATATATATATATATATATACATACACATATATATATATATATATATATATATATATATATATATATATATATATATATATATTTCTTTTGCATACAGCATTTCATTTTTTAAGCATTTGTTTTTTACATTGTTTGTTAGAGCATTGAACCTTTTATTATGTTTTAGGGTCATTTCATTTTATTTTGTTTTACATTTTAAAGTTAATGGATTACAAATTACGTAAACTGATTGATTAATTAATCCGTAAGTGGTTGGGTTGTGTTTATAAAGGGAATGGTTTTACTGTGGTTGTGCATCTGATGAAGTCTTAACTATTTGATGAGAATGCGGTGAGCAAGTTAAGCATTAATTTGGGTTTTGTAATGTGTTTATGGAGTTTGCATTTTGAATAAAGTGTGCCTTCTGGATCCTGGCTTGTCTGGACATCATTGCAAGTGCCTTCTTGTTTGTTTTTTGATTATTTTGATTGGGCACTGATATTCCTCAGATTTTTGCTTTTTGGTTTGTTTGAGAGGATGGAAGGACTTCCAGCATTGACAGGTGCTGGAGCAACAGTGCTGATTGGATGCTGATTGGTCAGCTCACACAACTTATTCAAATGGTCACACCAATTTGTCTTTCAGCTGGTTCTTCTAATTTGACTGCTTCACTTCCTGGTAATCAGGAAGCAGGTGGTGAGCATTTTAACTGTGGATTGCCTAAACGAACTGAGAATGGTGCTTGTTTCAACACACGAGGTGGCTCCCAAAGGGAAAGTGATTCGGACGATTTTCCAAGCATTTTTAACAGCAGCTCTGATCATATTTGTAGTGGAAACAGTGAGAACCAGAATGGGCAAAACACTGAACAAGGCAGACAATCTACTATCAGTAGACAGGATGTACTTTAAATGCTTTAATCTGAAAGACGATTTTGGAACATGGCTAAATAAGAAGTTTGCATTTGGTTTTTCAGAACATAATGTTATTAATGATTCTGGTGACACTTATACCAATAATTTAGATAAGTTATATATTTTTTATTAAAGTACAAAACTATGGACTTGGAAAACGTATATTTAAAGGAGTGTATCAAAATGAATATTAGCCATAAAGGTTTACAGGAATGGAAGTACGCAAATAATGTTATAGAAAGATTCAATTTTTACAAGGAGTTGTTGGAGATTTTTGGTAGAGGTGGTGGTGAGATTATGATATCTAATACTAAACAAAATAAAAGAGATATGTCTGAGTTATTTGGTCACATTGAGCGGGTGAATAAATGCATAATAAATGATTTAATGTTTACTGTCAAGGAGGAGAAAAATAAATATTTTGACTTGTGTGTGAAGGTTGACGGTAAATATGAAAATATTTTTTATAGGAAACAGTGGAAGTTAGATAGGGATATGGGTGACTATAAAAAAAGATCAAAGTTATTCCAGACATAAGATGTATAATAACCAGTGGAATTTACAGGCATACCATAGTGAAGTATATGGTTTAAGTAATGAATATTATGATAGATATGAACCAACAAAGGATGATTTAAATTATTCTAACCAACCCCCAACCTAAACGACCCTTTAGAATAACCTCCTCTCCAAAGGTCAGAAAGGTTATAAAACAAGCAACCTATCCAGTACGGATACGACAGATGGAAAAGGAGGGACACCAGGATAGATCCCAGGATAGATCCCAGGAAGGAAAGCAGGAGGGACAAGAGGGATGACAAGTTTTGACATTGATTAACAAAGGCACCAATGCCATTGTTAATCAATAATTATTAATAATAATAATTAAATATTTTTATTATTAATAATAATAATAATAATAATAATAATAATAATAATAATAATTGTTAATCAATAATTGCTAATTGCTTATTAGGTTGGGGTATTCTTTTTCCTAAGCCTCCGAGGGTCTGCAGTATAATTTACATATTGTTAATACTTGTTTCTTTCTGAGTTTATTTCAGTATTTCTTGCACTGAGTTGCACTTTGCGCCTTCTATGTATATGTATATTTACTTTTTTGTTTTGTTCTTAATAGTTGCATGTATATCACTTGTCTTGTTCTTAATAGTTGTATGTATGTCATTCATATAATTCATACTTGGAGAGTCACTGAAACCGGAGTGAAATTCCTTGCATGCTTGTATACTTGGCCAATAAATGTGATTCTGATTCCGATTGTTAATCATGGTTTTATTTTTTATTTTAATGGTTCTAATATTTTAATTATAGTAGTATGAATGTTACTGAAACGCATTTTAAATTATTCTCAAAAGGTTTTAAATTCATTCTGAGAAGTAATGTGACATCAGCAGGGTTATTTTGGATATTAAGTTATTTTGGAGGGAAAAGACTTTTGAATTATTGTTTGAAGGGCATAATAGTAAGGGGAAAAGCAACAATGACCTTAAAATGAAAAGTACATTTAACCCCCCCTTTACACCCCCCAGTTGAAGAATGTTGAACATTTGATAGAAAGTGAGCTTAGAGGAGTGATTCAGAAGAATATTGTTAAATCAAATCTAACTAAAGAAGAGAGGGATTTATTATTATTTATTTGGCCGGCTAAGAACTTGCTGTATTCAACTGGACGTATAAGAGAATTTAAGTACCTTTATCTGCACTTTTTTTTCCAAAAAAATACAGTATTTAAATTGATTTTAACTGTGTGTTGCAAGAATATTAACTGAACTGGAAGTTAGTCAGTGTTTGCTGAATTTTGTTATTTGCTAGTAATTACAGGTGTGGGGGTAGCCACATTCTTTGATTTCCTGTCCTTGCCTATTTAAGTGGTACAGTGTGAAATATTTTCTGCTTAAAAACCTCAGCTTTGGCCGGCTAAGACCTTGCTGTATTCAACTGGATGTATAAGAGAATTTAAGTATCTTTATCTGCACTTTTCTTTTCAAAAAAATACAGTATTTAAATTGATTTTAACTGTGTGTTGCAGGAATATTAACTGAACTGGAAGTTTTGACTCTGCTCTTCAGTTAGTCCCACCCACCCTCCATGTTTTTGTTTTGGTGTTAATCTTAGTGGCCTTGAAACTGCCCACCCATCTTGTAAATTTGTGTTTGGATACTACTTCTGGGCCCATCTCATTTGCTCACTCAACTGAGTGCAATGAGATCATATTCTGATTTCAGGCACTCCTACTGTGTACAAAGAGAGCATCTGGGAAAAAAAATTAAGCTTGTTTTCTGCCTTTCCTGTTAAGTGGTATAGACTATTTGTAGGCTTCTGAGCCCCCAAGCCCTTCTGTGTTGGAGGGAAGCCTTCTAGCTTAGTTTTTTTTTTCTTATAACTAGCCAGTTTTCTAGTTTCAGCACTCAAATCTGTTTCTTTGATCTCAGCACTTGTTCAGAAAAAAAAAAATTTCATCTGCTTTTACTGTACTTGTGTTTCTACCTACTTTATTTTACTTTTGCATCATCTTAAAAGTACTCAGTTGTATTTATTACTGCTTGGTGTAACTCATTCTAAGCCTTTTGGTTTAAACACTTGGGCTTCGGACCAGTTGTTTTGCACTGATAGGGTTTGTGGTCTGCACTGTAGTGGCAGAACAGGTAGCTTACATCCTTCTAGGTTGGGAACTGCTGATTGAGGGCTCAGTGTCTGTTATTCTAAAAGTGTATTAATTCTGGTTTAAGCACTTGGGCTTTCAGACCAGTTATTTTACATTAAGAGGGTTCGTGGTCTGCACTCTTGTGGGAGGAGAGGCTGGACTCTGCCCTTCTGAGCTGGGAATTTCTGGTTAAAGGCTTATAGTGCATGCATATCTGAACTACTTCTTACTGAAGTTGGTGCGCCTTGTTTGCTGTGGCATAGACTGGATTCAGGCCTGCTGGATCTAGCTTTGTTTGTGTAACTTGAGCACTAATCCAGGCATTCTCTAAAGTATTCAATTGTATTTATTACTGCTTGGTAGTAACTTGATTAAAGTGTAGCTATCATTCTAAGTCTTTTGGATTAAGCACTTGGGCTTCAGACCAGTTGTTTTACATTAGGAAGGTTTGTGGCATGCACTGTGGTGGCAGAACAGGTAGCTTTCATCCTTCTAAGTTGGGAACTGCTGATTGAGAGCCCAGTGTCTGTTATTCTTAAAGTGTATTAGTTCTGGTTTAAGCACTTGGGCTTCGGGCCAGTTATTTTACATTAAGAAGGTTCGTGGTCTGCACTCTTGTGGGAGAAGAGGCTGGACTCTGCCCTTCTGAGCTGGGAATTTCTGGTTAAAGGTTTATAGTGCCTGAATATTTGAACTGTATCTTCCTGAAATTGGTACACCTTGTTTGCTGTAGCACAAACTAGATCCAGGCCTGCTGAATCTAGCTTTGTTTATATGCTTGTTGTTTGTTTGCTTGTTATTTTCCTGGAACGCTAATTCCACCTAAAACACGGCTTCTCAGCACTTCTGTGGATCACTAGTGATATCTGCATTGCTTACTGTACTTATTTTCTTGTTTCACTTGAAAGAAAGTTACTGTTTGTCATTTTTGCATTTAAGTTACCTGTAACACATTACACTTAAGTTACCTGGCACTTGCTCGCTAAAGCAATTATATAAGTCAGCACTAAAAATTAAAAGCACTACACCCTCACTCCCCACTGGCCCTTGTTTTCAATTATTAAGGAATTCCCAATATTATTCTAGCATGTCCAAAGGTCAGTTGTCAGTCTCCTCTCCGGTCCAGCTGGTGAATCTGGGAATCTTGAGGCAATGTTACAACTGCCTCATGTACACAGACAACCCTCTCCTCCTCCCAACAAATTCCAACACATGTGAGAGATGCAACCATATAGCCAAACTGGAGGCTAAGCTCTCTCAACTCAATACTGACATAACCAGTCAGGAGGAGAAGGAAACCACACTCACTACAATTCCAGTCTCACATAGACCTACCACGACAGCAAACCAAACACATAATCACACAAAAACATACTCGGAGGCTCTAAATAAAGATTTGCCTAAGCAGCAGAGACCACCAAAGCAGACACCCAAGCAACCGCTACCCCAAAACAAAACACGTGCAACACAAATCTCACAAAGCTAGTGTGCTAAACAGTCACATTCCTTAAGACTAAACAACACACCTGATATACTTGTAATAGGTGACTCTATCGTCAGGCACACTGACGTCCCGCTCAACAGGCTGAACAAGGAGAGGGTCATGGTGAGCAGCCTGTCGGGCGCTAGGATCTGCCACATAACAGAAGCACTCAGGTCACTCCAAGGCAAGTACAAATATGACTCAGTCATTGTCCATGCTGGTGTGAATGACCTGAGACGTACCTCCCTGGACTACATGAAAAGAGACATAAAGGAGGTCTCTGAGCATGTAGCCCAGGCCGGTATGACCCTGACCTTGAGTAGCATCTTACCCTCACCAAGAATGATGCCACAATACGAAGACAAGATGATCAATTTCAACAATTAGCTTAATTACTGGTGTCATTCAAAGGGGATCCAATGCCTGTCAGCTTGGGATGATATGCTCGACAAGCCACGATGCTTCGCTAGGGACGGCTTGCACCTGTCACCCCTGGGCTTTTGGATATTGGCAAAGGCTCTTGCTACCCCCATAGTGCCTTTTTTAGGCAAGGCTCAAAAGACAAACCCACCTCCATAGGTATCACAAGGGATAAGAAACTAAAAGTAATGCTACTCAACGCCAGAAGTCTAAACCTCAAGATGCAAGCACTCGAAACTCTCCTTAGCATGGAGAACATCAATATCTGTGCAGTAACAGAAACCTGGTTCAGGGCTCCCGAGAGCACCCCAGCACTACCAGGTTATACCTCATAACATGCTTTTCGGCCCCAAAACTTGGACCGAACCACAAAAGGAGGGGGAGTATCGATATTCATCAAAGATAACCACAACCCCAGGTTGGTGGCAAAGCACGAAGCATCAGAGACTATCCATGTGCAACTAACAGTGGGTAAAACTGCCTTCCAGTTTATAGCCTGCTACAGACCACCCTCCCAAACCCAGGAACCCCACTCGGCCTTTCTGAGAACACTGGAAAATATGAAGGTCTCTCCAAACACCATTATATTGGGCGACTTCAACTACCCAAACATAGACTGGGAGCATTACTCTAGCTCCAACACCCTAGCCCAAAGGTTCCTAGAATTTATAAACTCAAATGCTATGGAACAACTTGTTACCACTCCCACAAGAGGGGAAAACATACTGGACCTGATCATCACCAACATGGGGACTCTATGCTCCAGACCAGAAGTGTATCCCTCACTGGTAAGATCAGACCATAAACTAATCTCACTGGATATTCACATCCCGACCCCACCCCCTGCCCAGAAAACCACAGTGAAAAACTTCTCTAAAGCAAATTTCACACTCCTCAAAACCAAGGTGGAATCCTTCAAAGCCCCCGGGCCTGTGGAAAATATGGCCCAGACCGCAGAATCATTTATAAACACATTCTATGAACACCTTCAGGAATGCATGGATCATGTGATCCCAAATAAAACCAAGACCCAATCCTCCAAAGGCAGACGTCCTGCTGGTGGACCCCAGCCATAAACAAACTATACAATAGAAGGAGGAAGCTACTAAATGATAGAGCAAAATCCCAAAAAGGGAAGGCATCACTGATCAGTATTAGCAAAAAACTACGGGCACTCATAAAATTGTCTAAGGCCAGCTTCGAGAGAAAAATTGCACAGGACACTAAGGATATAGTCACAAGGCTTTCTTTAGTTATGTTAGGAACCTGGGTGGTAATTCCCAGATATGCTCAGAATTAGTCCAAAATGACAAAAAAATACACTGAACCCACAGACATTGCCAACATCCTAGCTGACAGGTTCAGTGCAAACTCCCCCCCCTTCCCCACCAAAAGGTTAAATATCTATCCCAGCAAAGTGCTGCGCCCCTGACATCTCAGAAAGCAAAAAACACAGCATCAATGGATCCAGACGGTGTCCCGGGCTGCATCCTACATGAACTCCAAGAAGAGCTAAACCCAAACATAAAACTACTGTTCAATCTCAGCCTTACTACAGGATATGTGCCCAAAGAGTGGCGTACAGCAACAGTGGTCCCTCTCAACAAAGGTGGTGCCTCAACGGATCCTGGAAACTATCGCCCCATAAGCCTGACTAGCTTGGTCTGAAAAGCTATGGAAAGGATCATCATGGACCTCATAAATAAAGATATTGGGGACCTACAGACACTGGATCCTACCCAGTTCGGCTTTGTTAAGGGCAGATCCTGCCTCTTAAACCTGGTTGATTTCTTTGAAACAGTCACCAAGGCCATTGACGAGGGGAAGGTGGTCCACACAGCCTACCTGGACCTCACAAAAGCCTTTGATACAATACCCCACTCGGGCATTATAGATAAGCTCACCAGCTTAAATATAAACCCCTATGTCACTAGATGGATTGCAAACTGGCTCAAGGACAGAACCCACATGGTTAGAATTGCTGGAGCCATGTCAGACTCCAAACCAGTTACAAGTGATGTCCCACAAGGCTCAGTCCTGGGACCTCTCTTGTTCGGTATATATTTCTCGGAGGTACAGGCCAACATGGAAGGACTGTGGCTGACCAAGTTCGCAGATGACTGCAAACTGGGTGCCATAATCGACTCTCCAGCCGACACAAACATCCTCCAAAAGGGCCTCATAGAAACAGACAACTGGTGCCAGAGCCATGGCCTCAAGCTAAATGCCAAAAAGTGTATAGTCACTCCCTTTGGCAAAAACAAAGTGCCCACAAATTACCACATAGGTGGTAATCCATTAAGTACAGAAGAAGTAATTAGGGACCTGGGGACCCAAGTTGATAGCAATCTCTCATTTGACAACCATATGGCCAAAGTGGTTAGAAAAACATTTTATATAGCCCACCTAATCATGAAGGGATTCACATCTAGATCAGGGAGGTCATCGTGCCTCTTTACTCATCCCTCATCAGGCCCATAATTGAGTACAATGCCCCTTTTGGGATATACCTTACCAGACACCTGCAGCAACTGGAAAGACCCCAAAAGTACCTCACCAAGAGGATCAAAGGGCTCAAACAGATGCCATATGCTGCCCGGTTAAAGAAACTCCAGCTCTACTCAGTGGCATACCGCCTGTTCAGAGGCGATCTGTGCCTGATGTATAAAGCCATGTCCAACCCGGAATTAATGGACATGCTGCACCTCAGAAAGTCCAAATCCCATCGAGCTACGCGCTCGAGAGACTTGAACCTCAGCAGTGAAATAAATAGGACATGCTGGAGGGACAGATTCATAACCCAGAGGCTCCCTTCACTCTGGAATAAAATCCCAGTCCAGGTTAGGCAGAGTTCCTCATTGACTCTCTTCAAGAGGAATCTTGATGAGTGGATGGGAGATTGTAGGTTTACCCCGGGTATCACTTCTGTGTCACTGTTAGACAGAGGCACAGTATACTAACCTCGAAAAAGGGCATAGCAAAATAAATTTAAAATGGGTGGCGAAAGCCAAACACATTCTGGCTAGGCTTATAAATGCCCTAGGGCAGATAGCCTAGTATGAACCTATGAACCTATGAACCTTTGAAATTAGGAAAAATAAATTCCTGAGGGTTATGAAGCCAGATAAAGGAAAAGGTACGGTGTTTAAGGATAGTGTTATTTATGATTCTAAGATGACAGATATTCTATATGATTCAAATAAATATATTATTGTTTCAAAAAATGAGATTAATATTGGCCACCGAAGAATTTATTTGATTTTAAATGACTTATTATTAAAAGGTTTAATTAATTTAGAGACATATACTTATTTATGCAATGATAAACCAAGGGTTCCCTCTATTATCCATTAGACCCACCTTTGCGGGCTATTGTTTTGGCTGAAGAGTCCATCACTGCCCCTTTGGCTAAATATATTGATTTTAATCTCAAAAAGTTATCAAGGTTTGGTACTGAGATACTAAAACACTCATGGGATTTTTTAAGGAGTATTAAGAAGGAATTGTACAATGAGACAGGGATTTTCATTACTACTGATGTTGTCAACTTATTCACTTTAATTCCTCATGAGCAAGGGTTACAATTTTATGAAGAAGCCCTATTTTCAAATGGCAGCCTCACACATAATGAATTTCACACTTGTTTGGAACTGATGGGACTAGTGTTAAAAAATAACTTTACATATTTTGAGGGAGAATTTTTCCAACAAACGAGTGGGGTGGCCATGGGAGCTAGTTGTGCTCTGGCTTATGGCAATATGGTTTTATCTGTTTAGGAGGAAAAAGTGATTTTAAATTCTAAATATAAGGATTGTTGGATTTTGTACAAACGGTTCCTTGTTGACATTTGTTTGTTTTGGGTGGACACAGAGGAGAAATTCACGGAGTTCTATACATATATTTCCAATTCTACAGATTTTTTTTTTTAATTTACATACCATAAATTACTTAGATGTCACAGTTTGGAAGGAGAATGGGAATTTTCAAGCCAAGATTTTTAGAAAGGAGACCTTTTCAAACTCCTATTTGTATTTTACCAGTGCCCATCCTTTTCACCAGCAGAAAAGTATAGTTAATGGGCAGATTGATAGGGCTAGTCATATGACCTCTGATGATAAAAATTTCTTGGTGGAATTAAATTTGTTATGTTATATGTTTAGAGAGAGAAGAGGCTACCCTTGCTATTTAATACAGGATATTTGGGAAGAGGTCCTGGAAGGCAGAAAGGACAGGTTTGCCCCATTATTAGGTTTGGACTTAGTCACTAACAGGGTCTTAACAGCCTGTCGGACAAAAAGAATGATGACAATGAAGATTTTGAGAGTGCCTTTATCACTGATTTTAGGAACACCATTCAGGATGAATGGACAAAGTTTGACAGGTTATCAGACTTGAAAGTTATTTTCGATAAACCTTTTAAATGTATTTTTAGAAAAGGCCCTAGTATAAAAGATTTGGTGAAACATAATTTAATGGGTACTACAGAGAACAAAAGGACAAAGGTGGGTACCTACAAATGTGGATTTTGTCTGCAGTGTCCATTTATTATGGATTCTGATGCTGTATACATTGAGAGCAGGGATAGATATATTCAGGCCACATCTTATTAGTCTTGTGATACTAGTGGTTCATAGGTGTGTACTAGGCTAATGACCCTGGGGCCTTTACAAGCCTAGCCATAGGATTACCCTGGCATAGTGCCACCCGACCTAAGTTCTCAGTGCCTCTGTCGAGTAGAGCCACTGGAGTTATACCTGTGGTGAATTTTCTGTTTCCCATCCACTCATCAAGATTTCTGTTGAAGAGGGTCAGTGAGGTGCTTTCTTGACATGTATGGGAAGTCTATTCCATAGCATGGGCAGTCTCTGGGTTATGAACCTGTCCCTCCAGCATGTTCTGTTAATTGTGGTAATGAGGTTGAGTTCTCTGGAGCATGTGGTGTGGAGGAATTGGGATTTCTTTAGATGTAGCATTTCTAACAGAGCTGGGTCAGACATGACTTTGTAAGTCAAGCAGAGATTGCCTTTAAGTAGGTGATATGAGACAGAGAATAGTTGGAGTTTTTTTGAGTCTGTCCATATAGCACAAGTATTTAAGGCCTAGGATCCTCTTGTAAGGCACTTTTGCAGCCTCTCCAGTTGTTGAAAGTGTCTAGTGAGGTACATGCCAAATGGGGCATTGTGCTCGATGACTGACCTAATGAGGGAAGAATAGAGGGAGACAATGACCTCTTTCTTCCTGGATGCAAAACCCTTAATAATGAGATGTGCCACATAAAAGGACTTTATGACCACAGTGGCAATGTGGTGATAAAAAAGAGAGGTTGTTGTCAACCTGTGTTACCAGATCTCCTATAACACCTTCTGTGTTCAGTGGACTACCATCAATGTGGAAATTCATGGGAACCGGGTTTTTCCCAAAGGGGATGACGACACATTTTTTTGGCCTTGAGCTTAAGGCCATGGTTCTGACACCAGTTGCTGGTCTCAGTGAGACCATTCTGTAGGATGTCAACATCATTTGGGGGTTAATAATAGCTCCCAACTTGCAATCATCTGTGAACTGTGTCAGCCAGACTCTTTTCATGTTGGCCTGGACTTCACAGAAGTAGATACCAAACAGGAGAGGACCCAGACCCAGGACCAAACCCTGTGGGACTCCATTCATGACTAGTCGGCAGTCTGACTTGGAGTCAGCTACTTTCACACTGTGGGTTCTATCTGTGAGTCAGTTTGCAACCCACCTAGTGATATAGGGGTGATGCCTAGCTTAGTGAGTTTTTCTGTGATTTCTGAGTGGGGAATGGTATCAAAGCCTTGACCAGATCAAGGTAGGCTGTATGAACCACATTGCCTTCATCCACAGCTCTGGTGACTGACTCAAAGAAGTCAACCAAGTTGAGCAGACATGATCTACCCTTCACAAAACCAAACGGTGTGGGATCCAGAGTTTGGAGATTTCCTGTATCCTTGTTTATTATGTCCATGATGATGTGTTCCATAGCTTTGCATATCAGGCTTGTCAGGCTAATGGGGCAATAGTTCTGAGGGTCTGTAGTTGCTCCTGCTTTATGGAGAGGGATAACTGTAGCAGTGCACCATTCGATAGTGACAAAGCCTGAGGTGAGGCTGTGATTAAACAGGGCAAACAGGTGAAGTGACAGTTTACTCTGTAGTTCATGTAGAACACAGCTAGGGATATTGCCAGGTCCCATAGAAGCTGTATTCTTGCCTTGGACAGTGCTGTTTTAACCTGTACTGGGTGCCTGGCAATCTACTGGTATTGTGATTGGTCCTTTGTGGGGGGAGAGGGAGGTAAAGTTGGCACTGAATCTGTTGGCCAGTATATTGGCAATATCTGTTGGCTCGGTATAGTAGGTACCATTGTGTATTAGCTCAGAGCAAATCTGGGTATTGCTGTGGAGATTCATTACATAACTATAGAAGGCCTTGTGGTTGTCTTTACTATCTGCTGCAATTCTGTTTTCATAGCTAGCTTTAGAGGATTTGATGAGGGATCTCAACTTTTTGTTGAGCCTAATAAGGAAGTTTTTCCAGTCTTGGGACTTCACCTTATTCCACATCAGATTCCTCCTTCTGTTGTAGAGTTTGTTTATGGCAGGGGATGACCAGATTGGCTTCCTTTTTTGGAGGAGAGAGTCTTGGTTCTATTTGGTATGGTGACATCCATGCACTTGTGTACATGTTCGTACAGTGCATTGGTGTATGATTCGGCAGCCATACAACTATTCTCCATTTGCATGGGTGCCATGAAGTTAGCCACCTGTTTTAGGAGCCCAAAGTTAGTTGGAGAAGTTTTTCATGGTGGTTACCTTTGCGTATGGGGGGGCGGGTGGACTTCCAAGGTGATTAGTTTGTGGTTGGATCTAACCAAGGAGGAGCTGACTACTGGTGTAGAGCAAAGGTTGCCTATGTTAGTAATGACCAGGTCAAGGATGTTGCTACATCTAGTGGGGGTAAGAACAAGCTGGTCCAGGGCATTGGAATTAATGAACTCCATGAAACGTTGGGCAAGTGTATTGGTACATGAGTAGTTTTCCCAGTTAATGGAGGGGTAGTTGAACTTGCTAGCAAGAGAGCGTTAGGTTAGACCCTAATATTCTCCAGGGTGCTTAGGAACAAGGAGTGTGAGTCTTGGGGCATGGTTGGGGCATGTAGCAGGCTACGACCTGAATCACTGTCTTACCCAATATTAGCTGTACCTAAAGTATCTCTGATGCGTTATGTTGGGCTACCAGTCTGGAGGCCTGCACATCTTTTATGAATATGGAAACACCACCGCCTTTGGAGCTTCGGTCCAAGTTCTGGGGCCGAAAGGTGTGGAATGAGTTATAGCCTGGTAGTGCAGGGGTGCTTTCTGCTGCCTTGAACCAGGTCTCTGTTACAGCACAAATGTTGATGTTCTCCATTTTAAGGAGTGCTTTGAGTGCATTTTGAGATTTAGACTTCTAGCATTGAGCAGCATGACCTTCAGATTGCATTTGTTTGCAGCTATTACGGTGGTAATTTGGTCTTTGGAACACCACCTAAAAAAGGCACTATAGGGGTGGCAAGAGCCTTGGCCAGTATCCGGAAGACCAGGTGTGACAGATGTAGGCCATCTCTATAAAAGCATCAAGGTCTGTCAATCATGTCATCCCAGGCAGACAGATACTGGATCCCCTTAGAATGACACCAGAAACTTTGCCAACTGTTGAAATCAATCATTTTCTGCTTATACTGTGGTATCATTCTGGGTGATGGTAGGATGCTGCTCAGGGCTAGGGTCACACCCGCCTGGGCTACATAATCCTAGAGCTCCTCCATGTCTCTTTTCATGTAGTCCAGGGAGGTACATCTCAGATCATTCACACCCACATGTACAATGACAGAGTCATATTTGTACCTGTTGTTGAGGGACCTGAGTGCGTGCGTTATGTGACGGATCCTGGCACCTGACAGGCAGCTGACTGTTACTTTCTCCTTATTCAACCTAGTGAGTGGGACATCAGTGTGCCTCACTATCGAGTCACCTATGACTAGTGTGTTGGGCATGCTGTTTTACCTTAGGGGCTTTAGTTGAGTGGCACACTGTTTAAGAGAATTATGTGTTTCATGATTAGTGTTGTGTTGTGGTGGTCGAGTGTGTTTCTGCCTTGGAGGTGTCTGCCTCTTGGGTAGATTTTTATTGAGAGCCTCCATGAAGGTGGGTGTGTGGCTTGTGTTTTTATGTGTAACTATATATTGTGTTATACAGGGTATGTAATACTTTTTACACAGGCAAGACAGAAAGGAAACTTAAGAGACCTATATATGAACACATTTATGATATTAAAATTAAAAATCATAAGAGCGCTTTGTTCAAACACACCCTTTTATGTCACAAAGCAAAATTTTAGTTTTTTGTGTTAGAGGAAGTTCCTGTTGAAGTCAGGGGAGGTGAATATGAAGCAAAAATTGAGTATGAGGAGGTCTATTGGCAAATTATTTTGGAGGCTAATAGACCACCTGGATTGAATGAAACTGCTTCCATAGCTCTGGTCTTGAAAATCAGGGCAGCAAGGTTGTAACATTATTTAACAGAAAATTTTTTTACTAGTTTAATTGAGTTATTATTTTGGTTTTATTCACTTTCATCAGCGCTTTAGTACTGGATTTTAATACAGTAAGTCGTTGTAGTTTATTGTTTAACCACAAGATGGTGTGAACATAAATGTTATATTTTAATGCATGATTTTAATGTGTTGACTTATATATATATATATATATATATACTTACACATTTCTTTTACATACACCATTTGATTTTTAAGCATCTGTTTTTTACATTGTTTGTTAGAATGTTGAACCTTTTGCTATCATGTTTTAGGGTCATTTCATTTTACTTTGTTTTACACTTTAAAGTTAATGGATTGCAGATCACATAAATTGATTGATTAATTAATCCTTAAGTGTCTGGGGGATGTGTATATAAAGGGACTGTTTTTACTTTGGTTGTGCATCTCATGAAGTGTTAATTATTTGATGAAAATGAGGGGAGCAAGTTATGTAACATGTTTATGGACTTTGCATTTTGAATAAAGTGTGCCTTTTGGGACCTGGCTTGTCTGGATGTCCTTGCATGTGCCTTCTTGTTTGTGTTAAGGTTTCATCATATTGACATGGTACAGTTGGTGCCCATGCCTCCTGCCTAGCAGTTGTACCATGTAGTTAACATCACTGACATTCCTTACCACTTTGAAGGGTCCCTCCAAAGCTGCCTGCAACTTCTTTTGTCTGACAGGAATGAGAACTATAACCTGCTGCTCTACACCATCACACCTCTCAACCTGGAAACATCAAAAATCTGGACAAGGCCCATGAAAAATAGGTACAAATATGTACGCTTATTAACATAAAATTTGCATATGTAATTATGTAACCCCACCCACTCCAATGGAATCATGGGATACCAAATTTCAAACGCAAACTGATGAACAAAACCAAAATATGGTACCAGAGTCCCCCTGCAGCCATTCCAATGTCCAATTACCTGGCTATTTCACCCCATTTACCATAAACACTAATGTGCATACTGCTTTACTTCTACAATGATTATTTGGATTTTATTTTACATTTTATAGCACAATGAACAAACACCAATAGACATCTGCTAAACAAAGCAATAATGTCTCACAATGAAAGCAGTCTCAGCCCTGTGCACTACAGTCAGAGCAACATACCACTATGCCAAATCAAAGACAAACTTAAATGGCTATCATTTAGTGAATTCAGTTCTCACTTCTCACCATAGCTCTCAACCTCTTAGCACAAAAAAAAACTGTCCAAAGCCAATAATGGGGGAATACAGTCCCAAAAATAGGGACACTTTTCAAATACTGATTTTATAACCTTAGAAAATTGCTAGAATAAAAGGTTTGATGTTGCCATTTATTTTCTGCAGAATATGAAGTCTGAAATGCAAATGCCTGCCATTATTTAGAGAATTCTGAAATCCAGAAAACCACAGATTTTATGAGGAACTATATTGTGGATTATACGGAGGACACAAGCAATGACAAAAATAAAACACACACACCCTTTCCATGCCATTGCAGCATAATGAAAATGGCAGCATTTCTGTATTCATAGGTTCATAGGTGTGTACTAGGCTAATGCTCTGGAACCTTTACAAGCCTAGCCCATTGGATTACCCTGTTTATTATACAATTACATATGTGTGAGGGACTTAATGCTAGTAATGCATTCTGCATTACCTACATTTATTTAAGTATGAATATGAAGTGAAAATTCAAATGAAAAAAAATACTAGACAGTCAAGTTTTGGGGATTTTTAAAGAGCCAAAAATAACCTGAAAGAAAGAGGGAAAGCTTGAAGATGCAGGAATACATCTGACGCAAACTGCATTCACAAAGCACAGAAACATAACTGATGTTTGTCCCAGAGTCAACTGCCACCTACAAATTTCCCTTATGCAAGTCAGCATCAAACCCTACAAAAATGTTTTAGATAAAGCAAGTGAAAAATTAGACAAAGCAGGTGAGACACCTGGGAAGCATCACTCCTACACAGTGAAAGATTACGTATTGCACCACCTGGATCAGCTCACCATTTCTTATTAAAATGGCACATCCAATGCAAGCACAGTCTGATGCAGAATCAAATGGACATAACATCCCATTACAGATTTCAACCATCAACATTTATTTCAGTCTGTACCTTCATAAGGACTAAAGTTAACTGGCAGTTGGATACTGTTTACAGGACCCTTTGACATCCATGTTTGGTTGTAGATAGACTTTCACATTCCCCTTGCTCTAAATGTGACAAATACCATTAATAGCTAAAAAGTAAATATGGGATATACAAGCTTACAAGTCAACATTTTCAAAAGAATACAACACTGTTGTTTGAACTCAGTTATGCTAGAGCCCATGTGAAGAATTTTCCACACTCAGAGTACATGCACCATACAAACACACATGTCAACTAGCAACACACCCTAGACTTTGTGGAAGTTAAGGATTTCAACCCATGCAACAAGTTAGAAGTCCGTTAAATCCTGCCACTTGGAAAAGATCAGGCTTCTCTCATCTTTGCAGATTCACTGTTTCAGTTATCCCAAAGATACAAGTAAAACTGGCCGTAGTTTTGTAAACAGAAACTTTATTCCCTACTACTGTGCGGTAATAGCACCAGCACCGACCCATGAAAAGATTATACTACTCACTCGTACAGTAACAGTACAAAGCACCAGACACCTTCCTAGCTGGCATGTCAGAATAGGAAAAGAAAAAAAAAAAAAGAGCCGCACCCACCCACTGAAATGGTGAAACTTTACTGCAACTCCTAACCAGAACACAAAATTACACAATAAATAGCCCATGAAAGTGACAAGATGAAATAAGAGCTGCGTGCCATAGAACACCACCCTAGAATTTTGTTTTGAACTGTCACTGCATTGTAATTATACTGGAATATGGTACTAAACTTGAACAGCAGTAACTATGCAACACCAACTCATCTAAGAGATCAAACTGTGTGTTTTAAAATGGGACTTCAAATACGTAGAAAAACCTTCAAATACGTAGAAAAACTGTGTGCTAATCCACATGGCTACTGAGCTCCAATAGGTTAAAACAAGATAATGCAACACCCACTTCCGAGGGACAAATATCCAACTGTTCCGAACATGACACTGCGTGGCTTGACTTTAAAAATCGGAATGGACAGCAAAGCACACACTACTTATACATACATAAACATGTAGATGGAAAAATAAAGAAACAGTGAGCAGAAGTTGGAGCTGCCAAGCTACCATTCTCAAAACTGACAAACACTACTAAATACCATCGCCCAAAGTGCTCAAACAAATACATTTTCCTCCAACCACAATGTGGAAACTTGTCACACACACACACTCACATTTTGTTCCTTACCTAATCCATATCCAAGCCCCAAGTCATTTCCAAAATAGCAGCAGACAGACGATCCATTAAGTTGCTACAGTGTACGGCAGCAGAAGATCCATTAAGTCGCTACAGAGTACGGCACGGCAGCAGCATCACAGCAAAGCCAGTAATTCTTCTGGCAGTAACAGTTAATTTTAAACAGTTCCCGCCTGGTTCTTTCAGCATCTACTGCTCGCAGCCAGCCGGAAATGATGACGTGAGCTCCTTGAGCTCAGTTCCGACTGGCTGGTAGTTCTGACGGAGCTGACATCATCACGAACGTGATGACATCAGCTCCGACAGCGCAAAAATTAAAAAAATAAAAAAAATAAAAACAAAGAAATCGGAAATGAAGGGGTGCCACTCGGGAATCGTGGCACCCCTTCATTTAGACCCCAAAACTCGGTAAAAACCGAGTCATTCGGGACGGTTGGGAGGTCTGTACACCATACTCTCTAGCTCGAGCATTCCTGTCATACCAGACCTTCTTCTGCTGTTGGGCTTCTGCCATATTCTCCTGGGCCAAGCCCATGAGTTCCCTGAACCTTGTCCTGAGGTTTAGGACATATGCCACACCAGACTCATTGTGGGATTCACACTCACCCCCCCCCCCATTCATCACAAATCAAATCTAGAGGTCCCCTCACACTATGCCTATACAGCAATTCAAAGGTGAAAAACCTGTGGATTCCTGGGGAACCTATCTGTAAGCAAACAACAGATGGGGCAACTATTTCTCCCACTCCCTCTTAAACTGGTCTGCAAATGCCTGTAGCATGTTCTTTAGTACACAAGACCATTAGTATTAGGGGGTGGTCTTTATGTGTTTCACCCTATAGTGTTCCCACAGATGAGCCAACAGGTCTGACATGAAATTGGCACCTCTGTCAGTCAGTATTTCTTTTGGGAAACCTAACCTGCTTAAAATCTCTAACAAAGCATTTTCTGCCTCAATGGAGGATAGAGCCACTGCCTCAGAGTACCTGGTAGCATAATCTACTACCACTAGGATATACTTCTTCTCTGTGGAACTTGGGGTACTCAGAGGCCCTTCAATATCCATAACTATCCCCTAAAATAGCTCCTCAGTCACAGGCAAATGCATCAAAGCAGCTTTCATCTTGGCTCTGGCCTTGCCTACTTTTTGGCACTGCTCACAGGTCCTGCAGTACCTTGTTACATCCCTGGAAATCCCAGGCCAATAAAAGTTACACATAATATGTCTCTTTGTACACTTTATGCCCATATGACCTGCAAAGGGAATGTCATGGCCTATGGCTAGAAGTGCCAGACAGTAGGCTCTCGGTACTACCAAATGCTGTATTCTCTCACCCTCTATCCCTCCCTCAGGGGTCCACTCTCTATACAGGAATCCTTTGTCCCAGTATACAGATTCCCCTTTTCCTTGAGAAACAGGTGCCTTACTGGCTACCTCCATCAAGCCTTGAAATGTAGGGTCTGAGAGCTGAGCCTGTCTCAACTCTGTCTTTGTAACGCTTCCCAGCTCCCCTTTCACAGGAAGTCTTGTATCCTGTGACAGGTGTGCCTCACTGCCAGCCTGGGTACTACTACTCACCTCTGCCCTTGCACTCACTCTATCCAAGGGAACATTAGTACCCACTAGCAGCTGTGGCTCACCTTCAGTGTCACTGCTACAAGGTAGCTTGCTCCCTGAAGTAACCACGTCACTGGTCCTGGATTCAAGTGTGTGGTCTGTCTGCATCCCCCAGGCTACCAGATCCACATGCTTGTCTCCAAGCCTGACTACATGTAACTGCATGCCACAAGGTACTGCATTATCAAAATCATTCCCTATCAGGACATCTGCAGGGATATCCTTAAGCGCACCTACTTGCTTGTTTCCTTTTCCACACGGGCAGTCAAGGAGAACCCTAGCCAAGGATATTTGGAATGGGGTCCCTACTAAAGCTCTGATTGGAGTAGACTGCTCAAGCAAGTAGTGCTCCTTTTTAACCACTGCAGGCTTCACAATGGTTAGGTCAGAGGTTGTGTCTCTCTTAGCAGTGACCTGCTTCCCATCTACTAAGATAGGCTATAACCTCTTGTGGTAGTTTGGTACCATTGTTGTCTCCAGACAACTTACTGCTGGCATTCCATTATTCTCACTTACTGGCTTCCCCACCTTTTGTTTCCCACCTTGCCTCCATGGTCATCTATATGCTACATGGCCCCATTGGTTAGATTTAAAACATTTAACTCTTGATCCTGGTCATGTACCTGAGCTAGTGATTTCCCCTGCTACTGGTAGACTCTGTTGGGGCAGTTTAGGCTTCCCACCATGGGTTCTCTTAGACCCATGTGCAGCACTGGGTATCCCTTTCCTGTGCAGTGATGCCCTGCTTGTTAGGTATAGGTCTCTTTTTTTCCCAACTCATCTACAGTATTGCATTCCCTATCTGCCAACCAGATCATGACCTCAGGCAAAGTGCTAAGGGTTTGTTCCCTCATCAAAAGGTCTGCCAGCCCTTCAAAAGTGGTCACCTGACACCCACTTACCCACCTATGAAAATAAGTGCTTAACTTAGCAATATATTAACATACACTTTGATCTGCCTTGCACCTATGCTCACGAAACGTTTTCCCGTAAGTGTCACATGTTAACTTAAAACACTCTAATAAACAATTTTTAACTATATTATAATTTAAGCAGTCAGTATCAGACAATTTAGAAACAGCAGTTACAGCTTTGCCATAGAGTAAGAGAGTCAGGAAGTGTACCCAGAGCCCTTGGTCAACATTATACTATTTACATACCCTTTCAAACATATGAATAAAATTATGGAAATGATCACCCTCTGTAAATTATGGAAGAAATTTACTGACCTTTATTGCTTCTGTCATTCAGTAATTCCCTTCCTCATTACCTCCATGACCCTGGCAAAGAGTCAGCATCTCCTTTTCATGTTGCATCTGCCTCTCATTTTCTTCAGCTTCCAGAAGTCTCAGTCTCTCTGCTGATTCTAATTCCAAACACCACAGTTCATCTGCTGATTCTGCTTTGACCTCCAAATGGCATCTGGAGTTAAAGAGACTTGAACTGGAGGCCAAACGCTGACAACTAGAAAAGTCCTCTGAAGCAAAGTTGGACTGTCCATTTTCTGAAAGTTGTACATCCCCAAGGCCAGTCTGGTTGTCCTCCTGGTTGCTCGTCTGTGATGCAGCTGTCATTAATACTGCAATCATTTCTGTTTTAGTCAGATTGGCATGCACCAGTTCTTTGGCTTGGCACATCTCAGCCAACTGGCTCCTTGTCAGCTTGCCATAATCATCTGCTGAAATCCTTGCCTGCTCTCCCTATCTAACTAAGCTAACAAAAATAAATAAATAAATAAAACTATCGTACTATGAAACTCTACATGTTCACTGTGTGGCGACTTGAGAGTACAAACACC
This sequence comes from Protopterus annectens, assembly GCF_019279795.1. Classification (NCBI taxonomy): domain Eukaryota; kingdom Metazoa; phylum Chordata; order Ceratodontiformes; family Protopteridae; genus Protopterus; species Protopterus annectens. The sequence continues at coordinate 1,766,106,282 of NC_056741.1, read as the reverse complement.
TTCTTTACTGACCACTGTTTACAGGCTACAGGAGCTCAATATCCACCCCACTGAATCCCAATATGTGATGTGGTGATCCCACCACTGCCAACCAAATGTGATGTGGATATGCCACCACTGCCCACCAAATGTGATGACCTTCCACTGGACCAGTAATCAAGGAGCCTCAATCCTCAACACTGGCAACAGTGTAGGACGTTCACTGGGAGGATAACAAGTACACACACAGTACTTCCAGATGCAGTTCTCTGCATCAGGTGAAATTTCCCTTAAGAGAACACAGAGACCACAGTCAGTCCAGGGCTGGTTTCCCTCTCTCTTTCTCCAGATTTCCAATAATGCTCCTCACTGGCACAGCTATAGAGTTGAGATCTCAGCTGAATGACCAAGCCAAGACCTCCAGCAGCTTCTCTGTCCAGCCAGTACTATGCATCCCTGCCCAAGTACCTGATACACACACTCTTTGAGGTTTGATTTACATACACATACACACACACACACACACACACACACACACACACACACACACACACACACACACACACACACACACACACACACACCGGGAAAAGGCTGGCATAGGTTTACTAGCTGCACTCTTCTGCCCAGACTATAAGGTAGTTACCATTGCCACCAGTCAACTCCTTATCAGCTACTTTAAGGCTCTTAACAAAGGGTGAATAGTCTTACTATGTAATATTAATATTAACATAAATGGTAATTTGACCAAGTGCAAGGCTATTAGGAGTGGCCCACACAGTGTCACCAAATAAATAAGCAGGTACTCTCAAAACTTAATTATCTCTACACAAATCACCCATAATGAAATGTTTAAATATATTTAATAATAAATAATAAAAGAACAAGGCAATACTAAATATATAGTCACAGTGACATCAGAGTTCAAAACCACAGGAAATATTTAAAACTACATTGCAGGACAGTCTCAAATAAATAAAGAAAAATATCTAAACTAAGCTTCACTATATTCCTAACTGTATCTAAGAGAACTGTACAGTTCCCTAGAACTTATTATTAGAGCAAGGCAGATGTTGTGGTGAATGGTTCTTGTCAGGTCCAAGACCAAATACAGAATGCTCTGTCTCACTAAGAGACTTCTCAAAATAATATCTTAAACATTACTGCTGGGGTAGCTTGCGGGATGACATCACTTCTTGTCATCTGACTTCTACTAGTTCCCAGGCCAAAACAATCATTGATGAAGCTGGCAGTATTTAAAAATATACAGACAAGGGTTTCTCCTCAGATCTCTGGCAGGTGCTGGAAGTCATAAAACAATTGCATTCCTTCATGCTTTCAAGACTAGTAATTAGTTCACCCTAAAGACAATACAGAAAGTTTCCTAGTACAAACATTGTGTCTCTTGCTGCATTGAAAACTGAAACATACCATCTTTTATGGCCTATCCATAAAGCAATTTAATTTCAGTTATTTTTCTGAAATTTGCTAGATTGAAGTTAACCTCCTACATTCCAGTTTCTACTGTTAAAATATATACATTTAAAATGTTACAATAGTGCATGTACATTTCTGTTCTCTTCCAGTATGGCACACTGCGGTTACATTTCAAACAGCACTTTGTAAATACCTTTCAACACACACGTCTGTACAAGCAGTTTGACATACACATGACATACAGTTCTAATCTATCTGTAACACAAGCATCTTATATAAATCATCTCGATATTCACCAATGACATATAGTTATTTACAAAATTCCAGCTAGCTGTGCTGGCAGTATCTCTTTTTGTCACATATTTTTATGGGCATTCTGAACCAAATCAAAGATAACAGTGAAAATCCCTCTTACTTTTATCTATAACTACTTTTCTCCCCTGCTGTGACCATTTAGCAGTGTCCCTCCCTAGGCAGCCTCCTCGTGGTCTCCCTCAATTATATTAATGGCATTCATGATGGGCAATAGCGTTGTAAAATGTGTCTGAATGCTGAAGTATTTTGCCTATGGAAATGCAATGCTCACTGGTAACGTTAAAACTGCCTAATATCAGTGCTGCATTTTTGTTCAGGTTTATTTGACCTACTATGAAGTATGTATTTTTTAACACACATTACCCTTTGGGATATTGTAATATTAGACCTAGATCCATAACTGCTTAATGCTGTTTTACCCATATGTTCTGTGGAAACTGGTTTGACTGCTTGATGCCTATGCTTGCTATATTGATGGTATTCAATCTTTAGGATAGTTGCTGCCTGCCTATGCATTTATTGTAACTTGACTGCCAGATATCTATGCTTAGTACATTGTTGTACCCAGTTATTAGGATAAATGCTGTTTTGCCTAAAGGTTTTTCTAGCTAACAACTACTGTTAGATTTGTTAGATTTGTTCTTTGGGGCCCCCACTGTATCTAGCTATCTAGCTACTCTGCTTCATACAGTGTGCCCTAGAGCATACCTCTATACTGTTCTTTGTATTGCCAGGATTTAAAGCATCTGTGCTAGTATTGTTGTACTCATATAACTGACTTAATAATTTATTTTTCCTTACTTGTTTTTTCTTTCTCTCTCTACCCTTAACTATTAACAGATTTTACACCTGGGTTCCTGCCCTTCCCTATCCTAAGAGGCCCTGTGGACATCTTCTAAAATCCTGATATCCTGAATAGGATTAAATATCCTCCTAACAGACTGCCCTCCCAGATTTTTTTGTGGAAAGTATGTCCTATCATTGTACTGCTTAGCTTTACTCACTAGGACAATTTCTACTTCCCTGCCAGGTTAACCAGCAGCCTCCCCCCCCTTCTAGATTGGCCTTTTGTTGGTCCCCTCTCCTTCACTCCTTATTGCCTTTAGTCCTTACAATCCTCTCTCTCTACCCTGTTTCTAGTTCTCTTATCTTGGTTAATTCCCCTGCTTGCTCTATCTGATATTTTTTTCCTAACTTGGCCCTGATATTTTTTCCTAACTTGGCCCTGCTTGCTCTATCTGATATTTTTCCTAACTTGGCCACTAGGTGGCGCCCTTCTTACCATAACTTATACTACTACATTTTCTGAGTATCCCACTGCAAATCCTACTGTCCTTTCTTGTTCCATAATCGACCTTTACCTACTGTCCTTTCTTGTTACCCCCACTTACCTTTCAATCTCCTCAAACTCTAAACTGCTGAACTCACCCTTACCATTACACCTGTTTCTCTCTTCTTGCCTGATTGTTTTCTGCAACTTTTGTCCTGTTCTTCCCCGCTCCGTTCGCTACGCTCACTCCGCTCCCCACCCTACCCCCAATTCCCACCCACCCCAGGGTCCTACCTTTAAACTTACTTAGACACACCCCTAATTATCAATATACCTATCTCTACTTCCTGCACATCTACCACTTAACCCCTTACTCATATAACCACACCCTCTCTCATCTAGCAAATCCATACTAACTTTACCTATTACATTACGCCGTGAAGTCCTATACTTCTGAACTTTCACTCTATAAAAATTATGCCTTTAACCCTTAACTCAATAATTCCTCTTCTCCTACTTAACATCCTGCTTTACTACTACACTCTTACCTCCTACGAACATCTCAGGCTTAGCCAACCTCCTGTAGTAACCAAACATAGTACAACTACACTTCCTCGACCTGGCGAAACCCACATTAATATACTTTCAACCAGTCCCTACCTTCCCCCTCGTTTCCATAAATTACACCATTACAGACTCACAACCTCCAAACGGTTCTATCTAATAGCCATCAAGTACACAAATATCTTTCAAACCACACAAACACTTTTATTGATACATGGGACATCCACCCCAACCCAGGTCCCAATACCATCACCAATCCCACTCCTTCAAGCCATATAGCTAACGCTACTAGCGCCCTTCTCCACTGACTCCTCTCCATTGCTCACTTAAATATTCGTAGCATTAATAACAAAATAACACAACTCCATGCCTTAATTGATTTCTATGCCTTTGATATCCTCTGTCTCACAGAAACCTGGCTTAAACCCAGCACCAAAGATAATGAATTTACTCCCCCAGGCTATAGCACCTTAAGGCTAGATCGTCCTAATAAAAAGGGTGGAGGAGTCGCCATCCTATACAAATCTCAACTTCAGGTAGCCTTAATTAACTCCTTGCCCCCCTCCCCAGCAAATGCAGAAATACTTTGCACCAAACTCCAAGTAAATAAATCCAAAGCTATAAACATTATATGTTCCTACATCCCCCCAGGTAAGAACATCAATACCCTAGAAAATATCCTTAGCTGGGCCTCCTGTAGCTTTCCCCAAGAAACCATACTCCTAGGTGATTTCAACATTGACTGGAACTCCTGCAAATCCCCTCACCCTCCATCCACCTTAATCTCTTTAACTATCATCAAACCATTAACTCACCTACTCGAATAAATAAATCCACCCACAAACAAACCATTCTAGACTGGATATTGACCAACAACAATCCCTCTCCTACAAAACAGGAATACTCCTGACAATATCAGTGACCACCTTCTTACCTTTATCACTAAACAAAAATTCAACAATCCCAAACCAACTACTTATCGTACCAAACACAACAAAACAAACTTCAACCTAGCATCCTTTCAGAATGAACTCAAGGAATACAACTGGTCTACTCTAAAATACCTCCCAATAGATGAGGCTGTAACCCATTTCAACAATACCTTCCTACAAATTCTTAACCAACATGCTCCATCCCGCTTAGTCAGAGTCAAATCCAAAGCAGCCCCTTGGCTCTCTAAAACAACTAAACAAACTATGAGAGCTAGAAATAAACTATGGTCTAAATGGAGGTCCACAAAAATCCAACTGACCATCAAAACTTCAAACAACTGAGAAATAAAACTAAGAAGCTTACCATTCAGGACAAGAAAAACTACCACCTTCAATACCAACAGAACCAACACCAAAACCCTAAACAATTCTGGTCAGGAATAAACAAACTACTCCACCCAGGCAACACCAAAACACCTACCCCAGATAGCCTAGCACAAACCGAACCGAACATAATAGCCGACAATTTCAACAACTTCTTCTCTCAGACAGTCACCTCACTTGCAAGTACCATGACTCTGCACTCAACCCTCCAATCTACCCCCACTCAAAACAGCACACACATACTAAAGCTCAATACTGTCTCAACAACCTACATCCACAAGCTACTATCCAAACTCAAACCCTGCACCCCTTCTGCAGATAAGCTTCCAGCTGAATATCTGCAACTAGCTGCATCCGAGATAGCCTACCCAGTCTCCATCCTAATAAACAGAACCATAACTGAATCCAAAATACCATCCTGTTGGAAAATCTCCCATATTATTCCCTCCATAAAGGAGGTAACTCCAACGAACTCTCCAATTTTGCCTATTGCCCTCCTATCTCCTCTTTCCAAAATAATGGAACGCTGCATTCACCATCAACTTCTACATTACCTCTTAAATAACAATTTGCTTGTAGACTCACAACATGGTTTTAGACCCTACCACAGTACTTCAACTGCCCTTCTCTCCTTCACTGACTCTATCAATAGAAACCATAGCGACAACCTGTTCACCTCTGCAATATTCTTAGACCTCTCTAAAGCATTCGATATGGTCAACCATAAACTTCTCCTCGATACCCTACAATCCCGCTCACTAGACTCACAGGCACTACAGTGGTTCAACTCTTACCTGACTAATAGAAAACAAGCAGTCCTCTGGGACAGTCATCTATCCTCTCAACTCCCAATTACTATTGGCGTTCCACAAGGATCCATCCTAGGTCCCCTACTTTTCTCTATTTTCATAAATAACCTGTCCGCCTCCCTCCCTTCATCCACTTGTATTCAGTATGCAGATGATTCCACTCTCATCTGCTCTGCTTCATCACCAGCACAACTCCACTCCGCTACCCAGGTGGTTTTCACTGCAGCAGAAAAATGGTTCCAACATATCTGTCTCCTCCTAAACCCCAAAAAAACCAAACTACTACTTTTCACCCCTACCTCTAAATCCACCCCTATCACTTTTTCCATTGTATCATGCAATGGCACTGTCATCCAACCTGACTCGTCCACTAAGCTGCTAGGTATAACCATAGACAATCAGCTAAATTTTGACTATCACATTGACTTAACTATCAAGTCAGTCAATAAAAAGATGGGTGCCCTTTACAGACTTAAGCCCTTCCTTACTACTACTACCCGAGTGACTCTAGCCCAAACTCACCTAATTTCTACATTATTGTATGCCTCTCCTTCCTTTATCAATATTTCTAAAGCTAATCTTCAAAAACTGAATACCGCCTACCACAGTATAGCCAGATTTGCCACTGGCTCTCTATTCCAAACTCATCACTGTCTTAACTTAAAAAAACTAAACTGGCTTGAACTTCCCAACCTAATACTACTACAGCAGCTTATCATCACTTTTAAAATTCTACATCACCCTTCCAACACACCCATACTAAATAAACTCATCACTCCTTATAAAAATCTCACTTCACTTAGATCAGCTAACAAGGTACTAGTTACTACCGTGAAATCTCACAATAAATCAGGAGATTCCTTATTTGCAAACATTGTTGGTTCTTACTGGAATAAACTCCCCACAGAACTGACCTCCCTAGACTCATGTCAGCTTTTCAAAAAACAGATGAAAACGCACCTAATAACTCACTGGCTATGCCCTTGCTCCAATCCTGACTGACCCCAGCAAACTTACTACTCTCTTCAGTCTGCACATGTGCACTTTTGCTCTTCTGTTCTAACTTAAACTGACTTCCACAGTCCTTTTATTTATCTCTATTCTTCTGTTCTCAGTTCTGTTTGACTCCCCTCTGACCTCTTTGATTGTCTGTCTCCTGCTTCTTTTAGCTGACCTCCTATAATCCTGTTTTACTTCTAACATTTCCTCTCTAACTCTTATTTCCCCTCTCCTTTTCCTACTGCTAGTTCCTAACCTCACTAAGTCCAGAATTCCTGTACCTAACAGTAGCCGTACTTTTTTCCTTTCTCTTTCGTCATTTTGCCTTTAGACTTTCTTTAGCCTCTTAAAATCTTTTACACTACTAACCTGCATGTTAACACTATATATTTAACCACTTTTATACTTACAACTAATACCTACTTGTTGTTCATGACTAACTACTATGGATATTTTTCTACTTTAAATTGTTATGTTGACACTGAAACTTTTCTCCTCAGTCCCGACTGAATTTTAATTGTCATCTACTCAGGTTTTTACATCAAAAATGTATTTGTACTTGTATGTAGCCGTATTATACTATATTAGTTTAGTTTTATTTGTATAGTTAGTACTACTAGTGACTTTATAAACTGTAGTGTATTTTAGTTTCTGATAGTGGAGCTTTTCTCCTCGGGCCTCTGCTGAAAATGGACATGTATCCAGCCAGACTAGCCCGGTTAACAAATGTAAAATAAAATAAATAAAATAAAAATATTTCACTTTACTCATTGTAACCATAAAGACAATAACACTTGTAACACTGTAAAGCTGCTAAACTGAAACAGCCAGCAGTGAAATTGGCCTTTGCCAAAAAGCTAGTAAAAACCAATTGGGAAAGAGATCATTAGTGGCACTCACAGTGAAACATGCAAGAGAAATTTATTAAATTAATCATTTTTAATACTTTTGGCAGCATTTGGAATTATAGTGAGTGCAGAAATAACCAACAACTTAAGAAACATAGCATACAGTATGATGTACTACATATGGCTAGGGTTCAGTAAATCACAAAAATTAAAAACATTACATTCACTGTAATAATGAAAATAAAATATCATAACCATGGGAAGTTGGAACGTGTAAAATAAGCATGTCACAGTAAAATGCAGTCCCAAAGAAAACAAAAGTTTTCAAGGCATGAATATGTTTCAGGAGGAAATGGAATTGTCAGTGTTTTCAATTTCAAATGATAAAAGAGAAAAATGCATCCTCTTTTCTGATAAATGATAAAAAAATAATAGATATAGAGACTAATACAGCAGCAGAAGTGTTGATTATTTCTGACAAATGTGTTTTTAGTGTCCCAGAAAAGTATAACAAACTTCAGCAGATAATCTGAAGCATATACTGCAGAGAGTTTGTCAGCACTGGATCAGATTATGACTACAGGGTTCTGTGAAAAGCAAAAAGAGGATTTGCCATTAACCATGGTGAAGGGACATCAGAAGATCCTACTTTGTTTGGGAGGAAATAGCTATAAAGGCTTCTGCTAAAGTGAAAATATATAAACATTTCTGTATCAGAATACCTTGCTGAATTAAAGTGATAAAGCCCTGACTACAGCTCAGATGACCCAGGTTCAACTAGCAGTCTGTATGTTTGGTGGCACAGGCTGGGCGGACAAGTATGCCCATTCTATGGGAGGTGACAGGTCCTAGCCAGTATAGGTAGCCTGCTCCCTAACACAGGCACCCTGCTTCCTATTGCAATAACTGCTGGATGGCAATAACATATTCTTATAGGTAGGGGGCAATACCAGAATAATGTAAGCATGGCCAACCAAGCCAGTGATCATTGCCCTTATGATATGCATAGAAATGAGCATGATGCAACCTAACAGAGGGGCAAAGGTGATCTCTAGGGTGATGTAGAATCTGTCATCATCACCTTGAGGAGACGTTATGTCAGTCATATAAAAAGTTATCATTGCAGGTAATCCTGAGAAGAGCAAGAAACACCCCTCTCAACTAGGGGATCTGAGGGAAAATCTCCATCCCTAGGCCACCCTCCCAAAGGAATGACTGCTTTTCCATCTGACTGGGAAGGACTTGATGGTTGCAAAAAAAGAGGTGGAAGAGGGACATAGAAAATATAAGTGCATCAAAATATGTTGACTGAGTATAAATCTTTAAAGGAAAGCTGGAAATGCATGCTGACGTGTTTTGAGAGGAACAATGAATGATGTGAACGCCACCATTTCAGTAAATCCAGACATTTTCCAAATTTTTTTAAAGTCAGCCCCTGCCATATAAGATAAAATGAGCTGATAAAGAGTTTGGACAGATTAAAATGGAACATTTTAGCAGTTCTATGTGTCATAAAGAATGGGGTGTACTTACTCTGTCAGTAGTAAAGAAATGCAATTCAGTTCATTGGTGTGATGATTACAAGTTGATTTAGAATCAACCTGATAGTATAGAAATATATCCATTACCCGTCTGCAAAAAAATATTTGATATGTTGGGTGCTGAAAGTGACCTCTGAAAAACTGATTTAGTGTTTGTTTATCAAAAGGTATTGGTTGATGGTAATTCTAAGAAATAACTATAAACACACACACACACACACACACACACACACACACACACACACACACACACACACACACACACACACACACACAAAACAAGGCCCATTTGTATCAGAATATGTTCTTTGCCTTCTGTCAAAAGATTTACATTTATTTATTTATTTGTTTATTGTTGGCCAGGTTAGTCCCACTAGGTCAGTGACCTCTTTTCAGGGGAGACCCAAGGTGGCATTTATACTACCAAGGGAAATTTAGTCAGGGCATCAGGGAACTTCCCCTACTTTTGGTAGTCTGGGGAAGGATTTGTGTGTTACACATCCTGACTTCCTGTTTCTTGTCCAGGCATGGAGGCAGCCAGGAGGAACAGGATGAAAATATGGTTGATTCAGCTTTGGCTGAAAATGAAGTGAAGGTTGATGAAAATGTAGCTGAAGTGGCAGAATTGCTACCAGAAGTTTTTTTCTGATGCTGTGGGTGCAGAAAAAAACAGTGATATTAGAAGCAAAGGAGATTGTAGTTGTAACAGAGATGGATTCAGAGGAAATTTTTCAGAGGAGATTGTTTGAAGGCGAGACAGTTACCTCTGAGAAATGCATAATCACAACCCTCCAATCAGGAGGGTTCCGGGATGATTATTTGGAAGAAATGGTAAATCAAATTGAACCAGAAAGTGAAGCAGTAGTTTCCTAGAGTGACATCATGGAGAAAATAGATGAAGAAAAAGGAGAAGAACAGACTAACAGAAAAAGTTCAAGAGACAAAAACGTATGCACAAACTGTTGGAGAAGGAGCAAAGAAGAAAAAAAAAACAGAAAGAAGTATACAGTATGTGTGAGCTGTAAAGAAGAAGAAAGTTTGGACAGGTATAAGGTTTGGGACTCTGTCATAGCACCTCTGGCTGTCAAAGAAAAAGAGGTAAGATCATTTATTTTAATTAATAAAGAGTCTTCTTGTGACTTGCTATTTGAGACTGGGCAGGCCATAGAACATGTTTTGGGTGCATATGAACAAAAGAAAAATATTTATCCATGGCAGCATATGTGGTGCAAGCTTTTGACAGACAAACAAAAAAAAAATGAAAAATGATCAAGTTTAGAACTGAAGTCAAAGCAAAAGAATGGAAAGAACATTTGTTAACTATTTGTAAAGAAGTAATTGACAAGCAAAATATATGACGAAAGAGCACTATAGGCTGGAGGATGGGAGTGTAGAGTAATACTGAAAATGGAAAATGATAATGTTATGCATGTACCTAGTATTGTTAATGTTCATGGTAATAGAGGTTTTGTGAAATATAGGGATCAACCAAGGACTTGTTATTTTTGTGGAAAAATTATCATTTAATCAATGAACATGATAAAACAGATGTTATTTATATAGTAAAATAGGGCATAATGCAAAAAATGTGATTTAAAATGCAAAAAATGTGGAAATACTGGTCATCCATGGCTATAATGTGAAACAAGTGTGAGGAAAATGAAAATGAAGTTATACATGAGAAATTGAAAAATGTGTTGTACAAGAAAATGGACAAAAAGGTGTGACTGATAAAGAGTTTATACATGAGGTTAAAGAGAGTAAATAATTTGATAGGGAAAAGAGTTAAAGAAAGGAAAAGAAAATTCAAAAATAATGCTTAGAGAAAATAAAGGAAAGGGGTAAACATTTTATTAAACTAACTGTTCTTAAAAGCTGAAAATATTAGTGTGAATAGTGTGAAAAATATTAGGAGAATACAAATATTACAATGGTGTGCTGCAGTAGATGCACATATTATTGTTTTAGAAGATATCAGATTATTAACAGAGGAAGAAAGAACACAAACTGAAAAACTTTGGAATGGTGTGGTAGTTTGGAACATGGGGAAAAAACGTGCTTGAGTACATGTATATTATGTCAAGAAAGCATTGAAAAATAAGATGTAACCATTGTGGAACTAGGATGAATTATGGTAATAGACTTGAGATGGAAAAATATGTGTATAGAATTATAGCTTTATATGTATATGTAACAAAAAAGAGGGAGAAAGGATGTTTAAAAATATTCTTGAATATGTTTGTGTAAATATGGACATTATGGTGGTGGGTGATTTTAATTGCAATTTAAGAAAAAATAAGAGCAATTGTGATGTTAAAATAGTTAAAGAAATTATGAGAACTGGAAAGTTAAGTATATGGGAGAATCCACTGGACCTACAAAAAGAATGAAATTAGGATGGAAATTGATTATTTTTAATATCTGATAGTTTAAAAGTTATAAAAAAGGAATTAAGTATGCTGGATTTTCAGATCATGTGGCTACATGGGTTAAAGTACAGGAAAGTGAAGATATATAAGAATAGGAAAAGAAATAAAGAGAATTAATGAAAAGGAATTAGATTTAGAAGAAAAAAGAACTTATGGAATTATGGAAAATCATATGAACATGAGATAATTTTATGAGAATTGGACTGTTTGGTGGCTTCATTTTGAAAAACAAATATAAAAATTGTTTTTAAAATGCATACAGAAGAAAAGAAGAAAAGAAAAAGAGAGCTATACAATATTGTCAAGAAACAATCAGAGACTTATTAGAGAAGAAAAATTCCTTTTCATAAAATAAAGAGAAATATATAAAATGAATCAAATTAAAATTAACAACTTGTTATATAAACAAAATATTGTTTACAAGGAAAGAAAGAAGAGGTAGCACAATATTTGAGTAAAATAATAAAAGAATGAAAAATAAGAAAATTAAATAAGAAAATTAATTAAGACAGCAAGAATGAATTTATGAAATAATTAAAGAATATGTATAATCATTTATTAAAAGAGAAGAAACAGAACAAATTTATAAAGGTGAAACATTAAATAACAAAGATAATGAGTATTTAGAACAAAAATAACTATGAAAGAATTTAATGAAATTCTAAAAAGATATTAACATGGACTCTGCAACAAGACTGGGACATAATTGAATACGGTATGTATAAAGAAATGAAGGAGTGATAAAAAATAATTTTTATAGAAGTTATGAATGAATGGTTAGAAACTGGAATTAAAGAGAAAGAGATATGTACATGGGTTATAAAATTTAATATTTAAAAAGGAAATAAAGAGGAGATAAAAACTTGGAGACCTATAACACTGAATAATACAGATTATAATTTTTTATGAGAATAATACCAAACAGGTTACAAAAATGGATAGAATATATGACCAAAATGTATTTGGAAGAAAAGGAATAGGAAGTCAAGAAGTATTATGGATAAAAAGAGAAATAATTGATAATATCATAAATAAAAATGTAAAAGTAAAGGTTATGATAGGGATATAAGTAAAGCTTATGATAATATTCAATATAAATCATCATTGGGGGATTTTGCAGCCATATAATGTAAGCAAAAAATATTACAAGTAATAAAATCTGTTTATGAAAGGAACACTATGTGAAACTAAATGTAAGTGGATGGATTGGGGAAGAAATGAAAATAGAATGTGGAATAAAGCAGTGTTGTCCAGCTAGTAGTGTAATTTTTTCATTAGTTATGAATGTAATAGTGAAGGAAATTAATGTCAAGTAGCAGTGGATACAAAATGATGAAGAAAGTACAATTGCTAGCAATGTATAAATATGTAGATGATATTGTACTAATTGTTAGAAATAAAGTATGGATGGAAGAAGTAAATGAAATATTAAGTATAAATTATATAAAAAAATTGGTTTAAGTATAAATAAAAAGAAAAGTAAAGGACTGGGTTTTGAATGTATGACAGGAGGTATTGAGTTCAATGAAAAATCTATAGATATATCAGGAATAATATGTTGAAGGAATGAATACAGACAACAGCAATGGGATAATGTACTCAAAGAAGATAAGGATATGACTAATTTTTGGAAATCACATATAGTTTCATATAGAAAAAAGCACACTTGTTGAACACCATGGGAATAGGAAAAATTGCATATGTTGCTCACATCTATATGATTCCTATTATGTATGAAAAGGAAATAATGGTGATTATATTTTCTTTCATGTGGGGCACTAGACTGAATCCAGTCATGAGTGAGATTCTATATATATGGAAGAAGAGCAAGGAGGCTTGGGTTTAATAAACCTAATAGTACATGCAGCATCTTTAATTTTATATAGGTTCATAGGTAGATACTAGACTATCTGCCCTAGGGCATTTATAAGCCTAGCCAGAGTGTATTTGGCTTCTGCCTCCCTATTAGATTAGCCTACTGTGCCTCTGTAAAGTAGGTCACAGAAGGTACCCTTTTAAGATTAGTTTACTGTGCCTCTATCTAGCAGGGACACAGAAGAGATCCCAGGGGTGAATTTGCGATTTCCCATCCACGCGTCCAAAGAGGCCTAAGGGAACAGCAGTATGGGGGAGAAGAGAAAAGCTATAGAGAGTTTGGTGGTGGAAAATGAGAATTTGGAGAATATAAGATATTAAAAGGAATTATGAAGGAAAATAAAAACTTGATAGAAATGATACTATATTTTAAATACAAAAAATTCTGGGAAGGAATGGAAGTTAAAAAAGAAGTAAAAACATTGTGAATAAAAACATGAAAGAGTACCAAAACAAATTTGTGTTATGGAAAATAAAAAATAATATATGTGAAAAAAAATAGAAAGGAACAATACTTAAATATTATGAAAGAATTTTGTTGCATTGATCCATGGAAAGATTTAGAAATAAAAAAGCCATAATGATGAGATATAATAACTATAAAAAGATGAAAGAATGTAATGATTTTTTATGGAGCTTGTCTATTAGAAAACTGTCAGTTAAGGCAAATATGCCATACAAGAAAAAGTAAGACTGAATATTTAATAAATGTGGAGAGTTTGTGTTTTTGAACTGTGAAAGAGTTAATGATTTGTAAAAAGAAATGTGTAAACATAATAAGGTGGAAAGTCTGTTAAAATTTGAGAAAATAAATATGACTATAACATAATTTGGTTGTTATGCTACACAAAACAGGAAGAAGTAAAGAAAATGGACAGAGTAATACTTTATGTTTTATGGACTATATGGAACGAGAGACTAACTGAAATCAAATAAAACTGAGCATGGCCTTTGACAAAGATTCTAAAGAAAATAATGTTTTGGTTGTGGATAAAAGAGTGGGGGAATGCTTACATTGAAGTTTATAATGTATGAAGATTTGTAAATAGATGTAAATAATGTAAATATGTCAATAATATGTAATGTATATATCAATAAAAAACTCTACTCTTTTCAGTTTGAAGATGTTTGATGGTGCTGGAGGGCTCCTACAGCAGCAAGAAAGAGGCCTAAGGGAATAGCAGCATGGAGGAGAAAGGAAAAGCTATAGAGAGTTTGGTGGTGGAAAATGAGAATTTGGAGAAAATTTTGTTTGATATGGAGAATCAGAATATAGGTAAAGATTTCTTTGTGGTGGGTGATACAAATGAGCACTGTTTAGCTGTCTCAGCAGAAAATGAAGTAAATGAGCCCATTGGGATTGTGGAGATAACAGCACTGTTATCAGGAGGCTTTGCAAATGATGTCCTGTTAAAAATAATCGAGCAGGATGATATATGTGGCACTTACACTGTTTCATGGGGTGAGAAGTCAGATGGCTTTTTCAGAAATGATGAGTATGGTAATGTGGAAAAGGAACCAGGTAATGTGGCAGCAGAGAATGCACCAGTTAAAACATAAGCAGCAGTGACACAGTGTAAATTAGGAAAGCATTGCCAAACTGTGAAGGAGTCCAGTTTTGTGGTAGCAGGGAATGCAGCATTGACAGCAGGTAAAAAAGGAGAGCAGCAACAGTAAGTAAACTGCTTTTAAAAGAAGCAAAGGCCATCTGTGACACTAAGAACAAATGATGAGACTAATATAAAGAAACTGGGATTTAAAGCTCATGAAATTGGTATTTTTTACATATAAGGACAAAGACTTTTAGTGACCTAACATTTAAGTTAATCTTAAGTCATCTGAGGGACTAATTGTGAAATTTCTAGAACTGTGGCACAAAAAGGACATTTATCCATGGAACAATTATAGTAACTTAAATGTTAAAAAAATGTTACATTGCAGTTTAGAACTTATAAACTAGAAAAGATGTTAAAATGTGCTAGCAGGTTTCATGTGAAACTGTTAATACTGTGAAAATGAGAGGTGAGAAAAACTTATGGAATGGAGGATGGAGGATGGAACTTTTTTGAAATGTGAAAAAGACATGGGGCCAGATTCAGGAAGGCTTACACGGAGTTCAAGAGTAGTGTAAGCCTCCGTGTAAGCCTCCCGATTCAGGAACAGCCCAAATCTCCGTGTAAGAGACAGCTAACACGTCTCTTACACGGACTGGGCGTGGAAATGCTCAATACCTCATTTGCAGCTTAAAGATATGCAAATGAGGTATTTGAGCGATCCACTAAGCCGAAACCAGTCCGTGTAACGGACGTGTTAGCTGCAGAAATGTACTCAGCTGACAACTGAGTACATTTCTGCAATTAAAACGGAGCTATGTCAGCTCCAAATAAAGGGTGCATATGTTTCATTAAGCATGCCAATGGCCAAATATGTGGCCATTGGCATGAAAAACTGTTGCAAAAATAAGTTATATAACTTTTTTTTTTCACGGGATTTCTGGGTTTAACTGCAGCGCACACCCACGCAAACGGGGTGCGCTACCTAAAACTAAAAACTGAAGCTTATAAGCCCACAGTTGTGGGATTTATGTATTACATGGAATGTCAATGGAGGGACTTGCAGACCAAAAACAATATGGCCTCCGTTTAGTGGTTGTCAAGGGGGGGGGGAGCTCCATGTAAGACATGTAACTAGTCATTACTAGGCAATCCTATGTAAATGAGGGTTACAATACTGAATCACACTGCCACATAGGTAATGAGCACTTTCTGAGTAGTGTAAGAGTTAGAGAAGGGGGAGGAACAGAGTAAGAGGTAGGTGACATCACGGGGGGGAAGGATAGTAATAAATGTACCAGATTGGAGGGCAATGTAAGGTAAGAGATGACAGACAGACATCAGGGAGGGAGGTGTGTCCCAACAGAACACTAAGAAAGTCAAGAAATTGAGGGTATACGCTATCCCTACACTCAAAGTTTCTTGAAATACGTGCATGCGCGCGTGTAAGGCAGGTTCAACATGTGGGAGCGTGTTGCAAACCGTTTACAACGGTTTCTTGGGCGCTGCGTGTGTAAGGCAGTGTGCCCGCGTTTTAACATGAATCAGCCAAGCTCACACCATGTAAGGATGTGTGCACGCGTGTAACACCGTGTAGGGATGTGTGCGAGCGTTTGAGTGACTGTGGGCGTGTTTAAGCTGGTGTGCACATTGCTCCTCCTCAGGAAACAGAGAGGAAACAGGAAACAACTAAAATACAGGGAAACTGCCAGAAGATACTGCTGGAGTTAATTGGTGGAAACAATTAGAAGCAGGCAATTACACAGGCAGACTATAAGCCCAACCCAGCACTTAAAACACTGCAAAGGGCAGTGCAGGCTGTTTCTCACAAGAGATACTGCCAGAAACTAAGCTATCAGAATTGAAAACTGAAAAAAGCTGAACTCAGAGCAGAAATGCTAGGGGCTGCCATAGCTATTATAATCAGGCATAGGCGAATTGCTGAGGGTGGTGACAATGCAGATGCTGACAGACAACCCAGAGTGAGGAGAAGGAGAAGAGTATACAGGCCCAGGGTCACCTACCATGGGTTACATGAGCTGGAGATAGTAGAGCACTACAGAGTGGACAGAGACCTTCTGCAGCAGATTGTTGAGCTGTGCAGGCCACATCTCACACACAGAACCAACAGAGGGGAACCCATCCCAGTGGAAACCAAGGTATGTGTTGGCCTAAGAATACTAGCAACAGGTACCTTCCAGAGACCAACTGGTGATATGATGGGGATATCACAGGCATCAGCCTCCAGAGTACTGCACCAGTTCCTGGATGCCATGTCAGCACATGTCAGTGATCATATATATGCCCCTAATGACGTGAGGTTGTGGCCAGCAATATGCGTCTCTTCCAGCAAATAGCGGGATACCCTGAGGTGCTGGGTGCAATAGACTGCACGCACATACGCATCAAAGCACCAGCCGGTGAGCAGGGTAGAGCCTACATTAACCGCAAGGGATACCCCTCCATCAACTGCCAGGTCGTGTGTGATGCCCAGGGCATAATAATGAATGTGTGTGCTGGCTGCCCTGGGAGCTACCACGATTCCCACATCTGGCATCTGACGCAGCTGTACCAATCATTTGCCAGTGGGGACTTCCCACACGGACACCTAGTGGGGGATGCAGGTTATGCACTTGAGCCGTGGCTGATGACACCCATCAGAAATGCACACACACCTGAACAGGAATGCCATAATGAGGCACACGCACAAACACGTAATGTCATAGAGCATGTGTTTGGGATGCTCAAGTCATGGTTCCGGTGTCTGGACACATCTGGTGGAGCCTTGCAGTACACACCAACTACATGTACCCAAATGATCATGATATGTGCTATGCTACATAATATGATCCTGCGGAAACAGCTGCAGCAGGACCAGCACAGGGCTGGGCCAAACATCCCCCCACCATTGCCAAGGCCACCACAGGCAGGGGGTGACTCGGAAGAGGAACAACCTGACCTTGTCCCAGTAGGCAGAAGGAGGCGTGCCCAGTATGCCCTGGCCTTGGCAAAGAGGCAACGCATAGCACATACACTTGGTCAGTAGGAACACTGGGACTGATACCCGCTCTGACTCACTCATACAGTAACAGGGATGCCTAACATGACACAACCTGCTTCCAAACATGTACAGGAGTGTAGTATGTGCATCTGACAGAGGCGGCCCTGCAGCACCACCTGAGGCATGAATGCCATGTGTTAAGTAATGTAATATCATGTACCATATGCACACCTGAGGACCCCAACTAACATCCACCCTCAACAATCATAAACCACAAAAACACAAACCCACCTCATGGGTACCACAAGGGATAGGAACCTAGATGTAATGCTACCCAATGCCAGAAGTATAAACATCAAGATGTGTGCAGTGTAAACACATACAGTATAGAGAATGTAGATATCAGTGCTGTAATAGAAAACAGGGTCAAAGCCCACATCAGCACCCTGACACTACCAGGTCACACCTCATACAGTGATGTACATGTGCAAAAACATGGAACAAGATAAAAATGAGGGTGACTAGCAATAAATGGCATGGATAACCACACACCCATGTTTGTACCACAACAAGAAGCAACATGGAATAGCCATGGTCAAAAACCAATGGCTAAAACCGACTACTACTATATAGCTTGCTGCAGACCACTGTCCTAATAGCAGGAACTGCCCCAGGCCTATGTTCATAGGTTCATAGGTTCATACTAGGCTATCTACCCTAGGGCATTTATAAGCCTAGCCCAGAGTTTTGTGGCTTCTGCCATCCCTTCAATTTGATGGATAATATGCCCATTATTTTGCTGTGCCTCTGTCAAGCAGTGATACTGAGGTTATCCCTGGGGTATACCTGCAATCTCCAATCCATTGGTCAAGATCTCACTTGAACAAAGCCAGTGAGGTGCTCAGCCTCACATGTACCAGGATGTTGTTCCACAGCATAGGGACTCTCTGGGTGATGAATCTGTCCCTCCAGCACATCCTATTAATATCTGTGTTGAGGTTTAAGTCTCCTGCCTTTGTAGTCCTGATGGATGTAGAGGTCTTGAGGTGAAGGATGTTCAGTAATTCTGGGATGGACATAGCCTTGTATGTCAGGCACAGGTCACCTCTGAGCAGACGGTAAGTGACTGAATACAGCTGGAATTCCTTCAGTCGGGCAGCATAAGAAATATGTTTGAGACCCTTTCACCTCCTGTTGAGGAATTTGTGGGCCCATCCAATTGCCGCAGGTGTTGGGTCAGATACATTCTGAATGGGGCATTGTATGCAATCATTGGTCTGATGAGTGATGAGTACAGGTGAACAATGACCTCCCTTGATCTAGATGTGAATCCCTGCATGATGTGGTGGCCAATGTAGAAGGTCTTCCAAACTACCCTGGCAATGTGAGTGTCAAACAAAAGGTTACTGTCAACCTGGGTGCCCAGGTCCCTGATAACCTCCTCTGTGCTTAGAGGATTGCCACCTAGATGGGAACTAGTGGTAACCTTGTTCTTCCTGAAGGGTATGGCTATGCATTGTTTAGTGTTAAATGTAAGGCCATGGCTCTGGCACCAGTTATCTGTGTCTATGAGACCCTTCTGAAGGATGTCTGTGTCAGATGGGTTTCCAACTATGCTTCCCAGTTTGCAGTCATCTTCAAACTTTGTCAGCCATAATCCTCCTGTGTTTGCTCGTACTTCTGAAAAGTAGATGCTGAACAAATGTGGGCCCAGGACTGAGCCCTGTGGGACACCACTTGTGACAGCTCTGGAGTGTGACATGGCACCAGCAACTTTGACCCTGTGTGTTCCGTCACTTAGCCAGTTTGCAACCCATGCTGTGATGTATGGGTTCACAATTAAGCTGGTGATGTTTTCAATGATACCTGAGTGGGGTATTGTGTCAAAAGCCTTTGCCAGGTCAAGGTAGGCTGTGTTGACTGCCTTGCCCACGTCAATGGCCTGGGTGACTGTCTTGAAAAAGTCAACCAAGTTTAAAAGGCATGATCTGCCCTTGACAAAGCCAAACTGGATTGGATCCAATGTCTGCAGGTCCCCTATGTCTTCATTTATAATTCCCATTATGATCCTCTCCATAGCTTAGCAGAACAGGCTTGTCAAGCTGATGGGATGGTAGTTTCCGGGGTTGGTGGAGGCACCTCCTTTGTGAAGTGGGTCCACCATTGCCGTATGCCACTCCTTGGGCACATATCCTGAGGTGAGGCTAAGATTAAACAGCTGCCCTAACTGCGGGTGTAATTACTCATTGAGTTCATGGAGCACACAACTGGGGACACCATCTGGTCCCATGGATAAAGTGTTTTCCGCCTTGGATAGAGCAGTTCCCACCCCAGCATTGGAGATGTTTGGGGGGCTACAATCCTCTGGTGTAGATACCCCTCCAGTTGGGGGGGGGAGAAATCTGCACTGAACCTGTCAGCCAGTATGTTGGCAATGTCTGTAGGTGGAGTGATATCTACATCATTCCGAACTAATTCTGAGCATATCTGGGAGTTCCCTCCCATGTTTCAAACATAGGTAAAAAAGGCCTCATGATTGTCCCTTGAGTCCTGAGTGGGTTTACTCTCAAAACTTGCCTCGGATGATTGTATGGGGGAACCCAGTGTTTTACTCACAATGAGCAGGGGTGTCTTCCCTCCTACGGATTACGCTCTATCTCGTAGTAGCTCCTTCCTTGTGTTGTAGAGCTTGTTTATGGCTAGGGTCCACCAGACTGGATGCTTGCCTGTGGTACAAAGAATCTTCGTTTTGTTTGGGATTGCCTGATCCATGCAGTCCTGGAGGTGCTGGTAGAAGGCATTTCTAAGTGATACAGTGGCTTGGGTAATGGTGTCCGCTGGCTTGGGGGCCTTGAAAGAGACCACACCAGTCCTTAGAAATGTGAAGTCAGCATTTGAGAAGGTCTTCACTGTTTGTTTTTCTATCTGGGGTGTGGGTGGGATGTGGACTCCCACTGAGAGTAGTCCATGATCTGATCTCACCAATGATGGGTATACTTCTGGCGTTGAACAGTGTGACCCCATGTTCATGATGATGAGTTCTAGTATGTTGCCTCCACTTGTGGGGATTGGGACCAGTTGTTCCATGGCATTTGAGTGTATGAACTCTTGGAACCTTTGTGTTAGAGTCTTGTGGCTTGATTAGTGATCCCAGTCTATATGTGGATAGTTGGAATCACCCAGTAGGATGGTGTTTGGAGATACATTTATCCCCTTCAGTGTTTGCAGGATAGCTGTGTGAGGTACCTGAGTTTGAGAGGGTGGCATGTAACATGCTACAAACTGCAGAGCAGTCTTGCCTACGGTCACTGGCACCTGGATGGTCTCTGATGCATCGTGTGTTGCCACCAACCATGGGGTGAGGGTGTCCTTGATGAATATGGACACCCACCATCCTTCTTGGTGTTGTCCGGATTCTGGTGCGGAGCATGATATGAGGTAACACCCGATAGTGCCGGGGTGCTGTCAGAAGCTGTGAACCAGGTTTCAGGCACAGCACAGACATCAATGTGCTACATACTGAGAAGGGCATAGAGTGTGTGCAGCTTGAGGTTGAGACCTCTGGCATTGAACAGCATTACCCTTAGTGTCTTTCCTTTACTGTGTTCTAGGGTGGTAGGTGTAGAATCTGATTCTTGCATAAAAAAGGCACAATGGGGGTGGCAAGAGCATCATCCGAAATCTGGAAGCCCAGGGGTGACAGGTGCAAGCCGTCCCTTGCAAATCACCGTGGCCTGTCCAGCATGTCATCCCAGGCAGACAGACATTGGACCCCCTTTGAATGACACCATAGTTTAAGCAAAATATTACAGCTGATCATCTTGTCTCTGTTTATGTGGCATCATACTTGGTGAAGGTAGGATACTGCTGAAGGTCAGGGTCACACCTGCCTGGCCTACATAATCAGAGGGATCCTCTATGTCTCTTTCCATGTAGTCCAGGGAGGTACATCTCAGGTCGTTCACACCAGCATGGATAATGACTGGGTCAGACTTGTACTTGCAGTTGAGTGACCTGAGTGCTTGCATTATGTGGTGGATTCCAGCGTCCGATAGGCAGCTTACTGTGACCTCCTCCGTACCCGATCTGGTGAACGGGACGTCAGTCTGTCTGACTATGGAGTCACCTATGACAAGTGTGTCTGGCATTGTGTTTGGCCTTAAGGGCTGAGACTGTTTGGCACACCGACTCTGTGGTCAATGTGTTGCATGTGCTGTGCCCTGTGGAGGCAGTTGTGTGAGTGTCTGCTGTGGTGGCCACTGCCGTTTTGGTAGAATTCTGATCAGAGCCTCTGAGTATGTCTCTGTGTGTCTATGTGTATGATCTTAAGTTGTGATAGTGCCATGTGAGACTGGATTTGTGATGTGTGTGGTTACCTTCACCTTCTCTCTGGTCTTGCTAGTCCTATGTTGAGAGAGCTCAGCCTCCACTTTGGCTATATAGTTGCATCTCTCACATGTATGTGTGTTGTATGGGAGAAGGAGAGGGTTGTCAGTGTACATGAGGCAAGTGTAACATTGCCTCAATATTCCCAGGTTCACCAGCTGAGCAGGAGAGGACACTAGCAACTGATCCCTAGACATGCTAGAAGGAATAGACAAAACAATGTTGGAATACAGGGAGATATCAAGCCCCCCAAACCACATCATAGTGTTTGATTGACAAATACCTACACATACAACGGTGTTTCATAGTGTCATAGTCTACTACTAGGCTATCTGCCCTAGTGCATGTATAAGCCTAGCCATAGTGATGTGGCTATTGCCACCCCATATAGTGGTAATAAGTGTACAGAATAGATTCTGAATATTGTGCCTCTGACTTAGTAGTGACACATTATGACCCCCTTACGTAATTGAATAACATGACTGTGCCTCTGTCTAGTCTGTGCCTCCGTCTCATATGCAGTTGTCCAGATGTCTCCTGAAGAGAGTCAGTGAGGGACTCTGTCAAACATGAACTGTGATACTCTGCTAGAGTGTGAGATGCCTCTGAGTTATGACTCTGTCCCTCCAGCATGTCCTATACATGTATGTGCTGAGGTTCAAATCCTCAGCTCTCATGGCTCTGGTGGATTTGGATTGCTTGCAGTGGAGCATGTCCACCAAATCCTGATTGGACATGGTCTTGTATGTCAGGCATAGGTCACCTGTAAGTATGCGGTATGACACTGAACAAAGCTGGATTTCCTCTATTCTGGAAGCATATGACATGTGTTGAAGAACCCTGATCTTCATGGTAGGTACTTTTGGGGTGTCTCCAGCTGTTGCAATTGCTGGGCGAGGTACATACCATATGGGGCTTTGTATTCAATCATGGGCCTGATAAGGGAGAAGGATAGTGGAGCAATGACCTCCTATGATCTTGATGGAAAACCCTCCATGATAAGGTGGGCAAGATAGAAAGTCTTCCTAACCACTTTGGCAACAGGGGTGTCAAAAGAGATGTCACTATCTACATGTGTCCCCAGGTGTCTGATTTGTTGTCTGTGCTCAGTGGGTTGCTGTCTATGTATGGATCTGTGGGTACTTTGTTCTTCCCAAAGGGGATGAATACACATCAGTTGCATTCAGTTTCAGGCCATGCATCTGGCACCAGCTATCCACCTTTGTGACGGCATTCTGTAGTATGTGTGTGCCGGCTGATGTATTCACTATGGTGCCTAGGTTGCAGTCATCTGCAAACTTTGTCAGCCACAACCCCCCTATGTTTGCTTTCACATCTGAAAAGTAAATACCAATTAAGAGGGGTCCCAGGACACATCCTTGTGGGACACCACCTGTGACTGGCTTCGAATCTGACAAGGCACCTGCAATGTTGACTTTATGGGTTCTGTTTCTTAGCCATTTTGCAACCTATCCTGTGACATATGCTGTTATATGTCAGCTGTTGAGCTTGGCTATGATGCCTGAGTGTGGTATTGTGTCACAGGCCTTAGCCAAGTGCAGGTAGGCTGTGTGGACTGCGTAGCCCTCATCGATGGCCCTACTGACAGTTTCATAGTAGTCAAGTAGGTGCAAAAGGCAGGATCTGCCCTGTACAAAGCTGAACTAGGTGAGAACAAGGGTCCGTAGGTCAGTAATGTGTCTGTGTAAGAGCTCCATAATGACTCTTCCCATATCTTTGCAGACAAGGCTGGTTAAGCTTGTGTGGTAGTAGTTGCCATGGTCTGTGGAGGCATCTCCTTTGTGGAGTGGGACCACTGTTGCCATATGCCAGTGTTCAGGTACATATCCTGTAGCAAGACTAAGTTAAATAGCAGTTGTATATACGGGTCCAGCCCCTTCTGGAGTTCACATAGCATGCAACCGGAGATACCAGCAGGTCCCATGGATGCTGTGTACTTGTCTTTGCTGAGTATGGCTCTCACATGGACATCCAAGATGACAGTCAGGTTACATACAGCAGTGATAACTATCTTCTTTTGGGGGTGAGGGAGGGGGTAAATCGCACTGAAGCTGTCCGCCGGAATGTTGCCAATATCTGTCAGGTCACTGGAATATATGTTGTTGTGTACCAACTCTGAGCATATCTGAGGGTTCACAATCAGGTGTCTGACATAATTGAAGAAAGCAGTGTGGTTACCTTCATTGTCTTTGGTGATTTATGTCCCCAAGTTGACCTTGCATGTCTTTATGAGATAATGTAGCTTTCTACTAGTGCTGATCACAGCTGTCTTCCCTTTTGGAGATGTAGCTCTGTCTTGCATTAGTAACCCTCATCTGTCATACAGTTTGTTTATGGCTGGGGTCCACCAGACAGGACACTTTCCCTTTGTGGAGAGGGTCCTGTTTTTATTTGTGATTGCATGGTCCATGCTGTCTGACATCTAGCTAAGGGGAGGTCATTGTGGTTCTGCAGTTATCTTTCATCAGCATTAGAAATGACCACAACAGCCCCTGTTGTACCTCATGCAGACACATCCAGCAC
Source organism: Protopterus annectens (assembly GCF_019279795.1). NCBI lineage: Eukaryota > Metazoa > Chordata > Ceratodontiformes > Protopteridae > Protopterus > Protopterus annectens. The sequence continues at coordinate 1,766,081,416 of NC_056741.1, read as the reverse complement.
CTGTAAAGTCCACAACAGTACCTCACCAGGAGTATGACAGAGCTGGAACACATGTAATGTGTAGCCTGATTAAACAGAGTGCAGCTCCACACACTGCCATGCTGTCCACCCAGATGCAAGCTGTGCCTGATGTAGAAAGCCATGTCCAAGCTGGAATCAATGCACATGCTGCACCTTGTACAATCTAAATGGCAGGGAGCTATGCACATGAGGGACCTGAACCCCAGCACTGACATATTTAGGACAGGCTGTACTGCATTATCCAAAACACAGAAGCCACCCCCACGCATGAGTAAACTACCAGTACAGGTTGTCCGTAGAGACACTCGTTGAGTCCTCTCAACAGGAATCCTAATGAGTGGATGGGAGATGGGAGGTTTACCCTGGGTATCAATGTTATGTCACAGGTAGACAGAGGCACAGTATACTAAACAAGACATATGTCATGGCAAACTACACTTACAATGTGTTGATGGACAAACACACTCTCCGACTAGCATTAGAAATGGCCTAGGGCACATCGGTAGTGTTTGCCAGTGTACACCCATGTTGTGGAATACACTACTGATGTTGGATGAGGCTGTTGTAAGTAGTTCACATCTGAACATAATGCAACATGGTCAGATAGGTTCATAGGTACATAGGTTTATACTAGGCTATCTTCCCTAAGGTAGGTATAAGCCTAGCACAGAGTTCATTGGCATACACCACCCCTTATATGGAAACAGTACTGTGCCCATTATTTTGTCATGCCTCTCTCCAGCAGTGACACAGTGACGATCCCCGGGTTAAACGTATGACCTTCCATCCACAGGTCAAGATACCTCTTGAACACAGCCAGCAAGGTGCTCTGCCTTACATGGACCGGGATTGTATTCCACAGCATAGGGAGTCTCCGGGTGATAACTCCATCCCTCCAACATGTCCAACGTACATCCCTGCTAAGGTGTAAGTCACCTGCACTAGTGGTTCAGGTGGATTTGCCGATTCTGAGGTGGAGCATGTCCATTAATCCCTGTTTGGACATGGCCTCGCATGTCAGGCACATGTCACCTCTAAGCAGACGGTATGTGAGTGAATAGAGTGCGAGTGTCTTCAATCTCGCAGCATATGGCAGCTGTTGGGGTTCCTTGATCCTTTAGGTGGGGGACATTCAGGGTGTCTCCAATTGCTGCAGATGTTGGGTGAGATACAGCCAGAATAGGGCATTCTACTCGATCACCGGTCTGATAAGTGACGAGTACAGGGGAACAATGACCCACTAGATCTGGATGTGAATCCCATCCTGATCAGGTGGGCAATGTAGAAGGTCTTTCTAGCCACTTTAGCAACGTGAGTCTCAGAAGAACGGCGACTGTCAACCTGGGTCCCCAGGTCCATGATAACCTCCTCTGTGCTTAGAGGATTGCCACCTATATGGTAGCTTGGGGTTACCTTGCTTTTCCTGAAGGGTATGTCTACACATGTTGCGCACTTTGACTTCAGGCCATGGCCCTGGCACCAGCTATCAGTTACTGTGAGTCCCTTCTGAAGGATATCCATGTCTGATGCACTGTCCACTATGGCGCCCAGTGTGCAGTCATCTGCAAACATTGTCATCCAAAGTCCTCCCATGTTGGCCTGTACTTCTGGGAAGTACATGACAAACAATGGGGGCCAAGGACTGAGCCCTGTGTGACACCACCTGTGACCAGCCTGGAGTCTAACATAGTGCCAGCAACTCTAACCCTGTGGGTCCCGTCCTTAAGCCAGTTTGCAACCCATCTTGTGACATATGGGTTTACATTTTGGTTGTTAGGGTTTTCCACAATACCTGAGTGGGGTATTGTGTTGAAAGTGTTTGCAAGGCCAAGGTAGGCTGTATGGACTGCCTTTCCCCAACAATGGCCTAAGTGACCGTTTTGAAGATGTCAACCCAGTACAAAAGGCATGATCTGCCCTTGACCAAGCCAAAATGGGATGGGTACAATGTCTGCATGTCCCCTATATCTTTGTTTATGAGCTCAATTATGATCCTCTCCATAGATTTGCAGACTACACTTGTTAAGCTTATGGGGCAATAATTACCAGGGTCTGTAGAGGCACCGCCTTTGTGCAGATGTGCACAACTGGACCCTAACCAGGCTGTTGTGCACACTATGGAAATGTAAAGCGGTGATAGGACTAAAGCCCAGGATACTGACCACCACAGTGAAAGTACTGAAACACTACACTATACAGTGCTATAGTGTTAGGTCAGTATGAACGGATGTTGACAATTGTGTGCAAAGTATCCCATGCAAAACCTGCAGGCACAGTATACTCCCTGTTTTGTTCACACAAAAAGCATTTGGACAGTAACTACACAACATGGCACAGAACACACAACCATAAACTGGAGGTATTTGTTGAAGGTCACACTCATCCACAAATGTGATGGGCTGCAGAGTTCAACATATGTAAAGCCCACACTGGGCATGCTCACACACTTAGATAAATGAGACATCTTTCACACAACATGCCATGGGAAGGCTGAACTGGGCATGCTCACACACTTGGTCCAAATGTTACTCCTAGCAACTGTGAAAACACACCAGAGATGCTCATTCCCCTTTCTAGACACTGATCATGTAAGCACCCTATAAGTATATCGTAGAAAAGAAATCGCTCAGTAATCCGAATAGTGCGCTCTGCTAATGCATCTGTCTTTAGTGTCATAACATAGTTAGGTAGGGGTTTGAATCCAGCAGGTGGCAAGTGTGTGTGAAGGGGGGCAAGTGTGTATGAAAGAAACATCCCTTTTGGCAACTGAGAAAACACACCACAGGATGATCATTCCACTTTCTAAACTCTGATGATGTCAGCACCCTATAAGTATATCAGGGGAAAAGAACTCTCCCAGTAATGCGAATAGTGCGCTGCGCTAATGCGTCCGTCTCTAGTGTCATAACTTAGTTAAGTAGGGGCTTGAATCCAGCAGGTGGCAAGTGTGTGTGAAGGGGGGCAAGTGTGTGTGTATGAAAGAAACATCCCTTTTGGCAACTGGGAAAACACACCACAGAATGATCATTCCACTTTCTAAACTCTGATGATGTCAGCACCCTATAAGTATATCAGGGGAAAGGCACTCTCCCAGTAATGCGAATAGCGCGCTGTACTAATGCGTCCATCTCTAGTGTCATAACATACTTAGGTAGGGGTTTGAATCCAGCAGGTGGCAAGTGTGTTTGAAGGGGAGTAAGTGTGTATGAAAGAAACATCCCTTTTGGCAACTGGGAAAACACACCACAGGATGATCATTCCACTTTCTAAACTCTGATGATGTCAGCACCCTATAAGTATATCAGGGGGAAAGGAAA
>NC_056741.1:1766039371-1766077578 GCF_019279795.1 Protopterus annectens | reverse complement strand
GCCACATGCGGGATGTACACATTCTGCTGACACACATGCAGCCATTTGCATATCTGTACCTGAGGTGGGTTGGTAACATGTGGGGGTACATATTATTGCCCGCACGTGGCACTGCCTAAGACAATACTTCTTACCACATTTCAGGTATGCCCATTGTGTGGCCAGGTGTGCAGCTGCGCAAGGCTACTAGCTGGGTTGGGTGCACGGTCGTACATGGGTGCTGGGGGTTACATGCTATAATGGGGCTATTGTGTATTACATTTGCATGCATGGTTCTGCTTCTGGATATTGCACTAGACATACGCCGCCGTGTGTATCGGCGAACACGTTGCTGGGTGTGGTACATGTTGCTATGCACATGTTTGCCTGTGTTTAGGGTATCTTGGTTCCTTCTTGTTGTTATGTCGACGGCTACCCGGCTGTGTACTCTCACTACTGCTGGTGACCATTGCGGTTGCCACCTTTTCCAATGACCAAAGTGGGACATCTTTGTGGAAACATCGGATTTTGCAGGACAACATACCCACAGCAAGTAGAGATGACAGAACTTCACTTTTGCCAAATATACGCTTATTCTCATAGCATTTGGGTTCCTTATTCTGTTTCTTATGCCATGTATGTGTTTCATATACAAAATATATGTTTTATGCTACTATTAAAGGTATATTAAGGGTATATTTTTGTCCGGAAATCTCAGGTCATTTGCCATCTTTCGATTTTTGGCGGGACACAACTGTCAAATGAGGGACTGTCCATAGCAAAGTGGGACAGTTGGTAACCCTGGTGACCATGCCCATGTCGCTACTAGGGTTGCCACCTTTTCAAATGGCCAAAGTGGGACATGTTCGGGACACACATCAGATTTTACAGGCCGACACATACCCACGGTCAGTACAAGGCATATAACTTAACTTGTTTCCCTAAATGAAAGCTTATTCTTGTAGCAGTTTAGTTGCTTATTCTGTTTCTTGTAACATTTAGGTATTTTAGATACAGAAATAACTATTTTATGCAACTATTGCATAAAATATGGGACATAATTATGTCCTACAATCTCAGGACATTTGCCATTTTTAATATTTTTTATCGGGACACAACTGCCCAAAGAGGCACTGCCCCTCGCAAAGTGGGACAGGTGGTAACCTTAGTCGCTACTCCTATGTCGGTGCGGCGCGCTGACATGCTGCGGTACACCTTCTCTGGGTATGCCCACTGACAGTGCATTGCGGGACGATCACGGTATTACGTGTATCCTTTGTTCCTTGGACGGGTACACTTAGGGCTTTGTGGGTTGTGTTTGCTTCTCCGTTTTGTTGGGACGGGTACTATGTTGCATACTCTGCGTGCGTTTCATTCTGCACGGGCCCTGGTTGGTGCCATTACTATTATGGGCGGCCTGTGGATATCAGCACTTTAGGTTGCCCATCGCCTGCCGGCTTAGCCACGCCTCCGGACGCATCCTACTTGGGCTCGCTCACGTAACCTACGCACGTGTCTGTGGTTGCGGCGCGCACTCATTACTATGCATATGGCGCTACTACGCCAACTATTCACTGCACCGCCGGTGCAGGCCTTACACCGGCCTTGCGCCGAGCTTCATGAATCCCGGGGATAATCTGTATTATTCAGTGTTATAGGTCTCCAAGATTTTATCTCCTCTTTATTTCCTTTTAAAATATTAAATTTTATAACCCATGTACATATCTCTTTCTCTTTAATTCCAGTTTCTAACCATTCATTCACAACTTCTATAAAAAATATTTTTTGTCACGCCTTCATTTCTTTATACATACCATATTCAATTCTGTCCCAGTCTTGTTGCATAGTTCATGTTAATATCTTTTAGAATTTCATTAAATTCTTTCATAGTTATTTTTGTTCTAAATACTCATTATCTTTGTTATTTAATGTTTCACCTTTATAAATTTGTTCTGTTTCTTCTTTTAATAAATGATTATACATATTCTTTAATTATTTCATAAACTCATTCTTGCTGTCTTAATTAATTTTCTTATTTAATTTTCTTATTTTTCCTTCTTTTATTATTTTACTCAAATATTGTGCTACCTCTTCTTTCTTTCCTTGTAAACAATATTTTGTTTATATAACAAGTTGTTAATTTTAATTTGATTCATTTTATATATTTCTCTTTCTTTTTATGAAAAGGAATTTTTCTTCTCTAATAAGTCTCTGATTGTTTCTTGACTTAATATCATATAGCTCTCTTTTTCTTTTCTTCTTTTCTTCTGTATGCATTTTAAAAACAATTTTTATATTTGTTTTTTTAAAATTAAGCCACCAAACAGTCTAATTCTCATAAAATTATCTCATGTTCATATGATTTTCCATAATTCCATAAGTTCTTTTTTCTTCTAAATCTAATTCCTTTTCATTAATTCTCTTTATTTATTTTCCTATTCTTATATATTCTTCACTTTCCTGTACTTTAACCCATTTAGCCACATGATCTGAAAATCCAGCATACTTAATTCCTTTTTTATAACTTTTAAACTATCAGATATTAAAAATAATCAATTTCCATCCTAATTTCATTCTTTTTGTAGGTCCAGTGGATTCTCCCATATACTTAACTTTCCACTTCTCATAATTTCTTTAACCATTTTAACATCACAATTGCTCTTATTTTTTCTTAAATTGCAATTAAAATCACCCACCACCATAATGTCAATATTTAGACAAACATATTCAAGAATATTTTTAAACATCCTTTCTCCCTCTTTTTTGTTACATATGCATATAAAGCTATAATTCTATACACCTATTTTCCATCTCAAGTCTATTACCATAATTCATCCTAGTTCCACAATGGTTACATATAATTTTTCAATGCTTTCTTGACATAATATACATGTACTCAAGCACGTTTTTTCCCCATGTTCCAAACTACCACACCATTCCAAAGTTTTTCATTTTGTGCTCTTTCTTCCTCTGTTAATAATCTGATATCTTCTAAAACAATAATATGTGCATCTACTGCAGCACACCATTGTAATATTTGTATTCTCCTAATATTTTTCACACTATTCACACTAATATTTTCAGCTTTTAAGAACAGTTAGTTTAATAAAATGTTTACCCCTTTCCTTTATTTTCTCTAAGCATTATTTTTGAATTTTCTTTTCCTTTCTTTAACTCTTTTCCCTATCAAATTATTTACTCTCTTTAACCTCATGTATAAACTCTTTATCAGTCACATCTTTTTGTACATTTTCTTGTACAACACATTTTTCAATTTCTCATGTATAACTTCATTTTCATTTTCTTCACATTTGTTTCACATTATAGCCACGGATGACCGGTATTTCCACATTTTTTTGCATTTTAAATCACATTTTTTGCATTATGCCCTATTTTACCACATAAATAACATCTGTTTTATCATATTCATTGATTAAATGATAATTTTTCCACAAAAATAACAAGTCTTTGGTTGACGGCTATATTTCACAAAACCTCTATTACCATGAGCATTAACAATACTAGGTACATGCATAACATCATCATTTTCCATTTTCAGTATTACTCTACACTCCCAACCTCCAGTCTATAGTCCTCTTTCATCATATATTTTGCGTGCCAATTACTTCTTTACAAATAGTTAACAAATGTTCTTTCCATTCTTTTGCTTTGACTTCAGTTCTAAACTCGATCATTATTCATTTTTTTTGTTTGTCTGTCAAAAGCTTGCACCACATATTCTGCCATGGATAAATATTTTTCTTTTGTTCATATGCACCCAAAACATTTTCTATGGCCTGCCCAGTCTCAAATAGCAAGTCACAAGAAGACTCTTTATTAATTAAAATAAATGATCTTACCTCTTTTTCTTTGACAGCCAGAGGTGCTATGACAGAGTCCCAAACCTTATACCTGTCCAAACTTTCTTTTTTTTACAGCTCACACATACTGTATACTTCTTTTTGTTTCTTTTATTTCTTCTTTGCTCCTTCTCCAACAGTTTGTGCATACGTTTTTGTCTCTTGAACTTTTTCTGTTAGTCTGTTCTTCTCCTTTATCTTCATCTATTTTCTCCATGATGTCACTCTAGGAAACTACTGCTTCACTTTCTGGTTCAATTTGGTTTACCATTTCTTCCCAATAATCATCCCAGAACCCTCCTGATTGGAGGGTTGTAATTATGCATTTCTCAGAGATAACTATCTCGCCTTCAAACAATCTCCTCTGAAAAATTTCCTCTGAATCCATGTCTGTTACAACTACAATCTCCTTTTCTTCCAATATCACTGTTTTTTTCTGCACCCACAGCATCAGAAAAAAACTTCTGGTAGCGATACTGACACTTCAGCTACATTTTCATCAACCTTCACTTCATTCTCAGCCAAAGCTGAATCAACCATATTTTCATCCTGTTCCTCCTGGCTGCCTCCATGACTGGACAGGAAACAGGAAGTCAGGATGTGTAACACACAAATCCTTCCCCAGACTACCAAAAGTAGGGGAAGTTCCTTGATGCCCTGACTAAATTTCCCTCGGTAGTATAAATGCCATCTTGGGTCTCCCCTGAAAAGAGATCACTGACCTAGTGGGACTAACCTGGCCAACAATAAACAAATAAATAAATAAATGTAAATCTTTTGACAGAAGGCAAAGAACATATTCTGATACAAATGGGCCTTGGTGTGTGTGTGTGTGTGTGTGTGTGTGTGTGTGTGTGTGTGTGTGTGTGTGTGTGTGTGTGTGTGTGTGTTTATAGTTATTTCTTAGAATTACCATCAACCAATACCTTTTGATAAACAAACACTAAATCAGTTTTTCAGAGGTCACTTTCAGCACCCAACATATCAAATATTTTTTTGCAGACGGGTAATGGATATATTTCCATACTATCAGGTTGATTCTAAATCAACTTGTAATCATCCCACCAATGAACTGAATTGCATTTCTTTACTACTGACACAGTAAGTACACCCCATTCTTTATGCCACATAGAACTGCTAAAATGTTCCATTTTAAGCTGTCCAAACTCTTTATCAGCTCATTTTTTTATCTTATATGGCAGGGTCTGACTTTTAAAAAATTTGGAAAATGTCTGGATTTACTGAAATGGTTCATAGGTTCATAGGTTCATACTAGGCTATCTGCCCGAGGGCATTTATAAGCCTAGCCCATTGTTTTGTGGCTTACGCCACCCCTTTAGTATGGGGAACTATACCCATTATTTTGCTGTGCCTCTGTCGAGCAGTGACACTGAGGTAATTCCTGGGTATATCTAATCTCCCATCCATTGGTCAAGATTTCTCTTGAACAAGGCCAGCGAGGTGCTCTGCCTCACATGTACCGGGATTTTGTTCCACAGCATAGGGAGTCTTTGGGTGATGAATCTATCCCTCCAGCACGTCCTATTAATAGCCGTGGAGGTTTAAGTCTCCGCCCTTGTCTGATGGATCTAGATTTTTGAGGTGAAGCATATTCATCAAATCTGGGTTTGACATGGCCTTGTATAGGCAAAGGTCACCTCTGAGCAAGCGGTGGCGACTGAATAGAGCTGGAGTTCTTTCAGTCGGGCAGCATAGGACAGATTTTGAGACCCTTTATCCTTTTGGTGAGGAACTTTTGTGGCCTCTCCAGCTGCTGCAAGTGTCGGGTCAGATACATTCGAATGGGGCATTGTACTCAATCATTGGTCTGATGAGTGATGAGTAAAGGGAGACTATGACCTCCCTTGATCTAGATGAGAATCCCTTCATGATAAGGTGGGCAATGTAGAAGGACTTCTAACTACTTTAGCTACATGGGTGTCGAATGACAGACTACTATCAACCTGGGTCCCCAGGTCCTGATAACTTCTTCTGTGCTCAGTGGATTGCCACCTATTTGGTAGCTAGGGGTAACCTTGTTTTTTCCGAAGGGTATGACTATGCATTTTTTGGCATTTAACTTTAGGCGTGGCTCTGGCACCAGTTATCCGCTTCTGTGAGACCCTTCTGAAGGATATCTGTGTCAGATGTGTTTTCTACTATGGCGCCCAGTTTGCAGTCATCTGCAAACTTTGTCAGCCATAACCCTCCTGTGTTTGCTTGTACTGAAAGTAGATGCCAAACAAGAGTGGCCCAGGACTGAGCCCTGTGGGACACCACTTGTGACAGGCTTTGAGTCTGACATGGCGCCAGCAACTCTGACCCTGTGGGTTCTGTCACTCAGCCAGTTTGCAACCCATCTTGTGATGTATGGGTTAACATTTAAGCTGATGAGTTTTTCAATGATACCCGAGTGGGGTATTGTATCGAAGGCCTTAGCCAGATCGAGGTAGGCTGTATGGACTGCCTTTCCTCATCAATGGCTTTGGTGACTGTTTCGAAAAAGTCAACCAAGTTTAAAAGGCATGATCTGCCTTTGACAAAGCCAAACTGGGTTGGATCCAAAGTCTGCAAATTCCTATGTCTTTATTTATGAGGTCCATTATGATCCTCTCCATGGCTTTGCAGATAAGGCTTGTCAAGCTAATGGGCGGTAATTTCCAGGGTCTGTGGAGGCACCGCCTTTGTGAAGTGGGACCACAGTTGCAGTGCGCCACTCCCTGGGTACGTATCCAGAGGTAAGACTTTGATTAAACAGCTGTCCTAGCTGTGGGTTTAATTCCTCATTGAGTTCGTGGAGCACACAGCCGGGGACACCATCGGGTCCCATGGATGCTGTGTTTTTTGCTTTGGAGAGAGCAGTTCTCACTTGGGCGCTGGAGATGCTTGGGGGGCTGCACTCATTTGGTATAGATATCTCTCCTTTTGGGGGGGGGGAGAAGTTTGCACTGAACCTGTCAGCCAGTATGTTGGCAATGTCTGTAGGATCAGTAATCTTCACATTATTTTGAACTAGTTCTGAGCATATCTGGGAGTTTCCTCCTAGGTTTCTAGCATAGCTAAAGAAGGCCTTATGATTGTCTTTTGAGTCTTTAGCTATTTTTCTCTCGAAATTTGCTTTGGATGATTTTATGAGAGCTCTTAGTTTTTTACTTATAGTGATCAAGGGTGTCTTACCTTTTAAGGATTTTGCTCTATCTTGTAGTAGCTTCCTCCTTTTGTTGTAGAGTTTGTTTATGGCTGGGGTCCACCAGACTGGACGCTTGCCTTTGGTACAAAGAGTCTTTGTTTTGCTTGGGATTGCCTTATCCATGCAGTCCTGCATGTGCTGGTAGAAGGCGTTTGTAAGTGATTCAGCGGCTTGAGTATTGTTTTCCGCTGGCTCGGGGGCCTGAAAGGAGACCACACTAGTCTTTAGAAGTGTGAAGTCGGCTTTTGAGAAGTTCTTTACTGTGGTCTTTTTTATTTCAGGTGGGGGTGGGATGAGGACCTCCAGCGAGATTAGTTTGTGATCTGATCTGGTGGCTTTCACATCATTCATTGTTCCCCTCAAAACACTTCAGCATGCATTTCCAGCTCTCCTTTAAAGATTTTAAACTCAGTCAACATATTTTGATGCACTTATATTTTCTATGTCCCTCTTCCACCTCTTTTTTTGCAACCATCAAGTCCTCCCCAGTCAGATGCAAACGCAACCATTCCTTTGGGAGGGTGGCCTAGGGATGGAGATTTTCCCTCAGATCCCCTAGTTGAGAGGGGTGTTTCTTGCTCTTCTCAGGATTACCTGCAATGATAACTTTTTATATGACTGACATAACGTCTCCTCAAGGTGATGATGACAGATTCTACATCACCCTAGAGATCACCTTTGCCCCTCTGTCAGGTTGCATCATGCTCATTTCTATGTATCTCATAAGGGCAATGATCACTGGCTTGGTTGGCCATGCCTACATTATTCTGGTATTGCCCCCTACCTAAAAGAATCTGTTATTGCCATCCAGCAGATATTGCAATGGGAAGCAGGGTGCCTGTGTTAGGGAGCAGGCTACCTGTACTGGCTAGGACCTGTCACCTCCCATAGAATGGGCATACTTGTCCGCCCAGCCTGTGCCACCAAAGATACAGACTGCTAGTTGAACCTGGGTCATCTGAGCTGTAGTCAGGGCTCTATCACTTTAATTCAGCAAGGTATTTTGATACAGAAATGTTTATATATTTTCACTTTAGCAGAAGCCTTTACAGCTATTTCCTCCCAAAGTAGGATCTTCTGATGTCTCTTCACCATGGTTAATGGCAAATCCTCTTTTTGCTTTTCACAGAACCCTGTAGTCATAATCTGATCTAGTGCTGACAAACTCTCTGCAGTATATGTTTCAGATTATCTGCTGAAGTTTGTTGTACTTTCTTGGGACACTAAAAACACATTTGTCAGAAATAATCAATACTTCTGCTGCTGTATTAGTCTCTATATCTATTATTTTTTATCATTTATCAGAAAAGAGGATACATTTTTCTCTTTTATCATTTGAAATTGAAAACACTGGCAATTCCATTTCCTCCTGAGACATATTCATGCCTTGAAAACTTTTGTTTTCTTTGGGACTGCATTTTACTGTGACATGCTTATTTTACACGTTCCAACTTCCCATGGTTATGATATTTTATTTTCATTATTACAGTGAATGTAATGTTTTTAATTTTTGTGATTTACTGAACCCTAGCCATATGTAGTACATCATACTGTATGCTATGTTTCTTAAGTTGTTGGTTATTTCTGCACTCACTATAATTCCAAATGCTGCCAAAAGTATTAAAATGTGTTCATTTAATACATTTCTCTTGCATGTTTAACTGTGAGTGCCACTAATGAGCTCTTTCCCAATTGGTTTTTACTAGCTTTTTGGCAAAGACCAATTTCACTGCTGGTTGTTTCAGTTTGGCAGCTTTACAGTATTACAAGTGTTATTGTCTTTATGGTTACAATGAGTAAAGTGAAATATTTTCACTGTTATCTTTGATTTGGTTCAGAATGCCCATAAAAATATGTGACAAAAAGAGATACTGCCAGCACAGCTAGCTGGAATTTTGTAAATAACTATATGTCATTGGTGAATATCGAAATGATTTATATAAGATGTTTGTGTTGCAGATGTATTAGAACTGTATGTCATGTGTATATCAAACTGCTTGTACAGACGTGTGCGTTGAAAGGTATTTACAAAGTGCTGTTTGAAATGTAACCACAGTGTGCCCTACTGGAAGAGAACAGAAATGTACATGCACTATTGTAACATTTTAAATGTATATATTCTAACAGTAGAAACTGGAATACAGGAGGTTAACTTCAATCTAGCAAATTTCAGAAAAATAACTGAAATTAAATTGCTTTATGGCTAGGCCATAAAAGATGGTATGTTTCAGTTTTCAATGCAGCAAGAGACACAATGTCTGTACTAGGAAACTTTCTGTATTGTCTTTAGGGTGAACTAATTACTAGTCTTGAAAGCTTGAAGGAATCCAATTGTTTTATGACTTCCAGTATCTGCCAGAGATCTGAGGAGAAACCCTTGTCTGTATATTTTTAAATACTGCCAGCTTCATCAATTGTTGTTTTGGCCTGGGAACTAGTAGAAGTCAGATGACAAGAAGTGATGTCATCCCGCAAGCTACCCCAGCAGTAATGTTTTAAGATATTATTTCGAGAAGTCTCTTAGTGAGACAGAGCATTCTGTATTTGGTCTTGGACCTGACAAGAACCATTCACCACAACATCTGCCTTGCTCAAATAGTAAGTTCTAGGGAACTGTACAGTTCTCTTAGATACAATTAGGAATATAGTGAAGCTTAGTTTAGATATTTTTCTTTATTTATTTGAGACTGTCCTGCAATGTAGTTTTAAATATTTCCTGTGGTTTTGAACTCTGATGTCACTGTGACTATATATTTAGTATTGCCTTGTTCTTTTATTATTTATTATTAAATATATTTAAACATTTCATTATGGGTGATTTGTGTAGAGATAATTAAGTTTTGAGAGTACCTGCTTATTTATCTGATGACACTGTGTGGACCACTCCTAATAGCCTTGCACTTGGTCAAATTACCATTTATGCTAATATTAATATTACATAGTAAGTCTATTCACCCTTTGTTAAGAGCTTTAAAGTAGCTGATAAGGAGTTGACTGGTGGCAATGGTAACTACCTTATAGTCTGGGCAGAAGAGTGCAGCTAGTAAACCTATGCCAGCCTTTCCCAGGTGTGTGTGTGTGTGTGTGTGTGTGTGTGTGTGTGTGTGTGTGTGTGTGTGTGTGTGTGTGTGTGTGTGTGTGTGTGTGTGTGTGTGTATGTGTGTGTGTGTGTGTGTATGTGTATGTAAATCAAACCTCAAAGAATGTGTGTATCAGGTACTTGGGCAGGGAAGCATAGTGCTGGCTGGACAGAGAAGGTGCTGGAGGTCTTGGCTTGGTCATTCAGCTGAGATCTCAACTCTATAGCTGTGCCAGTGAGGAGCATTATTGGAAATCTGGAGAAAGAGAGAGGGAAACCAGCCCTGGACTGACTGTGATCTCTGTGTTCTCTTAAGGGAAATTTCACCTGATGCAGAGAGCTGCATCTGGAAGTACTGTGTGTGTACTTGTTATCCACCCAGTGAACATCCTACACTGTTGCCAGTGTTGAGGATTGAGGCTCCTTGATTACTGGTCCAGTGGAAGGTCATCACATTTGGTGGGCAGTGGTGGCATATCCACATCACATTTGGTTGGCAGTGGTGGGATCACCACATCACATATTGGGATTCAGTGGGGTGGATATTGAACTCCTGTAGCCTGTAAACATTGGTCAGTAAAGAAGGTGTTTGTACTCTCAAGTCACCACACAGTGAACATTTATAGTTTCATAGTATGATAGTTTTATTTATTTGTTTATTTTTGTTAGCTTGTGTCTGGCTGACACAGTTTACAGATGATTGCAAGTTGGGAGCTATTATTAACCCCCAAGTGATGTTGACATCCTACAGAATGGTCTCACTGAGACCAGCAACTGGTGTCAGAACCATGGTCTTAAGCTCAAGGCCAAAAAAAAATGTGTCGTCATCCCCTTTGGGAAAAACCCGGTTCCCATGAATTTCCACATTGATGGTAGTCCACTGAACACAGAAGGTGTTATAGGAGATCTGGTAACACAGGTTGACAACAACCTCTCTTTTTTATCACCATATTGCCACTGTGGTCAGAAAGTCCTTTTATGTGGCACATCTCATTATTAAGGGTTTTGCATCCAGGAAGAAAGAGGTCATTGTCTCCCTCTACTCTTCCCTCATTAGGTCAGTCATCGAGTACAATGTCCCATTTGGCATGTACCTCACTAGACACCTTCAACAACTGGAGAGGCTGCAAAAGTGCCTCACAAGAGGATCCTAGGCCTTAAATAATTGTGCTATATGGACAGACTCAAAAAAACTCCAACTATTCTCTGTCTCATATCACCTACTTAAAGGCAATCTCTGCTTAACTTACAAAGTCATGTCTGACCCAGCTCTGTTAGAAATGCTACATCTAAAGAAATCTCAATTCCTCCACACCACATGCTCCAGAGAACTCAACCTCATTACCACAATTAACAGAACATGCTGGAGGGACAGGTTCATAACCCAGAGACTGCCCATGCTATGGAATAGACTTCCCATACATGTCAAGAAAGCACCTCACTGACCCTCTTCAACAGAAATCTTGATGAGTGGATGGGAAACAGAAAATTCACCACAGGTATAACTCCAGTGGCTCTACTCGACAGAGGCACTGGGAACTTAGGTCGGGTGGCACTATGCCAGGGTAATCCTATGGCTAGGCTTGTAAAGGCCCCAGGGTCATTAGCCTAGTACACACCTATGAGCCTATGAACCACTAGTATCACAAGACTAATAAGATGTGGCCTGAATATATCTATCCCTGCTCTCAACGTATACAGCATCAGAATCCATAATAAATGGGCACTGCAGACAAAATCCACATTTGTAGGTACCCACCTTTGTCCTTTTGTTCTCTGTAGTACCCATTAAATTATGTTTCACCAAATCTTTTATACTAGGGCCTTTTCTAAAAATACATTTAAAAGGTTTATCGAAAATACCTTTCAAGTCTGATAACCTGTCAAACTTTGTCCATTCATCCTGAATGGTGTTCCTAAAATCAGTGATAAAGGCACTCTCAAAAGCTTCATCGTCACCATTCTTTTCATCCGACAGGCTGTTAAGACCCTGTTAGTGACTAAGTCCAAACCTAATAATGGGGCAAACCTGTCCTTCCTGCCTTCCAGGACCTCTTCCCAAATATCCTTTATTAAATAGCAAGGGTAGCCTCTTTCTCTCTCTAAACATATAACTTAACAAATTTAATTCCACCAAGAAATTTTTATCATCAGAGGTCATATGACTAGCCCTATCAAACTGCCCATTAACTATACTTTTCTTCTGGTGAAAAGGATGGGCACTGGTAAAATACAAATAGGAGTTTGAAAAGGTCTCCTTTCTAAAAATCTTGGATTTAAAATTCCCATTCTCCTTCCAAACTGTGACATCTAAGTAATTTATGGTATGTAAATTAAAAAAAAAAATCTGTAGAATTGGAAATATATGTAAAGAACTCCGTGAATTTCTCCTCTGTGTCCACCCAAAACAAACAAATGTCAACAAGGAACCGTTTGTACAAAATCCAACAATCCTTATATTTAGAATTTAAAATCACTTTTTCCTCCTAAACAGATAAAACCATATTGCCATAAGCCAGAGCACAACTAGCTCCCATGGCCACCCCACTTGTTTGTTGGAAAAATTCTCCCTCAAAATATGTAAAGTTATTTTTTAACACTAGACCCATCAGTTCCAAACAAGTGTGAAATTCATTATGTGTGAGGCTGCCATTTGAAAATAGGGCTTCTTCATAAAATTGTAACCCTTGCTCATGAGGAATTAAAGTGAATAAGTTGACAACATCAATATACTCCTTAAAAAATCCCATGAGTGTTTTAGTATCTCAGTACCAAACCTTGATAACTTTTTGAGATTAAAATCAATATATTTAGCCGAAGGGGCAGTGATGGACTCTTCAGCCAAAACAGTAGCCCGCAAAGGTGGGTCTAATGGATAATAGAGGGAACCCTTGGTTTATCATTGCATAAATAAGTATATGTCTCTAAATTAATTAAACCTTTTAATAATAAGTCATTTAAAATCAAATAAATTCTTCGGTAGCCAATATTAATCTCATTTTTTGAAACAATAATATATTTATTTGAATCATATAGAATATCTGTCGTCTTAGAATCATAAATAACACTGTCCTTAAACACTGTACCTTTTCCTTTATCTGGCTTCATAACCCTCAGGAATTTATTTTTCCTAATTTCATAGGTTCATAGGTTCATAGGTTCATACTAGGCTATCTGCCCTAGGGCATTTATAAGCCTAGCCAGAATGTGTTTGGCTTTTGCCACCCATTTTAAATTTATTTTGCTATGCCCTTTTTCGAGGTTAGTATACTGTGCCTCTGTCTAACAGTGACACAGAAGTGATAAAACCTATGATCTCCCATCCGCTCATCAAGATTCCTCTTGAAGAGAGTCAATGAGGGACTCTGCCTAACCTGGACTGGGATTTTATTCCAGAGTGAAGGGAGCCTCTGGGTTATGAATCTGTCCCTCCAGCATGTCCTATTTATTTCAGTGCTAAGGTTCAAGTCTCTCGAAGTGTAGCTCAATGGGATTTGGATTTTCTGAGGTGCAGCATGTCCATTAATTCGGGTTGGACATGGCTTTATCGTCAGGCACAGATCGCCTCTGAATAGGTGGTATGCCACTGAGTAGAGCTGGAGTTTCTTTAACCGGGCAGCATATGGCATCTGTTTGAGCCCTTTGATCCTCTTGGTGAGGTACTTTTGGGGTCTTTCCAGTTGCTGCAGGTATCTGGTAAGGTACATCCCAAAGGGCATTGTACTCAATTATGGGCCTGATGAGGGATGAGTAAAGAGGCACGATGACCTCCCCTGATCTAGATGTGAATCCCTTCATGATTAGGTGTGCTATATAAAATGTTTTTCTAACCACTTTGACCACGTGGTTGTCAAATGAGAGATTGCTATCAACTTGGGTCCCCAGTTCCCTAATTACTTCTTCTGTACTTAATGGATTACCACCTATGTGGTAATTTGTGGGCACTTTGTTTTTGCCAAAGGGGATGACTATACACTTTTTGGCATTTAGCTTGAGGCCATGGCTCTGGCACCAGTTGTCTGTTTCTATTAGGCTCTTTTGGAGGATGCTTGTGTCAGCTGGAGAGTCGATTATGGCGCCCAGTTTGCAGTCATCTGTGAACTTGGTCAGCCACAGTCCTTCCGTGTTGGCCTGTACCTCCGAGAAATATATACCGAACAAGAGAGGTCCCAGGACTGAGCCTTGTGGGACACCACTTGTAACTGGTTTGGAGTCTGACATGGCTCCAGCAATTCTAACCATGTGGGTTCTGTCCTTGAGCCAGTTTGCAATCCATCTAGTGACATAGGGGTTTATTTTTAAGCTGGTGAGCTTATCTATAATACCCGAGTGGGGTATTGTATCGAAGGCTTTTGCGAGGTCCAGGTAGGCTGTGTGGAATACCTTCCGCTCGTCAATGGCCTTGGTGACTGTTTCAAAGAAATCAACCAGGTTGAAGAGGCAGGATCTGCCCTTAACAAAGCCGAACTGGGTAGGATCCAGTGTCTGTAGGTCCCCAATATCTTTATTTATGAGGTCCATGATGATCCTTTCCATAGCTTTGCAGACCAAGCTAGTCAGGTTTATGGGGTGATAGTTTCCAGGATCCGTTGAGGCACCACCTTTATGGAGAGGGACCACTGTTGCTGTACGCCACTCTTTGGGCACATATCCTGTAGTAAGGCTGAGATTGAACAGTAGTTTTATGTTTGGGTTTAGCTCTTCTTGGAGTTCATGTAGGACGCAGCCCGGGACACCGTCTGGCCCCATTGATGCTGTGTTTTTTGCTTTGGAGAGGGCAGCTCTAACCTGAGCATCTGAGATGTCAGGGGGGCAGCACTCTGCTGGGATAAATATTTGCCCTTTTGGTGGGGAGGGGGGGAGAAGTTTGCGCTGAACCTGTCAGCTAGGATGTTGGCAATGTCTGTGGGTTCAGTGTATTTTTTGTCATTTTGGACTAATTCTGAGCATATCTGGGAATTACCACCCAGGTTCCTAACATAACTAAAGAAAGCCTTGTGATTATCCTTAGTGTCCTGTGCAATTTTTCTTTCGAAGCTGGCCTTAGACAATTTTATGAGTGCCCGTAATTTTTTGCTAATACTGATCAGTGATGCCTTCCCTTTTTGGGATTTTGCTCTATCATTTAGTAGCTTCCTCCTTCTATTGTATAGTTTGTTTATGGCTGGGGTCCACCAGACAGGACGTCTGCCTTTGGTGGATTGGGTCTTGGTTTTATTTGGGATCGCATGATCCATGCATTCCTGAAGGTGTTCATAGAATGCATTTATAAACGATTCTGCGGTCTGGGCCGTATTTTCCACAGGCCCGGGGGCTTTGAAGGATTCCACCTCGGTTTTGAGGAGTGTGAAATTTGCTTTAGAGAAGTTTTTTTAATGTGGTTTTCTGGGCAGGGGCTGGGGTCGGGATGTGAATATCCAGTGAGAGTAGTTTATGGTCTGATCTTACCAGTGACGGATACACTTCTGGTCTGGAGCATAGAGTCCCCATGTTGGTGATGATCAGGTCCAGTATGTTTTCCCCTCTTGTGGGAGTGGTAACGAGTTGTTCCATAGCATTTGAGTTTATAAATTCAAGGAACCTTAGGCTAGGGTGTTGGAGCTAGAGTAATGCTCCCAGTCTATGTTTGGGTAGTTGAAGTCGCCCAATATAATGGTGTTTGGAGAGACCTTCATATTTTCCAGTGTTCTCAGAAAGGCTGAGTGGGGTTCCTGGGTTTGGGAGGGTGGTCCGTATCAGGCTATAAACTGGAAGGCAGTTTTACCCACTGTTAGTTGCACATGGATAGTCTCTGATGCTTCGTGCTTTGCCACCAACCTGGAGGTGTGGGTATCTTTGATGAATATCGATACTCCCCCTCCTTTTGTGGTTCGGTCCAAGTTTTGGTGCCGAAAAGCATGGTATGAGGTATAACCTGGTAGTGCTGGGGTGCTCTCAGGAGCCCTGAACCAGGTTTCTGTTACTGCACAGATATCGATGTTCTCCATGCTAAGGAGAGTTTCGAGTGCGTGCATCTTGAGGTTTAGACTTCTGGAGTTGAGTAGCATTACTCTTAGTTTCTTATCCCTTGTGATACCTATGGAGGTGGGTTTGTCTTTTGAGCCTTGCCTAAAAAAGGCACTATGGGGGTAGCAAGAGCCTTTGCCAATATCCGAAAGCCCAGGGGTGACAGGTACAAGCCGTCCCTAGCGAAGCATCGTGGCTTGTCGAGCATATCATCCCAAGCTGACAGGCATTGGATCCCCTTTGAATGACACCAGTACTTAAGCCAATTGTTGAAATTGATCACCTTGTCTTCATATTGTGGCATCATTCTTGGTGAGGATAAGATGCTACTCAAGGTCAGGGTCATACCAGCCTGGGCTACATGCTCAGAGAGCTCCTTTATGTCTCTTTTCATGTAGTCCAGGGAGGTACGTCTCAGGTCATTTACACCAGCATGGACAATGATGGAGTCATGTTTGTACTTGCCTTGGAGTGACCTGAGTGCTTGTGTTATGTGGCGGATCCTTGCACCCGACATGCTGCTCACCATGACCCTCTCCTTGTTCAGCCTGGTGAGCAGGACGTCAGTGTGCCTGACGATAGAGTCACCTATTACAAGTGTATCAGGTGTGTTGTTTAGTCTTAAGGGCTGTGACTGTTTGGCACACTGGCTTTGTGAGATATGTGTTACACGTGTTTTGTTTTGGGGTAGTGGTTGCTTGGGTGTCTGCTTTGGAGGTCTCTGCTGCTTAGGCAGATCTTTATTTAGAGCCTCCAAGTATGTTTTTGTGTGATTATGTGTTTGGTTTGCTGTCATGGTAGGTCTATGTGAGACTGGAATTGTAGTGAGTGTGGTTTCCTTCTCCTCCTGACTGGTTATGCCAGTACTGAGTTGAGAGCTTAGCCTCCAGTTTGGCTATATGGTTGCATCTCTCACATGTGTTGGAATTTGTTGGGAGGAGGAGGGGGTTGTCTGTGTACATGAGGCAGTTGTAACATTGCCTCAAGATTCCCAGATTCACCAGCTGGACCGGAGAGGAGATTGACAACTGACCTTTGGACATGCTAGAATAATATTGGGAATTCCTTAATAATTGAAAACAAGGGCCAGTGGGGTGTGAGGGTGTAGTGCTTTTAATTTTTAGTGCTGACTTATATAATTGCTTTAGCGAGCAAGTGCCAGGTAACTTAAGTGTAATGTGTTACAGGTAACTTAAATGCAAAAACAACAAACAGTAACTTTCTTTCAAGTGAAACAAGGAAATAAGTACAGTAAGCAATGCAGATATCACTAGTGATCCACAGAAGCACTGAGAAGCTGCGTATTAGGTGGAATTAGCGTTCCAGGGAAATAACAAGCAAACAAACAACAAGCATATAAACAAAGCTAGATTCAGCAGGCCTGGATCTAGTCTATGCTACAGCAAACAAGGTGTACCAATTTCAGTAAGATACAGTTCAAATATTCAGGCACTATAAACCTTTAACCAGAAATTGCCAGCTCAGAAGGGCAGAGTCCAGCCTCTTCTCCCACAAGAGTGCAGACCACGAAACTTCTTAATGTAAAATAACTGACCTGAAGCCCAAGTGCTTAAACCAGAACTAATACACTTTAAGAATAACAGACACTGGGCTCTCAATCAGCAGTTCCCAACTTAGAAGGATGTAAGCTACCTGTTCTGCCACTACAGTGCAGACGACAAACCCTATCATTGCAAAACAACTGGTCCAAAGCCCAAGTGTTTAAACCAAAAGGCTTAGAATGAGTTACACCAAGCAGTAATAAATACAATTGAGTACTTTTAAGATGATGCAAAAGTAAAATAAAGTAGGTAGAAACACAAGTACAGTAAAAGCAGATGAAATTATTATTTTTTTTTTCTGAACAAGTGCTGAGATCAAAGAAACAGATTTGAGTGCTGAAACTAGAAAACTGGCTAGTTATAAGAAAAAAAAACTAAGCTAGAAGGCTTCCCTCCAACACAGAATAGCTTGGGGGCTCAGAAGCCTACAAATAGTCTATACCACTTAACAGGAAAGGCAGGAAACAAGCTTAAATTTTTTTTTCTGTTTCCCAGATGCTCTCTTTGTACACAGTAGGAGTGTCTGAAATCAGAATATGATCTCACTGCACTCAGTTGAGTGAGCAAATGAGATGGGCCCAGAAGGAGTATCCAAACACAAATTTACAAGAGGGGCGGGCAGTTTCAAGGCCACTAAGATTAACACCAAAACAAAAACAGGGAGGGTAGGTGGGACTAACTGAAGATCAGAGTCAAAACTTCCAGTTCAGTTAATATTCCTGCAACACACAGTTAAAATCTATTTAAATACTGTATTTTTTTGAAAAAAAAAAGTGCAGATAAAGGTACTTAAATTCTCTTATACGTCCAGTTGAATACAGCAAGTTCTTAGCCGGCAAAGCTGAGGTTTTAAGCAGAAAATATTTCACACTGTACCACTTAAATAGGCAAGGACAGGAAATCAAAGAATGTGGCTACCCCCACACCTGTAATTACTAGCAAATAACAAAATTCAGCAAACACTGACTAACTTCCAGTTCAGTTAATATTCCTGCAACACACAGTTAAAATCAATTTAAATACTGTATTTTTGAAAAAAAGTGCAGATAAAAGTACTTAAATTCTCTTATACGTCCAGTTGAATACAGCAAGTTCTTAGCCGGCCAAAGCTGAGGTTTTTAAGCAGAAAATATTTCACACTGTACCACTTAAATAGGCAAGGACAGGAAATCAAAGAATGTGGCTACCCCCACACCTGTAATTACTAGCAAATAACAAAATTCAGCAAACACTGACTAACTTCCAGTTCAGTTAATATTCCTGCAACACACAGTTAAAATCAATTTAAATACTGTATTTTTTTGAAAAAAAGTGCAGATAAAGGTACTTAAATTCTCTTATACATCCAGTTGAATGCAGCAAGTTCTTAGCCGGCCAAAGCTGAGGTTTTTAAGCAGAAAATATTTCACACTGTACCACTTAAATAGGCAAGGATAGGAATTCAAAGAATGTGGCTACCCCCACACCTGTAATTACTAGCAAATAACAAAATTCAGCAAACACTGACTAACTTCCAGTTCAGTTAATATTCCTGCAACACACAGTTAAAATCAATTTAAATACTGCATTTTTTGAAAAATAAGTGCAGATAAAGGTACTTAAATTCTCTTATACGTCCAGTTGAATACAGCAAGTTCTTAGCCGGCCAAAGCTGAGGTTTTTAAGCAGAAAATATTTCACACTGTACCACTTAAATAGGCAAGGACAGGAAATCAAAGAATGTGGCTACCCCCACACCAAGGGCACCCGCAGGCAGGTGCAAGGGGGTGCACTTGCACCCCCCTGAAATCAGCTAGATAATTTCAAAAAAAGGTTTTTTTTTTTTTTTACGTGCGTTCTTCTTTAAGAAGAAAGAAGTCCGTGCTAACAGTCCAGTCGCGGGCGTGCTGACATCATCGCTAAGTTTGTGAGCGGGAACTCACACAGACGGGTTTACAAGCAGGACCTGAAACAGAATAGCAATCGCTAAGTTTGTGAGCAGGAACTCACACAGACGGGTACAAGCAGGACCTGAAACGGAATAGCAAGCAGGAGTAAACGGAAGATGGGACACTTTCAGGTAGAGGTGTGTGTGTGTGTGTGTGTGTGTGTGTAAAATGCCCCAGGTGCACATGGTGGTGGGTAGAGAATAAGGCTTGAACCCTGTACCTTGGGCCCAAGTGGCAAGAGCCTGAATTCCCTACCCACCACCATTTGTAAAAATGTTGCAGGATTTTCCTTCATACTTTTTCTGTTCCTCATAAAATCTGCGGTTTCTGCATTTGTGTCCTTGTTGCCTGACAGCTACATGTTCTCTGGTTTTATTCTTGGCTGTCTGGAGTGTTTCTCCCTGGGCCTCTGCTAAAATTAGCTTTTTTTTCAAAGTCAGACTTTCCTGGTTAACAAAAGTTAAAATAAAATAGACACACTTCAATATCAGACTTCATATTCTTCAGAAAGTGCATGGTAACAAAAGCTTTTATTCTAGCAATTTTCTAAGTGTACAAGATGGATATTTGAAATGTATCCCTGTGTTTGGGACTGTATTCCCCCCATTATTGGCTTCGTCCAGGTTTTGTGCTAGGGTTGAGAGTTATGGTAAGAACTGAATTCACTGAATATGTTTGGGGGCTGTATTCACCCAGTATTGGCTTTGTTTAGGTAGTGTTTGGGACTGTATTCCCCCCATTATTGGCTTCATCCAGGTTTTGTGCTAGGGTTGAGAGTTATGGAAAGAACTGAATTCACTGAATATGTTTGGGGGCTGTATTCACCCAGTATTGGCTTTGTTCAGGTATTTATTGGCTTCATCCAGATTTTTTGCTAATGTTGAGAGCTATGGTAAGAACTGATTTCACTGAATATGTTTGGGGGCTATATTCTCCCATTACTGGCTTTGTCCGGGTGTTATTTGCTAAGTGGTTGAGAGCTATGGTGAGAACTGAATTCACTGAAGGCTTTGTTCAGGTATTTTGTGCTAAGAGGTTGACAGCTGTGCTATGGTGAGAACTGAATTCACAAAATGGTAGCTATTTAAGTTTCAGTCTTCCTCTTTACAAAACAGTTGATTTGGCGTAGTGGTATGTTGCTCTGACTGTTTTGCACGGGGTTCTCTGGGTTCAAGACTTGGCAGTGAAATGTATGGTGGTAACGCAGCATTTTATTCTAGCAACTTTCAAACATTATACAAGCAATGTTTAAAATGTGTCCCTGGTTTTTGGCCTTTTGTCCCCCCCCACCAATAAATTTTGGCTTTTTCCAGATTTCTTGTGCTGAAAAGTTCAGAGATACAGCTGAGTGTCGAGTAGATTTTACAAGGAGCTGAGTGCTGCAGGGGAGCAAAAGTTTAGTGCTGCTTATGTTTAGTCTGCTTGCATTGTTAATAACACAACAGATAGTGTACTTGCTTTAGATGCTGAAGGCTGTGGGTTCTACTCCCACAGTAGGTAAATGCATTGCTGATGCTGTATTGTGTTGTAAAGGGGGTGAATGCTGCAATCATTTTGGCAAAGATACCTAGTAACTGAACCTGTTAACAGTTTGCTATCCATTCCCTATTGCGGTATTACTAGCTTTTCATTTTTTTATTGCATGCAACAAAAGCAATTTATTCTTTAAGGGTAACAGGCACTTTATTTGTAGATTAAACAATGACATATAAAGTGTTTGCTAGCAGCAACCTCTTTATTAGTTACAAATTTTTTTCAATGTGGAGTTTAATACTTCAGAGATTGTGTATATTTTTTACAGATACTGGTGGACTTGAGTAGACTTTTTATGATGGAAATGTTCTGAATTGGGCAGTTTTGTCATTGGTGGATGCTTTCTGTTTCATTGTTTACTGGAAAAATGTTCAAAACAATAAATTTAAAATGCCCTCTAACAACTGTACTGTATTGTACAAGGAATATAATGTAATACGGTCAGGAAGGTGTATCAAAGAGCACGTTATGTTCGAGGGGTCTATGATTTTGAAGACAGCCCAGAGTTAATATTTGCCATTGGCAAAATGTATTTTCTCTGAAAGTGGGTTTCAGTGCTGTTTCAATGCATGAGTTTCAAGAGCAGAGAAGTTTTAATGTTAGTCTATTTTCATTGTGAGACTGCATTGCTTTAACAGATATGTATTAGGGTTTGTGCTGTAAAATGCAAAATAAAACTTTCAAATGAAATCCTAAATTATCGCAGAAGTAAAGCAGTATGCACATTAGTGTTTATGATAAATGGGGCAAAATAACCAAGGAATGGGACATTGGAATGGCTGCAGGGAGGCTCCATTTGACCATGATTTTGTGAGGGGGTATCAAGCTCAGACAGCCCGGTTGAACTATACCTCTCAGTTGTCCATATCTTTGCAGAATGAATAGATATTTGCTGCTTATTTTGGTTTGTTCCTCAAATTTGTGGTTTTCTAGCAAATCATTTAGGAATGAAGCCATTAAATGACAGACATTGAGTTTCAGATGTCATAACCTTCAGAAAAATGCATGCTAATGCAAGACTGTCTTTAAGTTTATACAAGAGCAATTTTTAGTAGTGTTTGTATGTTCCCCAATATATTTGGCCTTGTTCAGATTTCCTGCATTAAGAGGTTGAGAGGTGCGTGCAAATCACTTTGTAGATTAGGAATATCAAACATCTCAATTGTCCCCAATTCTGGCTCAAAATGTTGCTCTCCCTAATAATCCCTTCTCCAAAATGGCAATTTTGGAAGAAAATGTGGAGGGTTTACAATTATATATAACTGTAATGATCACTTATAGATTACCTTTATTTCAGAAATGCATGTGGATGCTCTTATTTTGTTAGCTGCTTCAAGTTAACTGTTAATATTAAAAGGTGTCCCTTTTTGACAGGTATTTTGCATCACATTTTGGTCCGTTTTCATAAAATTGTGGTTTTCTGGCAAATTAGTGGCAAGTCATTAAAGATTGAAGTTAGAAAATAATGGCAGACATTTGAGTTTCAGATTTCATACCCTTCAGAAAATTTGTACTAATGCAAGATCTACCTGTTCTATTTAAGTTATAAGAGCAATATTTAAAATTTGGCCTTATTTTTGGGCTTGTGTCCCACTTCTAGTTCTATGTATGGCTTTGTCCAGATTTCTTGCTCTGAAGTTGAGAGGTATGAGTGTCAGATCCATCACTGTCAGCCAGAGACATTTCAAATTGTGACATACTTATTGCACCCCACTCCCCATTGTAGTGGCTCTGGATGTGTCCATGGAAGGCAAGGAGCAGTTATGCAGTGTAAGTGTGCAGAGTATTCCCCCATCCAAAGTAGATCACAAATACGACCATGGCTTTTCATCTGTCCTTGATTTTGCAAAATGTTCTGGTTTTCTATCAGATTTTTGTACTGTTGATTTATGCTTCTTATTCAGGAACTGTATGCTGTCACAGTGCCCTGTTGCTCTGTTTAAGTAGCCATGGTTTAATGAACATCAGGTAAGCTTGTCAGAGATTGTAAGATGCAAGTAAGCTTTAGTAAGCTTGGACATTGTAAGATGCAAGTAAGCTTTAGTAAGTATATTGTTAAAGAATTACCAGCATTGAAAGCCTTTTAGTTGTTGCGATGAAGAGAATATTTACATGACTAGATAATGTATAAGCCTTGGGTATTGAAATGCATATGACAGTATTTTATTTATTTATTTTATTTGCAGTTGGTTTGCCAGGATAGTCCATTGGGCCAAATGAACCCGTTTTCAATGGAGTCCTGGGGAGAAAAGCTCCAAAACTAAGTAGGTTATTAATAGATATACAAATTATACAATTACACAGAAGTTAATCATACAAGAAATAACAATTTGCAAATAATACAACAAAAACTAGAGCGAGTACAATCTAGTGATGAAATTAATAGGTAATACAGACTAAAGGGAAATTTAGCACAAAAGCACTGAGAAATAACAACATATTTGGAAGCATTTCATGACAATATTGAGGAATAATAACATATTAGGAAGCAATGCACAAAAGTACTGAGAAGCAATAACGTATTAGGAAAGCAATACTTAGGAAGTGTGGCCTAGTATATTCTTTCCGATTATTGTAGGAATAATAATATGTATGAGTTAGGGTGGGTAATTAGGAAAGTTGCAGGAAAAAACAGAGGAAGAAAGAAGATGGAGTTTGCAAGTTAGTTATGTGGGGTGGGAGCAAGAGCATTCCCACTGGGATACTAGATGTGAGTGAAGAGATCTTTTAAATATAAAATGGTTGGGGTGGTGCGAATGGAAGGTGGTAGGGAGTTCCAAAGGCATGCAAGGCCATAAGACAGAAGATTTTTGCCTGGGGGACGAGTTGGTTTATATACTTCTAATAGATTTTGATTGTTGGACCTTAATACTCTAGCAGGAAGGTGCATTTTAAAGGCTGATGAAAGGGAGGGACAAAGGGAGGGGTTGAAAATGAGCTTATGTGCAAGATTTAGTTGAGTATATGTGAGATAACTGGGTAGCTCTAGCCATTTTAGTTTTGGAGAGGAACAGTGGTGGGTGGAGGACTTGTGGTTGGTAGCGAACTTGGCAATTTTGTTGTAGCAAGAGGAAAGTTGTGTTTTAGAGAGGTCTGTAGATTAGTTAGGAGTGGAGCTCCATAGAAGGGGACGGGATAAGAAATGAGGTAGAGAGGGTAATTTTGGTAGCAGGTGTAAGGTAATGATTTTGTCTGTAAAGCATACCTAGTTTTTGATGGGTTTTCTTGATATTTAACTGTAGGTGGGAGTTGAATTTGAGCTGGTTATCAATTTGGACCCCAAGTAACTTGGTCTGTTCCAGGGGTAGATTATTTTGTCTAGAGATGTGGAATGTGTTTATATTGAAAGAAGTTGCCTTAGAGGGGGTGAATAACATTAATTTGGTTTTAGAGGCATTGAGTGCTAGGTGATTCATTTTCATCCATTGCTCAGTTGTTGTAAAAGCATCTTGAGTCAGTTTTAGGAGTGAGGGGCTAGAGGTGGCAGCGCAGATAATAGCAGAATCATCGGCATATTGGATGATGTCTGAGAATGGGATAGAGTTGCGGAAATTATTTATAAATATATTGAAGAGAAGGGGACTCAGTATAGAGCCCTGGGGTACCCCAGTAGGAGTATTTAGAAATGAGGAGGTGGCCTTTTTCCATTTGACTGCTTGAGATCTGTTAGATAAGTAGCTGGAGAACCAGTTCAAGGAGGAGGGAGATAGGTTAAGTTTAGTTAGTAGCAGGCTGTGAGAGTGTCAAAGGCCTTAGAGAGGTCGAGTAGTAGGGTAGAAACAATTTGGCCAGAGTCGTGGGCTTTATTTACAGTTTCAAGGAAAGAGAGGAGGGCGGTCATAGTGCTATGATGTGGTCTGAATCCATGTGTGGGAGTTAGTAGGTGATTATCTAAGAGATGTGGAAGGAGTTGTAGTTGGATACACTTTTCTAGGAGTTTAGAGATGGGGGACAGAGTAGCGATGGGGCGGAAATTATTAACATTGTTGTTGTTGCCACCTTTATGTAGAGGTATGATAAAGGCCCTTTTCCAGACTTGGGGTACTATACATTCTTGGATAGAGCGGTTGATTAAAATGCTAATAATAGCGATTGCTTCAGCAGCTTTGCTAAGAAAGTAAGAAGGGATGTTATCAGGAGCATTGGTGCATGGCTTCAGTTTCATAAGGAGTTTCTTTATAGTAGAAGTGGGTATAGGTTTAAATGAGAAAAAAGGAGTGTGAAGAGGGAGAATTAGGGGCAGATGAAGCTGATGAAGTAGTAGGAGTAGGAGGAGTGGAGGGATGGGAGTTAGTAGATGGGAATGAGGAAGTAGCAGAGTGGGGTAGAGAGATGGTTGGGGATGGTAAGGGAGTTTTAGAGAATGTAGTGGTGTTAGAGAAAGATGACGTTAATTTGGAAATGGGTTCAATGAAAAGAGTTAAATTGGGTAGCCAAGTCTTGGTCAGGAGAGTTTGGGTCTGGGGTAGGGGTATCTGGTTTGCTGGGGTTAAGTAGAGTAGAGATACCTTTCCAAAATTTCTGAGGGTTTGATTTTATTATTGTTTTGAAGTGTGGAAAAGTAGTTTTGTCGGTCGAAGATTATGAGCTTTTTTACTTTATTTCGAAGTATTTTATATTCATTGTAATAAAAGGACAGGATTACAGTATTTTCAGAAGCTCATTACATTTTATTGCAGACCAGTGTCTTATAGCAGTGTCTGTGTGTTAGTACACTTGTAGTTGGGTGGCTTTAATGGTATATGGTAAATAAGCATTGCTACCTTACTTAAAAGCCAAGCCCTGCAACAACTAGCTCCACACTGAAGTCAAAACACAATAGCTCTGGTGGGTAAATGTACTCTGTAGTAATCAAAAAGGCAAATGTTTAAAATAACTACAGCTTATGTGCAAACACAATAGGTAGTGATGAAACAATGCTCTGCTAAAAATGCTTTAATGCTTCACATTGCTGAGCTGCAGATCAGTTATCACTGGCTACCAGGATTTCACCCACTTCAGCTCAAGCACGGTGCCGTTCAGTGCAACCTTCCCAGAACTAATTCAAGTCTGACCAGAATTATTTGGTGTGTGTATAAGAGGTAGCATACCCCTCAGCTGCCCAGATTTTGCCCCATATTCCTCCTAAACGGATTGAAGTTGCTAAATGAGACATTTCAGTTTTAGATGTCATGTCATTTAGAAAAATGCATACTAACACAAATCCTGTTACTCTTGCAATTTTTTAAGTTTCTGAGAGCCATATTTATAATCTATCCCTATTTATTTTAGGCTTTGTCCAGATTTCTTGCACTAAGGTTGAGGCCTTGAGGGGTGTGGTATGTTTGTGAGAAAGTGAAATGCCCAAGTTAGAGTTAACAGGTGGAATTTTCAAGTGCATTTTCAAGGAACTGTGAGTTTTAAGGGAAGCTAAGTTCACTGCTGCTCATGCCATGTCTATTTACAATGTGCAACTGTTTTGTTTAGCAAATGGTATCTCTGTTGTGGTATAAAGTTTTAAAGCTATGTTAGTAGCACCACAAGTAGAATACTTGCATCTTCATGTAAAGGCTTGAGGTTCTATTCCTACAGCATATACATTTGTATGCTGCAGTCCTCAGGAAGTCCTCCTTTGGATGAGATGCCTAATAACTATGAACCTGTTTTTCAGCTTGTCATCCATTTTCTATTGCAATATACCAGCTTACCATTTTTTTTAAATGTAACATAGGCAATTTATTCTTTGAGGGCAGCAAGCACTGAATTTGTAGATGAAACAATGAAATATACAGTTGTTTTCTAGCAACAACATCTTCATTAGTTTCAGGCCTGTTTAATGTGAAATTATTCAGATGACCTTTACTTCTGCAGAGACACTCAAACAAGTGCTGCTGTATAATACAAGTGATATAATTCAATTATATATTATAATTAATACAATCAGGTAAATCAAATAACATTTGCATGGCCCTAACTTGGTGTGCAAGGAGCCTATTGCTTGAAAACAGTTCAAAGGTAAATAACCTGCCACTGGCCAGATGCATTTTCTTTGAATGTGGGTTTCAATGCTGTTTCATTGAATGTGAGTTTCAAAAGTAGAGAAGCTTTAATGCCAAGTCTGTTTTCATTGTAAGACTATTGCTTTGTTTAGGTTTAGTAAATGTCTCAGTGTTTGGGCTATAATGTTTGAAATAAAAGTTGTAAATTAAATCCAACTGCCTGTAATCATTGTAGAACTAAAGCATAAAACAGTATGCACACAGATTTGAACAGTGTCTACAGTAAATGGGGAGAAATAGCCAAGTAATGGGACACTGGAATGGCTGTGTGGGGGCTTAGCGTGGGTGGACTTGGGCGGGGCTGTGTTGGCAGGGGCGGGGTGAGCTATGTGGGTGGGGCTCTGGGTTTGCACCCCCCTGCAAAAAATCCTGCGGGCTCCCTTGCCCCACACCTGTAATTACTAGCAAATAACAAAATTCAGCAAACACTGACTAACTTCCAGTTCAGTTAATATTCCTGCAACACACAGTTAAAATCAATTTAAATACTGTATTTTTTGAAAAAAAAGTGCAGATAAAGGTACTTAAATTCTCTTATACATCCAGTTGAATACAGCAAGTTCTTAGCCGGCCAAAGCTGAGGTTTTTAAGCAGAAAATATTTCACACTGTACCACTTAAATAGGCAAGGACAGGAAATCAAAGAATGTGGCTACCCCCACACCTGTAATTACTAGCAAATAACAACATTCAGCAAACACTGACTAACTTCCAGTTCAGTTAATATTTCTGCAACACACAGTTAAAATCAATTTAAATACTGTATTTTTTTGAAAAAAAAAGTGCAGATAAAGATACTTAAATTCGCTTATACGTCCAGTTGAATATAGCAAGTTCTTAGCCGGCCAAATAAATAATAATAAATCCCTTTCTTCTTTAGTTAGATTTGATTTAACAATATTCTTCTGAATCACTCCTCTAAGCTCACTTTCTATCAAATGTTCCACATTCTTCAACTGGGGGGTGTAAAGGGGGGGGTTAAATGTACTTTTCATTTTAAGGTCATTGTTGCTTTTCCCCTTACTATTATACCCTTCAAACAATAATTCAAAAGTCTTTTCCCTCCAAAATAACTTAATATCCAAAATAACCCTGCTGATGTCACATTACTTCTCAGAATGAATTTAAAACCTTATGAGAATAATTTAAAATGTGTTTCAGTAACATTCATACTACTATAATTAAAATATTAGAACCATTAAAATAAAAAATAAAACCATGATTAACAATCGGAATCAGAATCACATTTATTGGGCAAGTATACAAGCATGCAAGGAATTTGACTCCGGTTTCAGTGACTCTCCAAGTATGAATTATATGAATGACATACATACAACTATTAAGAACAAGACAAGTGATATACATGCAACTATTAAGAACAAAACAAAAAAGTAAATATACATATACATAGAAGGCGCAAAGTGCAACTCAGTGCAAGAAATACTGAAATAAACTCAGAAAGAAACAAGTATTAACAATATGTAAATTATACTGCAGACCCTCGGAGGCTTAGGAAAAAGAATACCCCAACCTAATAAGCAATTAGCAATTATTGATTAACAATTATTATTATTATTATTATTATTATTATTATTAATAATAATAATAATAAAAATATTTAATTATTATTAATAATTATTGATTAACAATGGCATTGGTGCCTTTGTTAATCAATGTCAAAACTTGTCATCCCTCTTGTCCCTCCTGCTTTCCTTCCTGGGATCTATCCTGGGATCTATCCTGGGGTCCCTCCTCCTCCTCCATCTGTCGTATCCGTACTGGATAGGTTGCTTGTTTTATAACCTCTCTGACCTTTGGAGAGGAAGTTATTCTAAAGGGTCGTTTAGGTTGGGGTTTGGTTAGAATAATTTAAATCATCCTTTGTTGGTTCATACCTATCATAATATTCATTACGTAAACCATATACTTCACTATGGTATGCCTGTAAATTCCACTGGTTATTATACATCTTATGTCTGGAATAACTTTGATCTTTTTTATAGTCACCCATATCCCTATCTAACTTCCACTGTTTCCTATAAAAAGTATTTTCATATTTACTGTCAACCTTCACACACAAGTAAAAATATTTATTTTTCTCCTCCTTGACAGTAAACATTAAATCCTTTATTATGCATTTATTCACCCGCTCATTGTGACCAAATAACTCAGACATATCTCTTTTATTTTGTTTAGTATTAGATGTCATAATTTCACCACCACCTCTACCAAAAATCTCCAACAACTCCTTGTGAAAATTGAATCTTTCTATAACATTATTTGCGTACTTCCATTCCTGAAAACCTTTATGGCTAATATTCATTTTGATACACTCCTTTAAATATACGTTTTCCAAGTCCATAGTTTTGTACTTTAATAAAAAATATATAACTTATCTAAATTATTGGTATAAGTGTCACCAGAATCATTAATAACATTATGATCTGAAAAACCAAATGCAAACTTCTTATTTAGCCATGTTCCAAAATCGTCTTTCAGATTAAAGCATTTAAAGTACAGTCATCCTGTCTACTGATAGTAGATTGTCCGCCTTGTTCAGTGTTTTGCCCATTCTGGTTCTCACTGTTTCCACTAAAAATATGATCAGAGCTGCTGTTAAAAATGCTTGGAAAATCGTCCAAATCACTTTCCCTTTGGGAGCCACCTCGTGTTGAAACAAGCACTATTCTCAGTTCGTTTAGGGAATCCACAGTTAAAATGCTCACCACCTGCTTCCTGATTACCAGGAAGTGAAGCAGTCAAATTAGAAGAACCAGATGAAAGACAAATTGGTGTGACCATTTGAATAAGCTGTGTGAGCTGACCAATCAGCATCCGGACTGTTGCTCCAGCACCTGTCAATGCTGGAAGTCCTTCCATCCTCTCAAACAAACCAAAAAGCGAAAATCCGAGGAATATCAGTGCCCAATCAAAATAATCAAAAAACAAACAAGAAGGCACTTGCAATGATGTCCAGACAAGCCAGGATCCAAAAGGCACACTTTATTCAAAATGCAAACTCCATAAACACATTACAAAACCCAAATTAATGCTTAACTTGCTCACCGCATTCTCATCAAATAGTTAAGACTTCATCAGATGCACAACCACAGTAAAACCATTCCCTTTATAAACACGACCCAACCACTTACGGATTAATTAATCAATCAGTTTACGTAATCTGCAATCCATTAACTTTAAAATGTAAAACAAAATAAAATGAAATGACCCTAAAACATAATAAAAGGTTCAATGCTCTAACAAACAATGTAAAAAACAAATGCTTAAAAAATGAAATGCTGTATGCAAAAGAAATATATATATGTGTGTGTATATATATTATATATATATATATATATATATATATATATATATATATATATATATATATATATATAAAAATATATATATATATATGGGTCTACTTTCATAGACGAGCGCCATGCCACCCGACACCCGGAGGACGAGACGGGGCGAACGACCGAACAGGTAGGTTACAGCGCGATATCCGACAGCTGAGGAGACCGACAGCGGCGGCGTGTGGCGCGATCGGCAAGTGTCAAAGTGAAGATGTAGTATTGGGGAGCAGACAGGTAAGTGTACGATAGTGAGGGATATTAGGATAGGGTGTGGGAAAGGTGAGTGTGCGGTGGTGTCAGACTAAGGGTTCCGGTGAGGTAAGTGTGTGGAAGTGACGAAGAGCAGTGTAGGGTAGTGTTAAGTGTGTCAGGGGTAGAATGCGGGTGGAGTGAGTGTGCGATAGTGACAGGCTGAATGTTTTAGGGTGGGTTAAGTGAGTTAGGGTTAGGGTGCAGGTAGGGTAAATGTGCGGTAGTGACTGTGTTGAGGTTTAGGGGTGGGTTAAGTGAGTTAGGGTTAGGGTGCAGGTAGGGTGAGTGTGCGATAGTGACGGTGTTGAGGTTTAGGGGTGTGTTAAGTGAGTTAGGGTTAGGGTGCGGGTTGGGTAAGTGTGCGGTAGTGTCGGACGTTAGGGTTTAGGTTAGGGTTAGTGGATATGTTGTTGTGTGCAATGTGTACTTGGCGTTTTTTGTGTCGGTGTTGTGGTGTTCTGTATGTTGAGTTGTTGGTGTGGTGTGTTTTCGGTTGTTTGGGGTCGGGAACATGTGTGTCGGTGATTCGTACATTCGGTCTATGAAAGTAGACCCATATATATATATATATATATATATATATATATATATATATATATATATATATATATATATATATGGATTCACTTCATAACAATGAAAGCTCAAAACACTGAAACTCAAAACACTGAAACCAAAACACTGAATCTTCAAAATCTTGAAAACTCAAAACACTGAAACTGAAAACACATATCATACATACACTGAGTTTAAACAACATAAATCATAGCACTTTCCACCAAGTGTAAGCAGGGGGGCAAGCACCCCTGCACCACCCATGTGGGGGCTGCACCCCCCACCATGCTACATATATCAACTCCAAGATTGCACTTGGTGTAGTGAAGTGCAATCTTGGAGTTGATATATTAAGTAACAGGTGGTGCAGGGGTGCAGCCCCACATGAGGTTACTTACACTTGGAAAGTGCTATGATGTATATGTTAAACTCAGAATATGCATGCTATGTGTTTTCAGTGTTTGGAGTTTCAGTGTTTTGAGTTTTCAGTGTTTTGAAGTTTCAGTGTTTTGGTCTTTTCTATTATGAAGTTTTCTGATTTTCAGTGTTTTGAGTTTTCAGTGTTATGAAGTGAATCTATGTAAATATATATATATATATATATATATATATATATATGTCAACACATTAAAAATCATGCATTAAAATATAACATTAACATTGGCACCATCTTCTGGTTAAACAATAAACTAGAATAACTTACTATATTAAAACCTAGTACTAAAGAGCTGATGAAAGTGAATACGACCAAAATAATAACTCGATTAAACTAGTAAAAAAAAATTCTGTTGTATAAATAATATTACAACCTTGCTGCCCTGATTTTCAAGACTGGAGCTAGGGAAACAGCTTTATTCAATCCGGGTGGTCTATTAACCTCCCAAAATAATTTGCCTATAGACCTCCTTATACTCGATTTTTGTTTCCCCTACACCTCCCCTGACATCAACATGAACCTACTCTAAACCAAAAAACAAAAATTTTGCTTTGTGACATAAAAGGGTGTGTTTGAACAAAGCATTCTTATGAATTTTTAATTTTAATATCATAAATGTGTTCATATATACGTCTCTTAAGTTTCTTTTCTGTCTTGCCTACGAACAAAGTGTTACATACCCTGCATAACGCAATATATACTAAACCACTAATATCGCAAGAACAATAAGATTTGGCCTAAATATATCTGTCTCTGCTCTCAACTTATATAGCATCAGAATCCATAATAAATGGGCACTGTGGATAAAACCCACATTTGTAGATACCCACCTTCATCCTTTTGTTCTGTGTAGTACCCATTAAATTATGTTTGATCAAATCTTTTATACTAGGGCCTTTCCTAAAAATACATTTAAAAGGTTTATCAAAAATACCTTTCAAGTCTGATAACCTGTCAAATTTTTGTCCATTCATCCTGAATGGTGTTCCTAATCACTTGAGCATCCCCATTAAAATCAGCGATTAAGGCACTGTCAAAACCTTCATCGTCACCATTCTGTGTGTCCGACAGGCTGTTGAGACCCCTGTTAGTGACTAAGTCTGAACCTAATAATGGGGCACACCTGTCCTTTCTGCCTTCTAGGACCTCTTCCCGAATATCCTGTATTAAATTGCCAGGGTAGCCTCTCTCTTCAAACATATAACTTAACAAATTACATTCCACCAAGAAATCTTGATCATCAGAGGTCATACGACTAGCCCTGACAAACTACCCCTTAAATATACCTTCCGTGTATTAACTCAAACAATACAAAATATTTATTGAATTTCACCTGCTTTAATAAATATTCCGGTTTGACCAGTAAAATATCTCTGAGCCCTAACTTATTCATGTTTACATATGTAGGAGTAGACGTGACTCATCATATGCCTTTACTGTGAGTTCCTTAGTCAAAAGTTCACCATTTCTAGTGTTCAGATTAAGATCAACAAGGAATACTGACTTCTGGATACCATGCCAATAGATTTCTTAACACTCTGTTAGTTCAAAAAAATTCAAACTCAACATTGTTTGCATAATTTTAAAGTTTGTTCCTTTAAAGTGTAAACAAACTTTACCTGTAAACAGTCTGTAATCGCAGATGTAAAGGCAAGTTCTTTCATCCTTACATTATAATGATGGCATTAATGATTTATTTATTGTTTTTGTTTACCAGAAAGTCCATCTGGGTGGAACACATATTTTTATTGGAGGCCCAGGAAGGAAGGCTTCATGTATAGCTAATATTAATGCAATCACAGTTATATGGAGGAAATAGCATACATCACAGGACTTACTGTGGCATAGTGAGTATAAAGCAGCACTGACAATATCCTGTCTACCCTATCATATTTGCAGTTTATTAACTTTGTAAATCTTCTTTGTACAGATTCCAATGACTTAACTTGTGTGACACTCTGTGTGCAAAAAGATGAGTTTGATACCACTACCGGGCTAATCAAGATATCTTAAAATCTGTCTAAGTGATCTGGATCATGGGTAGCCATTGCTTTAAGCAGTAATCCTATTTGCTTCATTGCTATTTGATATATTTGCAAATATGATCTTTAAATGTAATATTATTATTGTCAATCCTAATACCTAACTTGCTTTTATACTGTGTTATCTAATTTTATATGACTCCCAGTTGAAATGTCAGCACTCGAAATGCCGAATGCTATCAAGCTAGAAAATAAACTACAGGAGAATATCAAATCTTGAACATTACTCTTCTTCTTTAAATTTCTTTTCTGCAGGGATACAAGCCCCCATACACTCCTGATGTTGGAGGGAAAGCCTGTCACACCCTCCAGACTTATATATACCAACTCCAAGATCAACATACCTAAGAGAAAAGGGAATATCCTGAGAAATTGCAGTCTCAGACCTAGTATATGTAAGTCCGTTTTTTGGGCATTCATTCTCTGTGTGACAGGACTCAATCATGCGGGTCCTGATATATAAACTGTTACTATTTTACATTTACTTAGACGTCTCACCTAAGGAACATCGTATACTGATATTTGGAAATGCTAAAGTCCACAACAATGTTAGATGAGCAGCTACCAACTTCTCTGAGATAACTGTTTAGGATTATTATGCCAAGACTTGAAATCACCACAGTCCTGACCTTGCAGTCACTGGCATATTTACCTAATTATGTAGACATATCCCTTGAAAATGTTGAAAACAGTAGAGCAAGTAGCACAGGTCCCAGCACAGTCTGTTGGGAGACTCTTGGATTTATACCATATTTGTATGGAACACCACACCTCTAACACCACCCACACCTGTGCAACACACTCCTACACAATCAGAGGTTCTCAACAAAAACATACTTAAACAAAAGAGACCTCAGAAGCAAAAACACACATGCACATTACAGCCTACACACCAAGCACCACACATAATACAAATGCCTGTACCTCACAGCCTCTAAGACCCAGCCACAAACCCAACATATTAGTCATAGGAGACTCTATCGTGAGACACACAGATGTGCTCCTCATCAGGCTAGACAAGGAGAAAGTCATGGTAAGTTGCTTATCAGATGCTAGAATCTGCCATATCACACTCAAGTCTCCTAACAGCAGATACTGTTATGACTCTGTCATAGTCCATGTTGGTGTGAATGACTTGAGACATACATCTTTGGACAATACGAAGAAAGACATGATTGAGCATGGTGAATATGTGTCCCAGCCAGGTATGTCCCTAACCTCAAACAGCATCCTACCGTGACCCAGAATGATGCCTCAATAGAAACAGAAGATGACTGACTTCAACAATTGGCTTAGTTTCTGGTGTCATTCCAAAGGGATCCAGTACCTGACAGCCTGAGAGGACATGATTGACAGACCACAATGCTTTGCCAGAGATGACCTTCATCTGTCTCACCTGGGCTTTAGGCTTCTGGCAAAGGTTCTTGCCTTCCCCATACAAGCTTTTTCAGGCAAAGTCATGAGCATACAATTACCAATGTGAAAAATTCTTCTAAATTAAATTTAAAGGTCATGCTGCTAAACATAAGGAGTCTTAGCATGAAACAGCACTCATTGCAAGCATTCCTTACTCTGGAGGATGCTGACATTTGTGCAGTCACTGAAACCTGATTCATCCCTGTGAGGAGCACCCCAGCCTTACCAGGTTACTCATCCTGCCATACTTTCAAATCCAAAAAGGAGGGCTACAAGGCCAAAAGAGGTGGAGTTTCAGTATTTATCAAAGACATACACACCTCCAGGCTGGTCAAACAGTATGATGCACAGGAGAAACTCCAGGTGCAGTTAACTGTTGAGAAAACAACTATTTAAATCATAGCCAGCTACAGACCCCCAACCATGACTCAGGACACCCACTCCACCTATCTGCACTTACTTGAATCCATCAAGATTCAACCCTCTACCCTGATCCTGGGTGACTTTAACTACCTAGCCATAGAACAAAAGATCTATTCTATCCCAAACAGGAATGCCCAGAGATTCCTCAACTTTGTCATTGCCAATGCATTGGATCAGCTGGTTGGCACCCCCACGGGAGGTGAAAATATCCTGGACCTGGTGCTAACTACGTGGTGCAGCGGTAGCATTGTCACCTCACAGCAAGAGGTTCTTTGGTTTGATTCTCGGCTGTGGTGCCTTCTGTATGGAGTCTGCATGTCCTCTCTGTGTTCATGTGGGTTTCCTCTGGGTGCTCC
This sequence comes from Protopterus annectens, assembly GCF_019279795.1. NCBI lineage: Eukaryota > Metazoa > Chordata > Ceratodontiformes > Protopteridae > Protopterus > Protopterus annectens. The sequence continues at coordinate 1,766,041,565 of NC_056741.1, read as the reverse complement.
AGCTTCCTCCCACATTACAAAGACATGCATCTGGAGCTTTTCTCCTTGGGCCTCCGCTGAAAATTGGCTTTGTTCCAAGTCGGACTTTCCTGGTTAACAAATGTAAAATAAAACTAACATGAGTAGTCACTGTAGAACCCTTACAGTTTCATCCTTCTTGTTAAGATCTGACTATAAAGTGATCACTTTCAAAGTCACCATCTCCCCTGCCCCCCCTGTCCATGATCACTTTCAAAGTCACCATCTCCCCTGCCCCCCCCCCCCGTCAGGGTCAAACAAAAAAACTTTTCCAAAACTGACTACAATCTCCTGAGAGCAGTTACAAGTAGCTTCACAGCCACCATCCCTTCAGCTGGAACTAACACTAATGTCCAAGCCTACACCATAAACAACTATATGAGCACCTACATAGCTGTATGGACTCAGTAATACCTGACAAGATCAAACAATCTTTCTCAAGGAAGACAAATCTATCTGGTGGACAACAGAAATAAACAAATGGTATAATAAAAGGAAAAGATTGTTGTCCAGAACCAAGAAGGAACAAGTGTCAAGTTGGAAGCAATCTCTCCTTTGTTTGAACAAGGAAATAAGGTCACTGGTGAAATCCTCTAAGGCTAACTTCAAGTCCAAATTGGACACATCTACCAAGAACAATCACAAGGTTTTCTTCACATACATCTGCAATCTCAAAGGTAACACCCAAATCTGCGCTGAACTGTTGGTCAAGAACACCACATACACAAAAGCCATAGATATTGCCAATGTGCTGGCATACAAGTTCAGTGAAAACCTCCCCCCCCCCTGTCCCCCCATCAGTAAACCAGGACATCCCCAGAACCTGCACCTTCCCCTCATCATCAGGGAGCAGGTCTTTAATGCCCTCTCAAAGGCAAAAAATACAGTCTCCATGGCACCTGACAACATCCCTGGCTGTGTCCTAGATGAACTCAGGCATGAGTTCTCAGCTCCATTAGACACCCTATTCTACCAAAGCCTGAGCACTGGCTTCATCCCAGCCAAATGGAGGACAGCCACTGTCATCCTTCTACACAAAGTGGAGTATCCACTGACCCAGGCAATTATAGGCCCATCAGCCTAACTAGCCTGATCTGCAAGGCCATGGAATGCATTATCATGGACCTTATAGACAAGAACATTGACAATCTCCAAATGCTTGACCCCACACAGTCTAATGTTGTCAAAGGGAGATCATGCCTGTTAAACTTGGTTGACTTTTTCGAAACAGTCACCAAAGCTATGGATGAGTGGAAGAAGGTATACACTGCCTACCTTGACCTAACCAAAGCCTTAGACACTATTCCCCACTCAGGCATAATAGATAAACTCTCTCAGCTAGGCATCAACCCCTGTGTGACCGGATGGGTAGCTAACTGGCTCACTGATAGAACTCACTCAGTCAAAATAGGGGAAGCCACCTCTAGTAGTAGATCTGTAACAAGCAGTATACCTCAAAGAACAGTCTTGGGGCCTCTACTGTTTGGGATATACTTTTTCTGAGGTGCAAGTCAATACCAGTGGTCTGTGGCTAACCAAGTTTACAGATAACTGCAAGCTGGGTGCTGTGCTAAATTCCTCTAGTGATATGAACATCCTCCAAGAGGGCCTTGTGCAAACTAATGACAGGTGCCAGATGCATGGCCTCAAACTGAATGCCAAGAAATGCATCATTATCCCCTTTAGGGAAACTGGTGTTCCCACTAATTATCACATGAATAACAATACACTAAGCACACAATCAGTCATGAGGGACTTGGGCACCCAGGTTGACAGCAACCTGACTTTTGACCACCACGTTGCCTTCATTTTACGGAAGGCTTTCTACATGGTCCACATCATAACTAATGGAATTTCATTCAGGAACAAGGTCATAACATCCCTGTACTCCTCCCTTATCAGTTCATTATCAAGTACAATGCCCCCTTTGGCATGTACCTTGCCAAGCACATGCAGCAGCTGATGTGACCCCAAAGGATCCTGACCAGGAAAATCTAGGGTCTCAAACACCTATCCTATACAGATAGGTTAAAAGCTCTGTCTTTCTACTCAGTCTTGTACAGACTGCTCAGAGGTGACATGTGTCTGGCATTCAAGAATATCTCAGACCCAGCCTTGATGAAGTTGCTGCATATCCATAAGTCAAACTCCACTCATATAACCCGCACGCAAGGCT
>NC_056741.1:1766000409-1766038871 GCF_019279795.1 Protopterus annectens | reverse complement strand
TTTTGGGAAAAGACCTATCCTTTAGTGGATTAATAGTATGGTAATTGCAGGCTGATTTATTAAGTCATTGTTAATTGGATCCCGTATAGCATGCAGGTGATGTTGGTCCTAAACACAATGTATATCGGTATGTAATGAAATGTTGCTACATGAAAGCTGTCTTGTGTATTTCTGTCACAGATATTTGCACTCATTGGAGTTGTGTTGGTGACTGAACTTCTTTGGCTAGGGTTGCCACCTTTTCATATAGCCATAGTGGGACATTTGCAGGCCACACATCGGATTTTAGAGGCTGATACATACCCACGGTCAGTACAAAGTACAGAACTTTACATATATGACTATATAAAAGCTTATTCTTGTAGTGGTTTACTTGCTTATCCTGTTTCTTGTTACATGTAGATATTTTAGATACAGACATGACTATTTTATGTAACAATTACATTAAATATGGAACATGCCAAATGTCTCGAGATTGTAGAACATTAGTATTTGTACTCATTTTGGTCAGGACACTACCACACATAGAGGGACTGTCCTTCGCAAGGTGGGACAGGTGGTAACCCTATCTTTGGCTCATGTCCATAGCACATATTTGTAATAGTGTATAGGCATATACTCTCCATATCCTTTGTTCATAACGTTGATTAGGTGGCGGAATGTGTGATTGCTATGGTCCATGTTATACACATATTTGAAGACTTCAACCGCTGTATATGGCACACCCATGGATTCAGGAACGCACACACTTCCAACGACCACATTACTGTTCCCAGACGCCCAAACCCCACAATACCGAACATTCAAACTCGCGACAGTCAAACTCCCGAAAGTAACACAAACACAGAACACACACACGCACACACAAAAGCACTGCTACCCATCACATCCAAACAAACCATCCTACACTACGTATGGGTAGGTGGCCATGCCCCCATACACCCTTCATGTGGGTGACTGTGCACCCCACACCACTCCTACTTTAATAATCTACCTCCGAGATAGCACAAACAGACACACAAAGCAAACCCACACACACACATTACAGTCCCCTGGAAACACACACCACACTCAGAACACACACTTACACACACTACAGCAATCAGAAACACACTTACACACAGTACCTACCTGAACCGCAGCACCAGAAGCACTAACTAAATGTCCCTTAACATTGTGATAGTTGTACTTGCGGTTCTGGTGTTTCGCTACTGTTGTCTTTCGGTCTTTAAGCCTCGTGATTACACGCATCGGTATGTAAAGCATTCAGTATGTGGTATTTATCCTATTTATATGTACCTCCATGGTTGTATAGATGTTGTTAACTTATCTATATATTTGCATATATATGTATATCCATATATATCAACATATATCTCTCTATCACCCTTTCTCTCTCTATATTATATATATATATATATATATATATATATATATATATATATATATATATTTATATATATATATATATATATATATATATATATATATATATATATATATATATGTATCTATATATATATAGAGAGAGAGAATACAACTTTCATTGGGTACATGGCAGTTTATACTATTTCCCGAAGTCTGCCCTTTTGTGTTTTAACTTGTCACAATACACAACTGCCATTGGTTCATCTCAGGTAGCTTAGTGGTAGGTTATTGTGAACATTGTGTACATGGCTGCGTGTTCTACTCCTGGCAGTGGTCGTTTTACCTCTCAGAGCAGGCACTATTAGTACAAGGATGAATAATGCACATTTCAGTGGTTCTGGTCAGCTTTGCCTGTGATCTGCATGATATTCAGCAAAGGTTACACATGTGTTGCGCATAACCATGTAGTCATGTTTAAACGCCACTTACCGGTACTTACCGGCGCAAAAACCCGCTAACATGTGCTTAAATGTGCTTTAATGACCTGCATCCAACATCCCTTATTCGGGACATCAGAATTACATAACAGCCCTTGCAAGTTGTGGAACCGGTACCATGAATGACACAGTCACTGGCTTTACCACTGAGGCATCTGGGATATGTACAAGTGTTATGGTGTTTAGTATGTAGAGTGTACTAAGGCTGTTCTTCAATACTGCAAACAAATGTGTAACTCAGTTGGTGTACATATGGATGATACCTGTTAATGGTATGTCTAAGTGAGTCTTAATGGATATGCTCCAGCTATGGGAATCCATGTTGCAGTAAGCCACACACTGTAATGAGCTATACCTTGCCATAACTGGAGAATGCTGGGGTGACAGATACCTGTCATGGGTACTCTCCATGCTTTGCAACTACATCCCTGATTACATTATATGGAGCCTTTCAATAACACTCCAGGGAATCCTTGCAGAGTGGGTGGGGAACAGTGGTTACACCCCAGGGATCCCGCAATTGGCTCTGCTCCACAGAGGGACAGTTAGTTAATCAATGGGGTGGTGACAGCAGACACATTTTTGCTAGGTTTATGAATGGCCTCTGACAGTTAGGCATGTACCTACCGATGTACATAGGAACCTAGACATACAGTATCAGCACATGCTAATAGCTTAACTTACTGTTCAGGTATTGACTTACCTTGTGCCAATAGCATTTGTGTGTGCAATAGTTGAGGGCTGCCTATGTAGGATGCACACAGTAGACCACCTATACATGACAATTTACAGGTGGTCGTGTGTGTGTGCCATCTATGTTTACTTTGTGTGCAGGTGGAGAAGTGTGTCAGTCCATAGGGGCCTACACTGTCAGCGTATGTGCTATACATTTCCTTTTTGCCAAGGCATGAGCATACTGGGCATGCCTCCGTCTGCCTACTGGGGCTGGCACAGGGTGTTCGTGGTCTGAATCCCTCTGTGCCTGTGGTACCCTTGGCAATTGTGGTGGGCTGTGAGGGCCTTCATCATTATGTCTCTGCTGCAGCTGTTTCCACAGGATCATATTATGCAGCATCGCACATACTATGAAGATGTGGGCACACGTGCCAGGAGAGTACTGCAAGGTTCCACCAGATATGTCCAAGCAAAGTATTTCAGCATCCCAGACAGACACTCTATGATGATTCTGGTTTGTGTGTGTGCCTCATTATGGCGTTCTTGCATGGGTGTGTGTGCATTTCTGATGGGAGTCATCATCCTCTGTTCCAGTGCATAGCCAGCATCCCCCACAAGGTGGCCATATGGGATGCCCCCCCCTGGCAAATACCTGGTACAGCTGTGAGGCATGCCAGATGTGGGAGTCGTTGTAGCTTCCAGGGCTGCTGGCACACACATCCATGATAATGCCCTGGGCTTTGCACACGACCTGGCAGTTGATGAAGTGGTATCCCTTGCAGTTTATGTAGCGCCTACCATGCTCACTGGGTGGTCACTTGATGTGTATGTGCGTGCAGTCTATTGCACCTAGTACCTCCGGGTAGTCTGCCACATGGTGGAAGAGGCGCACATTTCTGGCCAACTCCTCCTGCGTTCGGGGGAAGTATATATGCTCATTGGCATGTGGTAACATGGCATCCAGGAACTGGTGGAGTACCCTGGATGCTGATGCCTGTGAGATCCCCATGATATCCCCATTTGGCCTTTGAATGGTACCTGTGGCTAGTATTCTCAAGCTTACACATACCTTCATGACCACTGGGATGGGTTTTACGCTGTTATTCCTGGCTCTGAGGCATGGCCGGCACAGCTCAATGATTTGCTGTATGGTGTCCCTGTCCACCCTGTAACGCTCTACTATCTTCAGATCATTTAGCCCCTGTTAGTTTACCCTTGGTCTGAACACTCTTCTCCTCCTCCGGTTCCTGAGGTGGTTGTCAGCCTCATCCTCCACACCACTTCAGTCTCCAACAAATGCTGATGAATCAAAGCTATGCTGGCCCCTACCATGTACATTTTAAAAGTTCCCCATCTATTTACACCGATGGTGCAGAGTGTTTGGGAATACACAAGTGTGTGTACGGTGCTTTCACACTTTATACTATTGTGCTTTGGAAGTTGCTGATGTCATTGGGTGTGTATGTGCAATTCCAGCTGCAGGGTATCTTACTTGTGGGTTTCACAGCAGATACTGCTATTGTGGTGCCTGTGGTGTTGAATTACACGTGGCTGCCATGATTCATCTATTGCCCTTTACTTCACTTTTCAAACCAATTCCCCTCCCATTGTCAGGCACACATCCAACTGCCTGCTTTCATGTTTTGTAATTTCCCAACCCAGGAATGTGTTGCAAAATGTGTTATGTAGCTAATCTACTGCAGGTTTGCTTTGTTCTGATGTGACAGTTCTCTTTTCTTAGCAGTACGGCAACTCCCCTTTCCTATTCTGCAGGTAGCTGCTGGCAGCCTTGTTAGCTGTTGCCAATGGCTCACTGTGAGTTCCTAGGTGTTAATTACTCATTTGTGCTCATATTACCATGCTGCAGCATTTCCTTATTGTCTTCCCATAGCCTTCCTGTTTCAGCTTAGTTACGCGCCGCGCACGCCCGTTTGCTGGATTTTGAGCGCATTTCATCCACGTCACATGCACTTACGGTCACCTTGTTTGCTCTCAGCTAAGCATAGCTATGACTAGGTACACACCCCTATCCTGCGGCTTTGCTTAGCAACAGGCAACCTGGATTACCCATGCTCCAATGTGCTTACAGCTATGGTGGCACACACCTCTCATGATGTCATGTTTACCTACAGGCCACTCCTCAGTGTTGTACCGCTGTGCCATGTGGTACATCCTTACACAGGCGAGATGTTTGCGATTCAGTATTACTTTACTCATTTGCATGGCATTGACTACTAATTCCTAGTTACTGCACGGAACACTGTCACAGACCCTTAGCAACCCTTGTACCTTGGTAGTGGTGTAGCATGCGTACCATTGACTATTATGGTGAAATCATGATTTGTGTTACATTGCAGTTTTATGACATCTAAATATATTTGCCTTTTGTTCCCGTTTGCGCACACATGCACTGCGGTTGTACTTTGTGTTAGTGTGGCCATGACATTAAATGTTATTTTTTATGTGTTGTGCATGTTTTTTTATGCCACTGGCTGTATATTTAGCCATTGGCATATGTTAACATTGTAATACATAAGTTTGGTCTGCTTTCATGGCTCCGATGTTCTGTTTGAAAAAAGGTAAACTGTTTTTTTGGTTTACATATCTGCATGCTTACGCTATGCCTGCACCACTTCATGAATCACTATACACCTTCATTTGCATGCTAGACTGCTGTACATGGGGTAATTAGCATACAAGTGCCGTGAGCTGTGCAGCTCTGGTGTACACTGGTAGTGAACGTGGAAACAGCTTCTACCTGGATCGGTCGGCGGCCATATTTGGCATTAAAACACCAACGCTACACCTGCGCCTAGAGCAAACTTCATGAATCCCGGGGCTAGACTTCATCAGACAATTTACCCCACATGAAGAATGAAAGCCTCCTTAAGCAGAATAAGTTACGGTGCAGCTCGAACAAGCAAGATTTATTGTTTTAAAATATACACTGATGTACCATGAAAAAACAAAATAGATCCTTAGGGTTAAGCGCTTTCATCTGTTACCACACAGACTTCATCAGAACCAAGAATTGCTACTTTACAAGAGTTTATATAACCAGTTTGGCGCCAAAAACACTAATTAAACTAATTAAACTTCTTAAAGATACATTCTTCTAATACATGAATATGTTAACTTCCTAAAATTATCTATCTACTTTTAAAATACTTGTTAATTTATCTGATTGTATTTGATTAATATATATAAATAAATACATTATTTAAAATTAGGTTTAGTGAAATTTGATTGTATATAAATACATTCTACATAATAAAATATATTCTACATAATAAATATGCATGCTAAAAACTAAAATGCATTATGATGTACTGTAAAGCATTGTGTATACTACATGGATGTAAATGTTACATTTTCAATAATATGCATACAAAATAAGACATAATTTAATTAAATATAAACATATATAAAAAATATATATGAAAAATAAACATGTTGTAAAAACTGTTGTTGTACACTGCAGTGGTATCCTTATATCCCAATATGCAAGATTATTCTACGGTGCAAAAATTTTATTCTAGAATTAGGAAAGGTTTTAAACTAATACTGTCATTTATGCCTGGAAATCTTGTGGCATCAGTAAATATCTGCCACTTACTTTCCAATAAGGCTAAAAAAACTTTCCAGTTACCTCCTCTTGCACTGCAATCAATATGTTCAATAATGGAAAATTTGAATGTGTGATCGTGTCCTCTGCTAAATATATGTTTATATAAAGCATTCTTCATATCTCTTTTCTGTATCTTATAATAATGCTCATATATTTTTTTAATTTTTCTCTCTGTCTTTCCTATATAAAATGCTGGGCAGGCATCGCATGAAGCAAGGTAAACTACTTGTTGTGTGTTACAATTTCCTGCCCTGCATTTTATATGTGTCTTGTGAATGTTCTCTAACTTAATGCTTGCTGCTTCATTTATATATCTACATTGACTACAAGAACCACATTTCAAAGTTCCTTTATTGTTTTCTTGTATTTCTCAGTGTATGTTGCCCTCTCCAATAACTTTTTAATGTTTGGAGCAGTTTTAAATACACATTTCGGTTGTTTGCCTAAAACCATGGCTACACTTTCTGTAATTGTTATCATATCCCAATGTCTATTCAATATTTCCTTTATATGATTTGCATAAGGAGTATACATTATCACACATACTCTATTGGATGCTTCTGTAGTGTCACTCATACCTTTTTCTTCACCACTAACCCATGATATACCTAGAAGAGGTAGAAACTTTATACCCCATTGCCGTTTTACATATCCAACTACATCATTTAACATGGGGATGGGGTAACCCCTACTGCTGAACATGTTAAATATAGTTTCTAATTCTTTTTCCATTATGACTTTACTTGATGACATACGTGCTGCCCTAACACACTGTCCTTTTACCACATTTTTAAATATATATGGTGGATGACTGCTACTATATTCTATATAATCATTAGAAAATGTAGCTTTTCTGTGTATTTTTGATTCGAAACCATTACTTGTATGACTTATATAAGTGTCTAAATATGCTATTCCTTTTTTGTTAATGTTGTATGTAAATTTCAAGAAATCAGTCGTATCATTTATATAATTGATGAATGAAATAATTTCATCGTACCATTCCATAAAATAAAAAGGTCATCTAAAAATCTAACATATAAAACTATATGGTGGAAAAATTCACTTTGAAACACATATTTTGACTCCCAATCTAACATTACAAGATTTGCAAGAATAGGGGCACAAGAGACGCCCATAGCAACCCCTCTGCTTTGCCTAAAAAACTCCCCTTGAAATTGAATATAATTGTGGTCTAGAACTAAACTCATCATGTCCACAATTAAACTGATTTTTTCCCATGACATTTTTGAGTAAGCCCTCAAACTATTACTAAAAAATTCCAAACCACATTCTTTGGGTATACATGAGAATAAGTCAATAACATCTATTGTCACAAAAAACAATCCATCATTCCATATATCCTGCGTAAGTTTACTTAAAAAATGCCAAGAGTCCTTTATTAAATGTGGAATATTGTCATATACGTGTTTAGTCCATCTATCTATGGTTACACCCAAATTAAATGTTTTAGATTTTGACCCTGATATTATGGGTCTAAAGGGAGGGTTGTCATTACATTTGTGTACCTTGGGGATACCTATTATGTTGGCCACTGTAGGAAAATCAACCTTAATAAAATTATAGGTCTCATTTGTAATCCTGTTGTCTATCAAATATTCTTCGATGACTAAATCTATTCTTCTGTGACCTATATTAACTTGATTTAAAGAAATGACTTCATAATTTCCAGAAAGGTATAGAATATTGTGTATCACCGCATTGTAATCAAAGCTGTTATAAATTACAATGCCCCCTCCCTTGTCTGGCTTCATAATTCTAAATTCTTTCTTTTCCATAATTGATTCCAGACATCTCCGTTCATTTTTGGTCAAATTGTCCTCTATTGCTTTATAAGTATCTACTGTCTTTATATTGTTGTATAACCAATATATGTGCTTGCACACCATTTTTTCATAATTGGCTACTTGTGCGTTTGCTACTGGAATGTACGAACTTTTTTTCTTTAACTTATTATATGTCCTTTGATCTGTATTTTCAACATTTTGTCCAAATTCCAATGCTAAATTTAACCTTCTGCAGTACATTTTTATTTCTTTGATCATATCAACTAATTTAAGCCCTGTTGTGGGTATATATTTCATCCCTTTACTGAATAAGGTAAAAAATTCTTGACCAATTTCATATTCAGTATAATTATATACATTAAAACCATTATATGTATATAAAGTAAAATTGCCTTTCCTTTCTACTATTTTTATTTTTTCCTCTACTACTGATTTCTTCTCTAAAAACTCAACTACCTTTGATCTATCATCTGTACTTGAATATGTGTTAATTCCTTCTTTAATATACTCTATATTAATTTGATGAATATCAGGTGTTTGTTTTAATGTTCCCTTCTGTATTGCTGTTTCGGGGCTGGGTAAAATCTCCCCCCTTGAAAATTTTCTTCCCCTTCGTTATTCCTATATCTACTTCTGCCCTGAGCAGGCCTTTCTTTCTCATTAACTGTTCTATCATGTGGCCATATATACGCTCTATTGTTCTTATATAGTTCAACATCTCGTTGTATCTTTCTTTGCTTCCTATTATGAATGTTCCTAGCTTTATTTTCCGCTGTTTGAAATTGTTTTAAATAAAAATCTCTCCACTGTTCAAAAGCTATATCTTGTGTTATGTCTTCATTCAAAATGTCTATTTCATTTAATAAAATAGAAAGTTTTTCATCATTACTTTTGATTAGTAGTTTCATATAAGTATACCCAAAATCATCAAACATTTTGTTAAATGCACATATACTATCAACATTATACTCTATTCCCAATGGTAATTTAAAAAACCTAAGTCTCTTGGGTACAATATGCATAGTTAGACATTTAGTTAAATAAGCATTGTCAATTTTTATACATTTGATATTGAACAGCTTTCTACCTAACATTTGTATTTTTTCTTTAACAGACTCAATAGAAATAATCAAGCATTTCCTTTTATCATCCATACTACGATATCCATTCTCATTAACAAAATCATACTCTTGATTTAAAAAATTATCTATAACATCATAATTCTGCTTAGTACTGAGATATTTATGTCCCATATTAATTCGTCCTTTGTCAACAGTTGTTTAAAAATTGTCAAAGGGACCAGAAATAATTTTGTTACTAACAGTACCTTTTTGAAGTTCAGTTTGTTTTTTTGTAATTGCAGAATACGTTTTAACCGGCTGTCCATGCTTGGGTCTCGCCCCCAAACGCTGGGCTTCATTTTGAATGAAATAAGCTAAAATCAAATGTGAATTGACTTCAGGCGAAATTATGTTCTCCGCTTGCTTATTGCCAAGTTCCAATGAATCATTTTCTGACTGATTCCCTTCTTTTAATTCGCAATATTGCCCATTTGGTATTTCCACCTGAGTACTGATGTTAATTCCTTTACACTCTTTACTGCATTTAGCTGAAGATGTATTTTCCATAACTGCCACCGGAACAGAATTGGCAGTTAAAAGACTCACTAATTCAACAAGCTTGGTGACCTCCGGCTTGCGCAGTTAAATCGGAACGCAAAGACACATATTCTTCCTTGTTCAATGAAGCTTGCATCACGTCTGGAGTGCCTGCCATCAGGAAACCACTATCACGAACAAACAAACTACCGTAGAATCCTCCAACTGAAGAATGAAAGCCTCCTTAAGCAGAATAAGTTACGGTGCAGCTCGAACAAGCAAGATTTATTGTTTTAAAATATACACTGATGTACCATGAAAAAACAAAATAGATCCTTAGGGTTAAGCGCTTTCATCTGTTACCACACAGACTTCATCAGAACCAAGAATTGCTACTTTACAAGAGTTTATATAACCAGTTTGGCGCCAAAAACACTAATTAAACTAATTAAACTTCTTAAAGATACATTCTTCTAATACATGAATATGTTAACTTCCTAAAATTATCTATCTACTTTTAAAATACTTGTTAATTTATCTGATTGTATTTGATTAATATATATAAATAAATACATTATTTAAAATTAGGTTTAGTGAAATTTGATTGTATATAAATACATTCTACATAATAAAATATATTCTACATAATAAATATACATGCTAAAAACTAAAATGCATTATGATGTACTGTAAAGCATTGTGTATACTACATGGATGTAAATGTTACATTTTCAATAATATGCATACAAAATAAGACATAATTTAATTAAATATAACCATATATAAAAAATATATATGAAAAATAAACTTGTTGTAAAAATTGTTGTTGTACACTGCAGTGGTATCCTTATATCCCAATATGCAAGATTATTCTACGGTGCAAAAATGTTATTCTAGAATTAGGAAAGGTTTTAAACTAATACTGTCATTTATGCCTGGAAATCTTGTGGCATCAGTAAATATCTGCCACTTACTTTCCAATAAGGCTAAAAAAACTTTCCAGTTACCTCCTCTTGCACTGCAATCAATATGTTCAATAATGGAAAATTTGAATGTGTGATCGTGTCCTCTGCTAAATATATGTTTATATAAAGCATTCTTCATATCTCTTTTCTGTATCTTATAATAATGCTCATATATTCGTTTTTTAATTTTTCTCTCTGTCTTTCCTATATAAAATGCTGGGCAGGCATCGCATGAAGCAAGGTAAACTACTTGTTGTGTGTTACAATTTCCTGCCCTGCATTTTATATGTATCTTGTGAATGTTCTCTAACTTAATGCTTGCTGCTTCATTTATATATCTACATTGACTACAAGAACCACATTTCAAAGTTCCCTTTATTGTTTTCTTGTATTTCTCAGTGTATGTTGCCCTCTCCAATAACTTTTTAATGTTTGGAGCAGTTTTAAATACACATTTCGGTTGTTTGCCTAAAACCATGGCTACACTTTCCGTAATTGTTATCATATCCCAATGTCTATTCAATATTTCCTTTATATGATTTGCATAAGGAGTATACATTATCACACATACTCTATTGGATGCTTCTGTAGTGTCACTCATACCTTTTTCTTTACCACTAACCCATGATATACCTAGAAGAGGTAGAAACTTTATACCCCATTGCCGTTTTACATATCCAACTACATCATTTAACATGGGGATGGGGTAACCCCTACTGCTGAACATGTTAAATATAGTTTCTAATTCTTTTTCCATTATGACTTTACTTGATGACATACGTGCTGCCCTAACACACTGTCCTTTTACCACATTTTTAAATATATATGGTGGATCACTGCTACTATATTCTATATAATCATTAGAAAATGTAGCTTTTCTGTGTATTTTTGATTCGAAACCATTACTTGTATGACTTATATAAGTGTCTAAATATGCTATTCCTTTTTTGTTAATGTTGTATGTAAATTTCAAGAAATCAGTCGTATCATTTATATAATTGATGAATGAAATAATTTCATCATACGTACCATTCCATAAAATAAAAAGGTCATCTAAAAAGTAAAAGTACTAAAGTAGTTTACCTTGCTTCATGCGATGCCTGCCCAGCATTTTATATGGGAAAGACAGAGAGAAAAATTAAAAACGAATATATGAGCATTATTATAAGATACAGAAAAGAGATATGAAGAATGCTTTATATAAACATATATTTAGCAGAGGACACGATCACACATTCAAATTTTCCATTATTGAACATATTGATTGCAGTGCAAGAGGAGGTAACTGGAAAGTTTTTTTAGCCTTATTGGAAAGTAAGTGGCAGATATTTACTGATGCCACAAGATTTCCAGGCATAAATGACAGTATTAGTTTAAAAACTTTCCTAATTCTAGAATAAAATTTTTGCACCGTAGAATAATCTTGCATATTGGGATATAAGGATACCACTGCAGTGTACAACAACAGTTTTTACAACATGTTTATTTTTCATATATATTTTTTATATATGTTTATATTCAATTAAATTATGTCTTATTTTGTATGCATATTATTGAAAATGTAACATTTACATCCATGTAGTATACACAATGCTTTACAGTACATCATAATGCATTTTAGTTTTTAGCATGTATATTTATTATGTAGAATATATTTTATTATGTAGAATGTATTTATATACAATCAAATTTCACTAAACCTAATTTTAAATAATGTATTTATTTATATATATTAATCAAATACAATCAGATAAATTAACAAGTATTTTAAAAGTAGATAGATAATTTTAGGAAGTTAACATATTCATGTATTAGAAGAATGTATCTTTAAGAAGTTTAATTAGTTTAATTAGTGTTTTTGGCACCAAACTGGTTATATAAACTCTTGTAAAGTAGCAATTCTTGGTTCTGATGAAGTCTGTGTGGTAACAGATGAAAGCGCTTAACCCTAAGGATCTATTTTGTTTTTTCATGGTACATCAGTGTATATTTTAAAACAATAAATCTTGCTTGTTCGAGCTGCACCGTAACTTATTCTGCTTAAGGAGGCTTTCATTCTTCAGTTGGAGGATTCTACGGTAGTTTGTTTGTTCATGATAGTGGTTTCCTGATGGCAGGCACTCCAGACGTGATGCAAGCTTCATTGAACAGGGAAGAATATGTGTCTTTGCGTTCCGATTTAACTGCGCTTCAAGCGGAGGTCGCCAAGCTTGTTGAATTAGTGAGTCTTTTAACTGCCAATTCTGTTCCGGTGGCAGTTATGGAAAATACATCTTCAGCTAAATGCAGTAAAGAGTGTAAAGGAATTAACATCAGTACTCAGGTGGAAATACCAAATGGGCAATATTGAATTAAAAGAAGGAATCAGTCAGAAAATGATTCATTGGAACTTGGCAATAAGCAAACGGAGAACATAATTTCCTGAAGCGAATTCACATTTGATTTTAGCTTATTTCATTCAAAAATGAAGCCCAGCGTTTGGGGCAGGACCCAAGCATGGACAGCCGGTTAAAACGTATTCTGCAATTACAAAAAAACAAACTGAACTTCAAAATGTACTGTTAGTAACAAAATTATTTCTAGTCCCTTTGACAATTTTAAAACAACTGTTGACAAAGGACGAATTAATATGGGACATAAATATCTCAGTACTAAGCAGAATTATGATGTTATAGATAATTTTTTAAATCAAGAGTATGATTTTGTTAATGAGAATGGATATCGTAGTATGGATGATAAAAGTAAACGCTCGATTATTTCTATTGAGTCTGTTAAAGAAAAAATACAAATGTTAGGTAGAAAGCTGTTCAATATCAAATGTATAAAAATTGACAATGCTTATTTAACTAAATGTCTAACTATGCATATTGTACCCAAGGGACTTAGGTTTTTTAAATTACCATTGGGAATAGAGTATAATGTTGATAGTATATGTGCATTTAACAAAATGTTTGATGATTTTGGGTATACTTATATGAAACTACTAATCAAAAGTAATGATGAAAAACTTTCTATTTTATTAAATGAAATAGACATTTTGAATGAAGACATAACACAAGATATAGCTTTTGAACAGTGGAGAGATTTTTATTTAAAACAATTTCAAACAGCGGAAAATAAAGCTAGGAACATTCATAATAGGAAGCAAAGAAAGATACAACGAGATGTTGAACTATATAAGAACAATAGAGCGTATATATGGCCACATGATCAAACAGTTAATGAGAAAGAAAGGCCTGCTCAGGGCAGAAGTAGATATAGGAATAACGAAGGGGAAGAAAATTTTTAAGGGGGGAGATTTTACCCAGCCCCGAAACAGCAATACAGAAGGGAACATTAAAACAAACACCTGATATTCATCAAATTAATATAGAGTATATTAAAGAAGGAATTAACACATATTCAAGTACAGATGATAGATCAAAGGTAGTTGAGTTTTTAGAGAAGAAATCAGTAGTAGAGGAAAAAATAAAAATAGTAGAAAGGAAAGGCAATTTTACTTTATATACATATAATGGTTTTAATGTATATAATTATACTGAATATGAAATTGGTCAAGAATTTTTTACCTTATTCAGTAAAGGGATGAAATATATACCCACAACAGGGCTTAAATTAGTTGATATGATCAAAGAAATAAAAATGTACTGCAGAAGGTTAAATTTAGCATTGGAATTTGGACAAAATGTTGAAAATACAGATCAAAGGACATATAATAAGTTAAAGAAAAAAGTTCGTACATTCCAGTAGCAAACGCACAAGTAGCCAATTATGAAAAAATGGTGTGCAAGGACATATATTGGTTATACAACAATATAAAGACAGTAGATACTTATAAAGCAATAGAGGACAATTTGACCAAAAATGAACGGAGATGTCTGGAATCAATTATGGAAAAGAAAGAATTTAGAATTATGAAGCCAGACAAGGGAGGAGGCATTGTAATTTATAACAGCTTTGATTACAATGCGGTGATACACAATATTCTATACCTTTCTGGAAATTATGAAGTCATTTCTTTAAATCAAGTTAATATAGGTCACAGAAGAATAGATTTAGTCATCGAAGAATATTTGATAGACAACAGGATTACAAATGAGACCTATAATTTTATTAAGGTTGATTTTCCTACAGTGGCCAACATAATAGGTATCCCCAAGGTACACAAATGTAATGACAACCCTCCCTTTAGACCCATAATATCAGGGTCAAAATCTAAAACATTTAATTTGGGTGTAACCATAGATAGATGGACTAAACACGTATATGACAATATTCCACATTTAATAAAGGACTCTTGGCATTTTTTAAGTAAACTTACGCAGGATATATGTAATGATGGATTGTTTTTTGTGACAATATATGTTATTGACTTATTCTCATGTATACCGAAAGAATGTGGTTTGGAATTTTTTAGTAATAGTTTGAGGGCTTACTCAAAAATGTCATGGGAAAAAATCAGTTTAATTGTGGACATGATGAGTTTAGTTCTAGACCACAATTATATTCAATTTCAAGGGGAGTTTTTTAGGCAAAGCAGAGGGGTTGCTATGGGCGCCTCTTGTGCACCTATTTTTGCAAATCTTGTAATGTTAGATTGGGAGTCAAAATATGTGTTTCAAAGTGAATTTTTCCACCATATAGTTTTATATGTTAGATTTTTAGATGACCTTTTTATTTTATGGAATGGTACGATGAAATTATTTCATTCATCAATTATATAAATGATAATGCATTGATTTCTTGAAATTTACATACAACATTAACAAAAAGGAATAGCATATTTAGACACTTATATAAGTCATACAAGTAATGGTTTGAATCAAAATACACAGAAAAGCTACATTTTCTAATGATTATATAGAATATAGTAGCAGTCATCCACCATATATATTTAAAAATGTGGTAAAAGGACAGTGTGTTAGGGCAGCACGTATGTCATCAAGTAAAGTCATAATGGAAAAAGAATTAGAAACTATATTTAACATGTTCAGCAGTAGGGGTTACCCCATCCCCATGTTAAATGATGTAGTTGGATATGTAAAACAGCAATGGGGTATAAAGTTTCTACCTCTTCTAGGTATATCATGGGTTAGTGGTAAAGAAAAAGGTATGAGTGACACTACAGAAGCATCCAATAGAGTATGTGTGATAATGTATACTCCTTATGCAAATCATATAAAGGAAATATTGAATAGACATTGGGATATGATAACAATTACGGAAAGTGTAGCCATGGTTTTAGGCAAACAACCGAAATGTGTATTTAAAACTGCTCCAAACATTAAAAAGTTATTGGAGAGGGCAACATACACTGAGAAATACAAGAAAACAATAAAGGGAACTTTGAAATGTGGTTCTTGTAGTCAATGTAGATATATAAATGAAGCAGCAAGCATTAAGTTAGAGAACATTCACAAGACACATATAAAATGCAGGGCAGGAAATTGTAACACACAACAAGTAGTTTACCTTGCTTCATGCGATGCCTGCCCAGCATTTTATATAGGAAAGACAGAGAGAAAAATTAAAAAACGAATATATGAGCATTATTATAAGATACAGAAAAGAGATATGAAGAATGCTTTATATAAACATATATTTAGCAGAGGACACGATCACACATTCAAATTTTCCATTATTGAACATATTGATTGCAGTGCAAGAGGAGGTAACTGGAAAGTTTTTTTAGCCTTATTGGAAAGTAAGTGGCAGATATTTACTGATGCCACAAGATTTCCAGGCATAAATGACAGTATTAGTTTAAAACCTTTCCTAATTCTAGAATAAAATTTTTGCACCGTAGAATAATCTTGCATTTTGGGATATAAGGATACCACTGCAGTGTACAACAACAGTTTTTACAACATGTTTATTTTTCATATATATTTTTTATATATGTTTATATTTAATTAAATTATGTCTTATTTTGTATGCATATTATTGAAAATGTAACATTTACATCCATGTAGTATACACAATGCTTTACAGTACATCATAATGCATTTTAGTTTTTAGCATGTATATTTATTATGTAGAATATATTTTATTATGTAGAATGTATTTATATACAATCAAATTTCACTAAACCTAATTTTAAATAATGTATTTATTTATATATATATTAATCAAATACAATCAGATAAATTAACAAGTATTTTAAAAGTAGATAGATAATTTTAGGAAGTTAACATATTCATGTATTAGAAGAATGTATCTTTAAGAAGTTTAATTAGTTTAATTAGTGTTTTTGGCGCCAAACTGGTTATATAAACTCTTGTAAAGTAGCAATTCTTGGTTCTGATGAAGTCTGTGTGGTAACAGATGAAAGCGCTTAACCCTAAGGATCTATTTTGTTTTTTCATGGTACATCAGTGTATATTTTAAAACAATAAATCTTGCTTGTTCGAGCTGCACCGTAACTTATTCTGCTTAAGGAGGCTTTCATTCTTCAGTTGGAGGATTCTATGGTAATTTACCCCACATAGTTACTTCCTTTTTATACAGTTCAAACAGGAAGTTCCACTCAGTTATGAAATAATTAACTATGTCATTAAAAGCACAATATTTACAGTCACTGAATTTAAAAAGCAGACAAAATATACAAACTGAAAAAGTTCATGGAACACACTACCCTAAAAAAAAACACACTATATATAAGCACTGCTTCATAAAATGACAATGTACAATAAATATTTAAATATGTTATATATATTAAAACAATAAATATGTGTAATTAAATACTAAAAACTAGATATGGTAGAAAATGTTAAGAAAAATAAATACACATTAACATAATAAATACTGAACATGTGAATTATTTAAAATATTAAAATACATAATGGAAAAATATATTTTTTATCTTTCCAATGCCTTCAGTTTTAAAAATGGGCTAATGGAAATATGTTCATTCAGGCCTGGCCAGTTCCCAGCATTCAAATGTAATTGCCAGTATAATTCTCTTTTCTCAAGTAGTAGTGACCATGCACCTCCCCTCATGTTGGTACTGATATTATCTATAATAAAAAATTTGAACTTATGGTCATTGTAGTCCAAAACACACTTGCTAAGATAATTATTTTTTTTTTTTATTCCGTATGTCATATAGGTGTTTGTATATGCAATTTTTAAACTTTCTGTCAGTCTTGCCTATGTAAAAGCAAGAACAGGTGGTACACAAGGCACAGTAAAGCACTTTCTCAGAGTTACAATTGTTTTTTCTGATTGATTCTGATTTCAGTATTATTGATGTCAAAAATATTGCCTTCTTTTATGTAACTGCAATAATTACATCTGCCACATTTGTTCATAGAACCTGACCTATGGTTTGAGTAAGAGTTACTGCTCTCAAATATGTTTTTCATATTCTTGCCTTTCCTGTATGCCATAATAGGTTGCGGTCCTATTAGTGGCCTGATGTTCTTGTCATGTCTCAAAATAGACCAGTTTTTTGTTAAGATGTTTCTTAATATGTAACTATCTTGAGTGAATACAGTGATGAAAGAAGTCTTATAATCATTCTTACTTGTAACAATGTTAGTTTCTTGATTACTGGTGGAAGGACCACTGTCAATCTTATTACAAGAAAGTAAAGGTACATAAAACCCATGCTCTCTCTTGTTAAGCACCTCAATCATTATATCACTAATGAACGTACAAGGATAGCCTCTTTTTTGAAACATATTTTTCAAGTTGTCACATTCATCTAAAAATTCATCACTACCAGATTCCATACGAGCTGCACGCACGAACTGTCCCTTAACTATTGCTTTCTTTTGTTTGACTGGGTGTGTACTAGAAAAATGCAGTAGTGAGTTTGAATATGTGCTTTTCCTAAAGATTTTTAAAACAAACATCTTATTTTTATAATCCTTTTCCAGTACGATGTCTAAAAAGGAAATTTTGTCAAGGTCTCTGGTATAGGTGAACTTTAGAAATTCTGTGGTGGTTCCAATGTAGTTTATAAAATCATCAATAGCATCAAGAGGTCCATCCCACAGAACAAACATATTGTCCAAAAACCTGGTGTAAAATTTGATGTGCTCAAAATAAAATGAAGGAAAAAGAAATTTCTTCTCCCTTTGCCTAGCTACAATATTTGCATATAAACCGCCACATGCAGACTTCATAGCCCCTTCTTTTTGTAAGTAAATTTCTTTGTTAAACAAAATGAAGTTGTTTTTAAGGGCAATTTCCATTAGTTGTAAAAAAAAACCAAGACCTGGAAGTGTGAGATATCTTTTTCATATAAGAAATCTGTAAACCACTCCAAACCAATTGTGTGAGGTATGACTGAATAAAGGTCCTTAATATTGATAGTAATAAAAACTAAAGTGTCCTTGAAAGGTATCTCATTGATAGCTTGTAATTGTAGCTCCATGAATCCTTGCAGATATGTGTCTCACTTCTCACTCAATATGTATTCTTTTAACTTGTTGTCTAGATATCTTGCAAGGAGGTGGGTAATGGACCTCTTGGAGTGTACAATGGGTTGCATGGGTGGTTGGTTAAGATTTGTATGCAATTTTGGCAGCCCAAACATGATTGATATTTTAGGGTAGGGAAAAGAGAGAAAATTAAGCACATCAATAGAAACTGAACCCTCTATAAATAAATCTTGGAGTTCATTCCTTATATGCTGGTAAGAAGTGTTCAATTAATTAATGGATGACTTTAAATATGCTTTTACTTCTAGAATACAAAGCATTTTCTTGTTATAATCCTCATAGTCCATCAAGACAACACCTTCACCTTTATCAGGTTTCATAATTCTAATAGTTTGTGAAAAGATTTTTATTTTGTCCATTACCTTTTTCTCATTTATGTCAGAGTTTCTACTAGAATGCTTAGAGTTACTATCGATATTAAGGATCTTCATTCAGTCATACCTCACACAATTGGTTTGGAGTGGTTTACAGAGTTTTTATATGAAAAAGATATCTCACACTTCCAGGTCTTGGTCTTTCCACAACTGATGGAAATTGTCCTTAAAAACAACTTCATTTTGTTTAACAAAGAAATTTACTTACAACAAGAAGGGGTGGTTATGGGGTCTACATGTGGTGGTCTATATGCAAATACTGTAGTTAGGCAATGGGAGAAGAAATTTATTTTTCCTTCACGTTATTTTGAGCACATCAAATTTTACACCAGGTTTTGGACGATATGTTTGTTCTGTGGGATGGACCTGTTGATGGTACTGGTGATTTTATAAACTACATTGGAACCACCACAGAATTTCTAAAGTTCACCTATACCAGAAACCTTGACAAAATTTCCTTTTTAAGCATCTTGCTTGAAAAGGATTATGAAAATAAGTTGATTGTTTCAAACATCTTTAGTAAAAGCACGTATTCAAACTCACTACTGCATCTTTCTAGCACACACCCAGTCAAACAAAAGAAAGCAATAGTTAAGGGACAGTTTGTGCGTGCAGCCCGTATTGTATCTGGTATTGATGAATTTTTAGATGAATGTGACAACCTGAAAAATTTGTTTCAAAAGAAGAGGCTATCCTTCTAAGTTTGTTAGTGATATAATGATTGAGGTGGTTAACAAGAGAGGGAGCGTGGGTTTTATGTACCTTTACTTTCTTGTAATATGATTGACGGTGGTCCTTCCACCAGTAATCAAGAAACTAACATTGTTGCAAGTAAGAATGATTATAAGACTTCTTTCATCACTGTATTCACTCAAGATAGTTACATATTAAGAAACATCTTAACAAAAAACTGGTCTATTTTGAGACATGACAAGAACATCAGACCACTAATAGGACTGCAACCTATTGTGGTATATAGGAAAGGCAAGAATATGAAAAACATAT
The DNA here is from genome assembly GCF_019279795.1 of Protopterus annectens. NCBI lineage: Eukaryota > Metazoa > Chordata > Ceratodontiformes > Protopteridae > Protopterus > Protopterus annectens. Next base: position 1,766,018,506 of record NC_056741.1, on the reverse strand, counting down.
TTGAGAGCAATAACTCTTATTCAAACCATAGGTCAGGTTCTAAGCCAAATGGGGCAGATGTAATTATTGCAGTTAGATAAAAGAAGGCAATATTTTTGACATAAAAAATATCGAAATCAAAATCAATCAGAAATACAATTGTAACTCTGAGAAAGTGTTTTACTATGCCATGTGTACCACCTGTTCTTACTTTTACAAAGGCAAGACTGATAGAAAGTTAAAAAATTGCATATACAAACACCTATATGACATAAAGAATAAAAAAGAAACTAATTCTCTTAGCAAACATGTTTTGGAGTACAATGACCATAAGTTCCAATTTTTTATTATAGATAATATCAGTACCAACATGAGGGGTGGTGCATGGTCACTACTACTTGAGAAAAGAGAATTATACTGGCAATTACTTTTGAATGCTGTAAACTGGCCAGGCCTAAATGAGCATATTTCCATTAGCCCAATTTTAAAAATGAAGGCATTGGAAAGATAAAAAATTATATTTTCCATTATGTATTTTGATATTTTAAATAATTCACATGTTCGGTATTTATTATGTTAATGTGTATTTTTTTCTCTTAACATTTTCTACCATATCTAGTTTTTAGTATTAAATTACACATATTTATTGTTTGAACATATTCAGCATATTTAAATATGTATTGTACATTGTCATTTTATGAAGCAGTGCTTATATATAGTGTGTTTTTTTAGGGTGGTGTGTTCCATGAACTTTTTCAGTTTGTATATTTTGTCTGCTTTTTAAATTCAGTGACTATAAATATTGTGCTTTTAATGACATAATTCATTAATTCATAACTGGGTGGAACTTCCTGTTTGAACTGTATAAAAAGGAAGTAGTTATGTGGGGTAAATTGTCTGATGAAGTCTAGATCTTTCTGGATGAAAGCGCTCATCCTTGGATTTTTATGTTCTGAAGTTAATAAAGTGGATTCTGCATTCTACAACGGTTAAGGTATTTGCCTTACAAACACAAGGTGCAGGGCTTGAGTCTCACAAGGGATAATTGGCTAGGCTTAAAATGGCTCGCAAAAGCAGTTAGCTTAGTACTAACCAATGAACCTAAACTGTGTGGTGATTTGCAGCCTGCATTACTTTGAGTGGGTTCAATCCAGCTACTTCTTCCGGCTTTTGTGTTTTTTAGTCTACTGGCTCAGGGTTAGTTACAAGCTAGACAAGTATGGCTATTTTTCTGCGGGTAGCACTTATCACACTTGTCCATGGGGATATGAGTCATAGTATTAAAAAAAAGGAGGGTGGGGCTGGTGTCATACTTTAGTGCAGAGATTGGCAAACATTTGATGAGGTGGCAGGTGTCCTTGTCAGTGCCTCCATGTTAAGTAATTATTGGTATGTGTGCACATAGACTTTATTGTTTTTTCTTTTCTTTGCAAATTGCTAAAGTGCAGAAGGCATCATGCGATGGTTTGAAAAGGGGATTTGACAGGTGATGTTTTGATAGGATGGGTGTTCTTGCCACTGGAATGGGGCACAAGGAGGGTCTGAGTAATCACTTTAGTAAGGCATGTTGGAGCTCTGTGTTTAATTAGTGGGAGCTGATTATGGCATTGGTATAGGGGGCAAGTAAGGAAGAGCTTGGTAGGGGACAACAGAAAAACTGTTGGGGATGGTTTATGGGGAGTGTGGGGATCCCAAGCTAGTGAAGTTCACTCCTTGCTTTTTTGGAACCTTGGCGTGGCTGTATTCACTCATCCAGTTGTTTGAACTGTATGTGTGGGAAGGGCCAATGAGGTGTATGACAGAATGCTGGTATTTATTCCTAATGGGTGGTATCTTTGGGGTGACAAATGTGTCCCTTGAGTAGGTAGTTTTAATGTTACATACCAGATTATGGTTTTACAGAATAGCACAAAGATCATTTCACTTGGGGTTTGGGTGAATTTTGTGGATAGGATTATAGGAAGCATGGTAGGTAGGTGTCTGTGTTGGGGTAGTTTTAGAAACTGGGTCCATTGTTAAAGGGGAGTTAGAAGGTTTAAGGGAAGGTTTTTTGCAGGATAAGGCAGCAGTTGGAAAGGTCTTAATTACCTACTAGTGGTATAGGTAACATAAGGAAAGAGAGCTTTCGAGGGGAAAGGCCAGAGACAAACAGGGGTTAAGAATGGTTTGGTAATGAGTGAATTGGGGGTGTTTATGGTTGGGCATGTAGAAGTACTTCATTGTTGAGCATAGGTGAGTTTGCAGGAACTTGGTCAATGGGTGCTGGTTTTCTGCCATCTAAGGTAGGACATTAAAGTTTTGGAGTTAGACTATTCCCTATGGTATTTGAGTTGTTGCAGATCTAGAACTGGGTAGTTGATGGGCTAAGGTGATAGGCTACAGTTGACAGGGTCCTGGGTGTGAGACTTGATACTAGTTGTTTTGTCTGGGTGGCAATTTGAGTTCAAGGGGTTATAGTTTGTGGTTTTGTTGTGGTTATAGGTTCTCAATCTGTTCAGGTTGAGCCATGATTTCAACTTTGAAGGAAGCGGGCTAAAAGGGTATGCATTCTCTTGGTGTGGTACAATGGGGTCATGGTAATCCTACTTTATTTAATTTCATTAGGGTATGTTTCAGTGATGGTATGGCAAGGGGGGGGGGTTATGATGGGATTCTAAGGTGCTTTATAGATGATGGGTACACTGAATGATGTTTGGCTTGACCCTTCCCTTTATGGGAAGAAGTGGGTTGAACAATTTTGGTTAGAAGGGGAACAGCCTGGTCAGGCTGCTTGGTGGAGAAGAGGGATAAGGTTGCCCTATTCTGTTCCCTCTCTGGTTTCTGGGTTCATTTCAAGGATCTGGGGAAAGGGAAATGAGTAGTTGGAGGAAGCTTGCTGAATAGATAAACAAGCTGAGGTAAGGATGCTGCTTATTTGGTGGAAGGTAATTCAATGAATGGTGTATGAAGTGAGATGGGACACTGCTTCATAAGTAAAGTAAATGAGCAGAGGTATGGACGCTGCTTGTTGGGCAGGGTGAGTAGGTACGCTGCCCTGATTAACATTACAAGGATGTTATGCAGTGTTTAGAATCAATTATATTATGAATAGTTGTTTTTAATGAAGCTGGTGATTAAAGCTATGTTATGGAAATTTAATAAAGGTCATCAAATGTCATTTGGTGTGATGTGTTTATTGAAGGGGACTGGTACAATGAGGTTTTCTGTATCTCTGAATCATTTTTTCCATTGTGGCATGTGCTGCACCTATCTGTGGTAGCCAATTTACGCTGCCACAGTCCGTGTCTCACAATCACAGCTTATTGTTTATCATGTCAAATATTTTGGTTAAATCTATGAATTATCTTACTGTAATTTTTAGTCACTGTAGAATTGATAGCTCTGCTTCAGTAGACTGCATCTAGCAATCTCTGTATATCAGTTATTCTAAAATAAATTGGAAATTTATCTTCAGATAAATTGAAACACGAACAGCTTTTAATTTTCAAATGTTCGTTGATATAAAAGTTAAACTTGCTGATCTATATTTAAAAATGAAAACAGACAATGTCAGATTTAGAAGCTCCCATCTTAAAGCTGGGAGTCCTTTCCAAATAACTTCATGAGTGAATTTGTCCAAAACCATTTTTTATTTGTCCAAATTCACGTTCTTTAATAGACTTGAGTTATATATGAATACCCAAACATAACAGTTCCATTTATGTCTGTAAGAAAAGAGCTACTACCGTGGATAAATAATTACTGTTTATGCATATATTTAAAATAGGCTTTGGAAGACCATTTCCTGCCCTCTGCAACCAATCTACAGATAAGCGTCTATGAGCCAAATAAGAAGCTTGCCCAGTCTTGAAAGAATGGATGCCCAGCTGCATGACAGCTTTCTTTAAAAATGACTCAAAGTCTTTGGGCATAATATTTGACCCATTAGGCCAGCTGGACCCTAAATTATCTGGATGGCTGACGTGAAATGATTTATTAAAAATCGATCTCCAGGCATACTGCCAAATAGACTATATTGATTGAGTTGCAATCAGCTGACACTTGAAAGGACAATGTTCATCCTGTGTCAGGATGATGAAAATTGTTAGTAGTATCTATATAACAACACTGATTACATGCTTTACAGGTATTGGTACCTCTTCTACTATTGTTCCTCATTGTTGTTCCCCTTGGATAACATAGCATCCTCTTTAAAGTTTTTCTGTTCTTGAAAAGAAAATTCGGTTTATTACCTTCTATATTCCTGAGTTCATGGTCTGATGCTAAAATAGGCCAATATTTCCTTATTACATCAGTTACTATGTGTGTATTTCTAGTATAGTATGTTGGTACCCTTACCCCTGTGTTCACCTTACTTTTCAATGAAACTATTCTATCTAAAGTCATTCTAGATGAAAAATAGGGTTTACCTATATTCTTTCTCCATTCACCAGGCCCTTTTAATATTCCTTCCGTATGTGAGTCATTATAGCCCCTCCTTGACAGCCTTTCCTTAAATTCAATGAGTTCACATTTAAAATCATCATCCTTGGCAGTTAACCTTGATGTCCTTAAGGTTTGCCCCTTAACTACATTTCTAAAGATATGCTGGGGGTGCATACTTCCCTTGTGCAAAATTGCATTTCTATGGCAATCTTTTCTATGTACTCTAGTTGAGAATTCACCCTCTGCATTGCACATTATCTTGACATCTAAAAAATCCAACTCATCATAAGAACTTTTGATGGAGAATTTTAAAAAGTGAGTGCTTTGATTAATATATGTATGGAAGTTGGTTAACATATTTTTATCACCTTGCCATAACATTAAAAAGGTTGTCTACAAAGCACCTATAAAATCTGAATTGTGGCTAGTTGTCATTATTCAAAACATATTTATTTTCCCAATTGGCCATCACTATGTTAGCATAACTATTCGCTGATGGTGTACCCATCGCCCCCCCATCTTTCTGCAAGTATAACTGATGTTCAAATTACATAACATTATTGCTCAAAATCAATTCCATGAGATGGCAAATCAAGTCAATCTTTACATGCTTCTCACCACTTTCATTGATTAGATATTCCCTTAAATACTGAACTCCCTCTTTGTTGGGAATTGAAGTAAAAAGTGAGTGGACATCCAAGGTTACTAATAACATTCTATGGGTACCTTTCTCTAACTCTAAAAATCCAAAAAGGTCTTCTAGAAAATGTTGGGAGTCTCTCAATATGTATTTGTTTTTATTTACAATCTGCCTCAACTGCTTTTCCACAAATATCGATATGGGTTGTGTGCTCCATCCATCCCCAGACACAATTGGTCTCATGGGAGGCTCTATTGAATTTTTATGGACTTTTGGTAGACCATGTATGCTAGGTGTTCTCGGGTGTTCCACTTTGAAATAATTATAAAAATCTAATGCAATTTCATTATTCAAAAGGTTCTCATAGAATTTTCAGACATGAGGTTACTGCAAAGAATAACACCGAAATTTTTGGGTCATTCCACATGAGACGAATTTATTCTTGGTAATAACAATAGACTTCACGGGTGACTTTGTTTACACCAATGTTTTTATTTGTATGCACACGATGCCTAATAGGAATGTCTAATTCAGGTACACAACACTACAGGTTCCCCTCATGATAACTGAATTATTGTCTAATGAAGTTGCACTGCTTTAAAGTGCGTTAATCAGTCTGTATCCAATGGCCCATGTTCTGCCCAGCAACAAAATAAACAGCCTTAGTAAGGCTCAAACCCAGGACCATACACATCATACACTAAGTGATTTACCAGTAAGCCATACCAAATATATGCAGTTATGATGTTTTCAGTAACATAACATCCAGCCCAATCATGCAACAGTACAGAGAATGTATACCAACATGTAGATATAGATATTGATATATATGAACATATATACATGCAAATGCTGACCTCTACACATATATATGGCAACACGTATATATCCACATATACACCTCATGTTACATATATGTACGCAGATATATATCTCTGTAGGTATATACGGACATAGTCAGAAATATGTAAGCAACTATATACCTATATAGGTATATATGGGCATACATCCATAGATAGCAATGGTAGATTAACAGAAACGTATATGTCCACATGCACCATTAATGGGGTTTGGAGGCCCCAAACAATAGATGTCTTGTAGTAATTGGCAACCCCCCCCCCCCCACAGCCAAACACGTCCGCCCTGCAATACACTACCAAGTTTAATGTACTTTGTTTGATCTATATAAATAATGGTTTAACTATATTGTCATTTATCTGTTATTTTCATATATTTCATTCCCCTCACCCCCACCCACTAGGCGGACTTACCAGTACAGGCCCATCCAACCCAGCCTCTCCTCGACCCATATTTTTTTTACCCACATGTCCACCTCCACCCCTGCTGCACACACGCAGCCACCATCCCTTCTCTGGTTTCCAGCCCCTAGCAACCATACCACCACACTTTGCCCACCCTCCACTCCACCTCCCCTTGGGACACATCTTGTATGTTGTCCTGACCCAAGTATCTTCAGTTTTCCACATGCTGCAGTCTATGCACATATGAACACAGCCATGCTTACCTTTGGAGACATGAGGTTACCGCAAGGAATAACGCCTAAAGTTTTGGGTCGTCCCGCATAGAATTAATTTATTCTTAGTAATAACAATAGACTTCATGGGTGACTTTGATTACACCACTGGTTTTATTTGTAGGTACCGCAAAGCATACGTGGTACACAAGGTTGACTGGTATGCACACAATGCTTAATAGGAACGTCTAATTCAGGTACACGGCACTACAGATTCCCCTCCTGATAACTAACTTATTGTCTAATGAAGATGTACTATTTAAAGTGCCTTAATCAGTCTGTATCCAATGGCCTGTGTTCTGCCTAGCAACACAATAAACAGCCTCTGCAAGGCTCAAACCCAGGACTCTGAGCACCATACATTAAGTGATTTGCCAGTAAGTCATGCCAGAAATGCATAACTCCAATGTTTTCAGTAACATAATATCCAGCCCAGTCATGCAACAGTACAGAGAATGTATACCAACATGTAGATATAGATATATATGAACATATATACATGCAAATGCCAATATCTACACACACACACACACACACATATATATATATATATATATATATATATATATATATATATATATATATATATATATGACAAAACCTATATGTCCACATATACACAGCAGGTTATGTATATGTATGCAGATATATTTCTCCGTAGGTATATATGGACATAGTCAGAAAATGTAAGCAACTATATACCTATATAGGTATACATGGACATACATCCATAGATAGCAATAGTAGATTAACAGAAACATATATGTCCACATGCACCATTAATGGGGTTGGGAGGCCCCAAACAATATATGTCTTGTGGTAATTGGCAACCACCCCCCCCCACAGCCAAACACGTCCGCTCTGCAATACACTACCAAGTTTGATGTATTTTGTTTGAGCTATATAAATAATGGTTTAACTATATTGTCATTTATCTGTTATTTTCATATATTTCATTCCCCTCACCCCCACCCACTAGGCAGACCAACCAGTGCAGGCCCATCCAACCCAGCCTCTCTTTGACCCATAATTTCATTACCCACAGTTCCAACCCCCCCCCCTGCACACATGCAGCCACCATCCCTTCTCTAGTTACCAGCCTGTAGCTACCACACCACAACACTTTGCCCACCCTCCACTCCTCCTCCCCTCGGGACTCATCTTGTACGTTGTCCCAACTTAAGTATTATATGCCTTCCACATGCTGTAGTCCATGCACATATGAACACAACCATGCTTACCTTTGTAGACGTGGTGTTACCACAAAGAATGTAGCCCAATTTGTGGGTTGTCCCGCATGGGACGAATGATTCCCTGTTAATAACAATAGACTTCACGTGTGACTTTGTTACACAAACAGTTTTAGATACATAACATAAATTGTGAACTGGAGTACTGCAGTAAGGCCAGATGTGAGGCATTAGTGTCATAAAGTGTCATAAAGTGTTGAAGTCCCCAGGACCCCATACAGTGTATGTACACATGAATCACAGATACCAGACACAGATATAACATGTAACAAATAATAAATCAATGTCAAAAGGAAAATATAATGCTAATTAGACATTGCACAGGTCAGCTTAGGTGGTGTAAGCAATGTGTAGGCCGGCTAACTCAATCTGCCTAGTGATATGCCCCTTTAAGCAATGCCAACATTAGGTAAGTAGGTGTGCCCATAGCTTAGCCGTTTTAAAACCATTCAATCACATGAAAGTGAGGGAAATCGGGTGTATTTAAACCCCACAGGTGCCAACAATTCCCATAACTAGTTGCAGCTCCCTACTGCAGGTGGAATGGCTGGAGTTGGGGAAGGCACTCGATTTAGAGCACAGTGTTGGGACACCCGGGAGTCCAGCTTCATGGTATGGATCCTGGTAAAAAACCATGAGGAGAGACTATTGTAGGGCCAGTACCAGGGCTCTCAGTATAAAGCAGAGGCCTGGGGCAGTCTCGCCCGTGACCTCACCAGTGCCACCGGTATCTCCCGGACTGGTGAGCAGGTCACGCATCACCATGCTGACCTCAAGCAGCGGAGGGGTGATCTCTTGGATCAGTGCATCTAAGAAGCAAGGCAGACGGCTGATGCCCCAGCTCTGAGTAAGTACCCATTCTACTATGTAGATAATGATTGCCTAGCTTGTGTATACTATGGATAGGTAATGGCTAAATATCACTGTATGTCTCTGACAGCTGCAGCTGAGCAGGTTACAAACCAGCAAGACCATGCTGCTAGGCAGGAAAGGCTGTGTTGCAAGGCAGGTTAGTAATATTTCTGCATGTACTGTCATAACAAATAAATATGACAGTTCTATAAAGTGTTGTACCTGTATAAAAATGTATTGTGTATGGGATGTACTGAATAAACCAGACAATATGGCAGGAAGACTGTTATATGAGTTGCGTGGAAAAAAGGTGTAATATCTTGTGAATAAAAGTATAACCCCTGGAGTGCTTGTGTACATTCTGCTTTCATATGTTGTTGTAGTGTTGCATTCTATAAATAGTACTGTGGTATTAAGCAGTGTTACCCACACTGGTGAACGCAGTTAAAATGTGTAGGAAGTTCAGTATACCAATGTTGGAAGTCCCAAGAGGACAGTCATATAGAACAACAGAGGGAGAGTTAGACAGAAACCATTGGAATGCTTTACACCAATTCCCTGATCGCACAGTGTACTGTGATGTCAACTATAATGCTTTTACCACACACAGCAGGGGTTTGAATCCCAGGAGTGGTAGGAAGTTGTATGCATAATCATACCCCACAACTGTACAGAGTTTGCTAGAATGTTCAGATAGTACGCTGTAAGCATAATCATAACCATCAACCATACCGACTGTGGCAGAATGTTCAGGTAGTAAGCTGTATGCAGTCATACCCCTCAACTGTTCTGATCTGTCCAGCATGTCCAGATAAATGGCCCAAATCTGCTGCCTGTCAGCCTGTTCCCCTGACAAATCAGTGTGATGATCCAAGAAATGTAGGCAGTGTATACTGACATATAATGGATAGTCAGACTTGAACATAAAAAGAGAATGTATATGGAAGCAAACCTGTCATTGTAGCATCTCACGCAAAGTGTATGACAGCTATTCCAACATATGTCACATTGACACCTGCAGCCTGTCAAGCCTTGACCAGAGTCTGTGCAAAAATGGATTGTTAGGTATGTGTATAACATCAACATGAAATCTGGGAGTATGTGTAGTATTTGTTAGGTAGTGTTAACAAATATTTCTCCACAGCTATAACAGGTAAGAGGTGTAGACTGTAGGTACAGCACAGTTCACTCATATACTTGGCGACAAGCATGAAATTTGGGAATATGTGTAGAACTTGTCAGGTAATGTTCAAGAATTCCTCAACTGCTATAATGGGTAAGAGGTGTAGACTACACATAAGACACAGTCCATGTAGATACTAATCTACAAACATACCATTGTACAAAGTAAGGACATTGGGTAGTGTAATAGGACAGATCACTGCAGTGACTAAGAAAGTTGTCAAACTACAGGGATATATTAGTTGTTAATCTCTCTCACCCCTACTATATGTGCTTCAATAACCTAATTACACACCTGAATGGGTACGTGTACACTCCAAACTTTTGTTGGGACATATGTCCTATTTGTTTATAAATATTCACATTTGGTTTTATGCATGTGCCATGTTAAAATACTCCCATATTGGTGGCCTGTTGCCATCAATGAAACCTGCATGCTGTTGTAATGGCCACTGTTGTCCCATATATGCATGTGTTCTGCTCACTCTCAGCTGGACATGGCACCGGGCACCAGCACATCTGGTGCCCAGACTGGGACCTCCTTCTCCATTGGCCCTGCGCCATCTTTGGGTGGAACCATCACAGTGGATGGGGCTCGGCCCCCCCCCCCGGGAGTGGGGGTGGAGAGGTACCTGTCACCCACCATCAGTTCCTGGCCGTGGTGCGTAGGGAGCTTGACAAGGAGATTCAAGACCAGATACACCAGCTTGAGGGCCATGTGGCACACTTAGAAGGTGAGCCTGCCCCTCCTACCCAGCCCCCAGCACAGCCACCTTTGGGGCCGTGAAGGTGCAGTGGTGACTGCCCATGGGTTGGGACCTCATTCCCATTGTTTCCATTTGGGGGCTTATGGGCTTGCTACTTCCAAACACCCCTCACCGCCCAAGGTGTCTACCCCCCACATGTGTCATATACCACCCCTGTATGCATCTTGTTTGTCTTGTCTGTTAACCTACCCAACCTACCTCCCCAAATATACCTACTACCCTTCCCCAAAATCCCACTCTCGCCTGATAATAAAAAAGGGGCAATCTGTTCCCACAAAAAAACCTCGCCCCATACATAGCTGTCCATTTCACACAGATGTCCACTGGACACATATAATCTGTTCAAATTGGCATCACAATGAATTATTGTTGTCCTCATCCCCACCCAGGGGTTTGAGTGTCCAAATCTACCCCCAAATTCAGTGTATATGCACAGCAGTTGCTGTAGAAGAAATGGGCAGCTATGGACTTTCCCTACACCCTTCCTGCACATCCCTGGCTATTTTCCCTACTGTGTTTCCCTCTTTGTGCACCTTTTTTCACCACTGCCCTATCAAACCCTTTTCTTTTCTTTTAAAGAAATTAGCGCTGGGGTAAGCAGGAGTAAGCACTTTTAAGCAGTAGTAAGTGAGTTTAAGCCTGTTTTCACTGGGGTAAGCACTGCCTACACAGGTTAAGCAGTTTAGAAGCTACCTGAGTGTAAGAAACTGTAACTGGAAGTTAGCAGTGCTTAGCTCTGCGCACACCCATGCAAACCCGCTTACAACTGCTTTAAAGTGCCTTAATCACACTGTATCCAACTGCCCAGCAACAAAATAAAAAGCCTCTGCAAGGCTCAAACCCTGCACACCATAGACTAAGGGATTGACAACTAAGCCATGCCAGATATACATAACCCTAATTTTTCAATAACATGTCATGCAGCCCAGTCATTAAACAGTACAGACAATGTATTCCAACATTTAGATGTATGTGTGTGGGTACATATACTAATATCTAAACAGATACAACCTATCCATATATGTATATGTATATATATATATATATATATATATAGATATATATATAGATATATATATATATATATATATATATATATATATTTATATACATATATACATAAATATATATGAACATATATGCATGCGCATGCCTACAGTCATAGATATGTATGTGTAGGTTATATATATGTTAGCAGATATATATATATATATATATATATATATATATATATATATATATATAGGTATATACTGGCATACATCTGTAGATAACAATGGGGATATAACAACAGCATATATGTCCAGATGCATATACATATGTCTTCACCTATATGTCTACATATAGACAGCAAAGTACATATATGTACGCAGATATATATCTATGTAGGTATGTAAGGACATAGTCATATATATGTAAGCAGATATATATATATATATATGTATATATATATATATATATATATATATATATATATACACATAGGTATATGTGGCCATGCATCTGCAGCTAGCAATGGTAGATTAACAAAAACAAATATGTCCACATGCACCGGTAATGGGGTTGGGATGCCCCAAACAATATACGTCTTGTACGAATTGGCATACCCCCCACAGCCAAACATGTCCATCCTGCAATTCACTACCAAGGGTTGCAGATCCCATAACCATGACCTGACATGATATGGCCACAAGATATTAACAGGACTACATCCATCCCTTCTGCATGGTGTCAGGCTGGTATTGGTAACATATCATGCAGTACAGTCGGGCTCCCATAGGAAATGTAAAATGTGTAAGCTATCAACATCCCCATGATACATATACACAGACACAAATATGCAGATAGAGATATACATATATATATGTATATATATATTTACATATATATATATATATATATATATATATATACATATATATATATATATATATATATATGTGACTACACACACACACACACGCGGAGATATGTACAGTAAGATACATATGCAGAAGGTTCACAAAAAATGGTACAGCCACTAAGGCTACAGTTCACACCTGAACAACTGGACACTGTATGGGCCACCCATACAAATGACAATCACTGCCTGCAACATATACCCACAGAGAGATCATAGGAATAACCCACACACAGGTGTGCAGAAATGGAAAACCTTTGTGTACTATTACAGTTCTATATACTATTGCTGCTGTAATTGGGATTGCCTTCACAGACATGGCGTGTGGGAGGTCGCAGCTGCTTTCCACATGTGTGCCATTGGCTACTGACAGGTATCCTAAGGACATCATAGGGAAGTACCGCTGATAGCACGTACCGCCCCTGTCAACTGCAGCAGAGATATTGGCCAAAATGTGTGGACATTCTGACACACTCTGTACAGTCCAGAGGTATACACAAAACCCCTTAGTGCAAAACATGTGTACCATGCCTCACAATATGGATGTTAACAGCCATGCAGATGGGTATAACACATACCGACTGGTATACATATGCCACCATAGGTTATGCAGTCACGCACCTCTGTCTGGCCTGACATGTAATGACCGCTGGTACGGGGGTGTCATGGCCACATACTACCCACTAGATATTAGCATACATCTGTACACCATCCCACTGCTCTGTCTGACATACATGTCTTTTAAGGGAGGCCCAGCAGCAGTACATCTGGCAAGTATCTGCACATGACATCTCACTGAATAAGTACAGTATGCTGCTAGGCATGTAACAATGCACTGTGCACGCTACAGGCAGACTGGCTCAACACTGTCCTACATCTCCTATGGGGGAATGCACATGTACTTGTATATATAGCAGGCTGTACAGGCATGTCACAGCACAGGGTAAGATAACCTGTGTGACAGTGCATAACCACAACCAATGAGAACACAGCCACAGCCACATATGGCAAGCTAGCAGAATATTACAGTATATGGACTATCTATTCAACACCATCCTCATATGTGCCACTCACACACCCTACATATACTGGGCCACTACACAGTTTGGTATGTTGGCCGACTGTGGTATGGGGCATGTGTGTATGGCCCTACAAACATGTAAGCCAGTATGATAACATGCAGTGGAGCAGCATGTAACATCAGATAGGACGGGACCTAGGACAATGACAGCTACCACAGTCTGTACACAGGCCAAGGTACATATTAACAATACACACACTGTCGACATTCACCATAACTACACAGACCTCAGTATTGTACAAACAACTACAGTATGTCAAGGTTATGTCATGAAATATAACCGCTACTATACATAACATGTGTAGCAGTCTGATATCTCACTGGCTTGTTAACAGATATGATGACACTAATTATGGTGTACGGCACATATGCACCCCTTAATGCATGACATATGTACAAAGGTTGACAGAGTTGTGGCCGGAAGCACATACACAGAGCCAGTACTGACACGTTGCTGTGATAACAGCATACATTTACTGTTGTAACAGGGTTTGTTGCAACATATGTCCTATAAGGGATATGAAGTCAGTAACTGTCATTGCTTACACCTTCTACAGAATTCAATCCTCACACTACCTTCTGCAGTTCACAGATGCACTATAGGCACCACACACTGCGCAGTCTGCAGATGACCCTACAGATGGGGAGTCAACTGACATGGCAGATATTAATACATGTAGGACAGCCATATCCACACACACCCTGTTAAACCACCATTACTCCAAATGCAGTATAGCAGCACTTACTGTCTGTAGTCAGGTCAGGTACATCCCCCGCCTGTATTTTGGCCTGTTTCCACAGTATATGTTGTCAGAGGTAAATCCCCACACCATCTCAGATGTTGTTTGCCAAACAACAGAATGAGTTCCTGCTCACAGTGACTGAAAAGGACCAACACAAACATGATGTTCCTAGATATTGGAGTGTGTTTCCATGCAATTGGCTATGGGAATGTTACCACAGCTGTTTCACATGTAATCAGCTAGGGGAGGGCTGCAATTCGTGCAGGGGACATCAGCTGATCATGAGCATTACCTAAAATTCACATGCTGCTGCCTAAAAAAAGCAGGTATAGGTCTCCACATCCACCAGTGAGGCAGTGATGAAGGCAGACAGAGGCACCGGCAAGTCAAGGAGGGGAGGGAGAGTATAAATTAAGCATGTTTGTGTCACACATCTACCACACATCTACCAGCACAGAAATGGAAAACCTTTGTGTACTATTACAGTTCTATATACTATTGCTACTGTAATTGGGATTGCCTTCACAGACATGGCATGTGGGAGGTCGCAGCTGCTTTCCACATGTGTGCCATTGGCTACTGACAGGTATCCTAAGGACATCATAGGGAAGTACCGCTGATAGCACGTACCACCCCTGTCAACTGCAGCAGAGATATTGGCCAAAATGTGTGGACATTCTGACACACTCTGTACAGTCCAGAGGTATACACAGAACCCCTTAGTGCAAAACATGTGTACCATGCCTCACAATATGGATGTTAACAGCCATGCAGATGGGTATAACACATACCGACTGGTATACATATGCCACCATAGGTTATGCAGTCACGCACCTCTGTCTGGCCTGACACATAATGACCGCCAGATGCGGGGTGTCATGGCCACATACTACCCACTAGATATTAGCATACATCTGTACAGCATCCCACTGCTCTGTCTGACATACATGTCTTTTAAGGGAGGCCCAGCAGCAGTACATCTGGCAAGTATCTGCACATGACATCTCACTGAATAAGTACAGTATGCTGCTAGGCATCTAACAATGCACTGTGCACGCTACAGGCAGACTGGCTCAACACTGTCCTACATCTCCTATGGGGGAATGCACATGTACCTGTATATATAGCAGGCTGTACAGGCATGTCACAGCACAGGGTAAGATAACCTGTGTGACAGTGCATAACCACAACCAATGAGAACACAGCCACAGCCACATATGGCAAGCTAGCAGAATATTACAGTATATGGACTATCTATTCAACACCATCCTCATATGTGCCACTCACACACCCTACATATACTGGGCCACTACACAGTTTGTTATGTTGGCCGACTGTGGTATGGGACATGTGTGTATGGCCCTACAAACATGTAAGCCAGTATGATAACATGCAGTGGAGCAGCATGTAACATCAGATAGGATGGGACCTAGGACAATGACAGCTACCACAGTCTGTACACAGGCCAAGGTACATATTAACAATACACACACTGTCGACATTCACCATAACTACACAGACCTCAGTATTGTACAAACAACTACAGTATGTCAAGGTTATGTCATCAAATATAACCGCTACTATACATAACACGTGTAGCAGTCTGATATCTCACTGGCTTGTTAACAGATATGATGACACTAATTATGGTGTACAGCACATATGCACCCCTTAATGCATGACATATGTACAAAGGTTGACAGAGTTGTGGCCGGAAGCACATACACAGAGCCAGTACTGACACGTTGCTGTGATAACAGCATACATTTACTGTTGTAACAGGGTTTGTTGCAACATATGTCCTATAAGGGATATGAAGTCAGTAACTGTCATTGCTTACACCTTCTACAGAATTCAATCCTCACACTACCTTCTGCAGTTCACAGATGCACTATAGGCACCACACACTGCGCAGTCTGCAGATGACCCTACAGATGGGGAGTCAACTGACATGGCAGATATTAATACATGTAGGACAGCCATATCCACACACACCCTGTTAAACCACCATTACTCCAAATGCAGTATAGCAGCACTTACTGTCTGTAGTCAGGTCAGGTACATCCCCCGCCTGTATTTTGGCCTGTTTCACAGTATATGTTGTCAGAGGTAAATCCCCACCATCTCAGATGTTGTTTGCCAAACAACAGAATGAGTTCCTGCTCACAGTGACTGAAAAGGACCAACACAAACATGATGTTCCTAGATATTGGAGTGTGTTTCCATGCAATTGGCTATGGGAATGTTACCACAGCTGTTTCATGTAATCAGCTGAGGGAGGCTGCAGTCGTGCAGGGGACATCAGCTGATCATGAGCATTACCTAAAATTCACATGCTGCTGCCTAAAAAAAGCAGGTATAGGTCTCCACATCCACCAGTGAGGCAGTGATGAAGGCAGACAGAGGCACCGGCAAGTCAAGGAGAGGAGGGAGAGTATAAATTAAGCATGTTTGTGTCACACATCTACCAGCACAGGTAACAAACCCATGATTACTATGTACTGCTATCACAGTCCTATGCAGTTGTTGGATGCGCCACATAGGTTACTTGTTATGGAGTACGCAGAACATATATGTGATGGTAAGTGACATCTGCAACAGGATATGGTAGCTATACAGTAGGTGATGTACACGTGCCTGTCCGCATGAACAGGTGCCAGCGTCAACACAGCCACACTCTCACAGGGATGCACGCACACTGAAACACTTGGCAGGGTCAGGGATACAGCTCAGCACTAGTGAGATTGCCACAACACATCACTGTGCAGGTATCACATGCACCACACCCGGCATACAGAGGTTATATGGGAAAAGGGTATGGGGAGGTGTCAGACATCAGACAGCATGCATCAGTATGCCACTGGGGGTTTTAGTGAGTGTGGATCTGATCATACGCATCATACAACACACACATAAAAACACACAGGGTGCCAGTACTGACATGCATGGGTGCATGTCTGCACAGGTATGTGGTGGTTGACTGTGGCAGATGGCTATACGAGGCTAGGTGATGGGTATACCTTGGCATCAGGCTACATGACAATGGTCTGCATTATGACTCAGGTGTGTGGTTTCTGCATTTGCACACACAGGCGGGTATTGTATCCACCATCCAGTCACCTGGGTGGGTATTGCATTTGGCCAATGCTGTGCATCACCTGCCATGTATGTGTTCCCTAGTCCATGACATGGCTGGTGTCTTGGATGTGCACATCTCCCACATTTATGTACAGTGACATGTGGAATTGTACCTGGGGTGTTGGGCCCATGTTGTGTACACAGATTATCATCAGATGTGCCAGTCATAGGCACCTGTGGCAGGAACTGGTAATGGGCAGCAGGTTAACCCTACCCCTACATTGATAGCCTGCCCTGCTACTGGCATTCCCTGGCGTCAGTGGCATCCGTTCATACAGGGCATGATTTCAGGCATGGCATGTCCTTTGTGGGTCACATGTGATGGCACAACAGGTGTTGCAGGTGTCCAGTGATGAACATGTGAAAGGTGCACTTTCTGCATGCATGTGCCTATTGGACAGGGTGCCATGCCCTCTGTAGGCCACTGCAATCACTCCATAGTTACTATCGCTCGCCAATATGCAGTGTACTACACACATATTGGCTGTCGCCTCGGCATGTGTGTGTGTGTGTGTGTGTGTGTGTGTGTGTGTGTGTGTGTGTATGTGACTTGGGTTGAGAGTGTGGTCTGGGTAATACTGGGGTTGCTAGCTGTGATTGCCTGGC
>NC_056741.1:1765950736-1765999909 GCF_019279795.1 Protopterus annectens | reverse complement strand
ACCAGATTGGCTTCCTTTTTTGGAGGATAGCATCTTGGTTCTGTTTGGGATAGCACGATCCATGCACTCGTGTAACTGCTTATAGAATGCATTTGTGTAGGATTCAGCAGTCATAACTGTATTGTCCATCTGCATGGGTGTCATGAAGTTCACCACTTCTGTCTTAAGAAGCATGAAGTTGGCTTTGGAGAATTTTTTTACCGTGGTGTCCTTAATGGGGGGTGGGGGCGGGATGTGGATATCAAGGGTGATTAGCTTATGGTCAGATCGGACCAAAGAGGAGTTGACTTCAGGTGTGGCACACGGGTTACTCATGTTGGTAATGACTAGGTCTAGGATATTGTTGCCCCTGGTGGGGGTGTGGATAAGATGATCCAGGGCATTGGAGTTTATGAATTCCAGAAAGCGTTGAGCTAAGGAGTTGGTACATGAGTAGTTTTCCCAGTTAATTGTGGGGTAGTTGAAGTCGCCCATTATTAGGGTGTTTGGTTGAACCCTAATATTTTCCAGTACATCAAGAAAAGAGGAGTGGGAATCCTGGGGCATGGTGGGGGATTTGTAGCAAGCTACAATTTGGATTGCAGTTTTGCCCAGAGTTAGTTGCACTTGGATAACCTCGGATGCATTATGCTGAGCGACTAGCCTGGAGGTGTGGATATCCTTAATGAATATGGACACACCTCTGCCTTTGGTGTTTCGATCCAAGTTGCATGGCTGAAAGGTGTGGTATGAGTTATAGCCTGGTAGTGCAGGGGTGCTCTCTGGAATCTTGAACCAGGTCTCAGTCACTGCACAGATATCGATGTTCTCCATTTTAAGGAGTGCCTCGAGTGAGTGCATTTTGAGATTTGAAGACTGATGTCACTAAATAACAGCCTACATTTGAGTTTCAAAATTCAAATCCTTCAGAAAATGTGTGTTAAAACAAACCCTATTACTTTAGGAACTTTCTAAGTTTATAAGAGCAATGTTTAAAGTATGTCCCTATTTTTGGGCCTTTGTCCCCCATTTTGTCAGGCTTTGTCCAGATTTCTTGCACGAAGAGGTTGAGAGGTATAGATCCACTGCCTGGCAGCCTGGGAACATATGACCGACAGACCATGCTGCTTTGCATGAGATGGCCTGCATCTGTCTCACTTGACCTTCAGGCCTCTGGCAAAGGCCCTTGCCTCCCCCATAGCGCCTTTGTAGGAAAAGTCATGGGGTCCATACTACCAACATAAAACACTCAACAAAATGCAAATTAAAGGTCATGCAGCTAAATGCTAGGAGTCTAAACAGGAAATGCACTCATTTCAAGCAGTCCTAACCCTGGAAGATGGCAACATTTGTGCACTCACAGTAACCTGGCCTACAGCCATGGAGGGAAATCCATCCTTACCTGATCACTCATCCTATCACACAGCCAGACCCCAAAATGTGGGCAGGAAAGCCAAAGGAGGTGAAGTATAAATATATATATTAGACAGATACACACCTCCAGGCTGGTCAAACAGTCTGACACACATGAGACACTCGAAGTGCAGTCAACTGTTTACAAGACCCATATGCAAATTATACATAGCTACAGGCCAACATCTGACTCAGGACACCCACCCCACATATCTGGCCCTCTACAAATCTATCAAGATTCCACCCATCACCCTGATCCAGGCTAACATATATTAGCCAACCATTGATTGGAAATCCAGCCATGCCAGAACAGAAATGCACACAGATTCCCCCATCTTATCAATGCTACATCCTTAGGGCAGACACTTGATACCCCCACAAGATATGATATCTATGTCGGACTTGGCAGAAACCGACATGATCAACCACTGCAGCACCCCTATGGTATCATCCTCCTTGGCAAGATCCGACAGAAAAGCAGTCATGTATCATATCACTATCTCTTCTGACCCCTCTCTAGCCATGGTAAAAGGAAATTGTCCCATGAGCTGATCACAACCACCAGAGGGATGGTATAAACAGCTGAACAGCCCCCTACCCCACTAGAAGAACAGGAGCCAACTTCCAAATGTACACAAAACTACTATGCCAGCATACATATATATATATATATATATATATATATATATATATATATAAAATAAAAGAAAAAAAGGTAAATAAAATCAAACTGACTTTATTAACAAAATAATCCAGTAAGTGCTTTTGTCTCCCAAAACTGAGACTTCATCAGACTGAATTAATTACTACTAAATTATGTTTAAATAATTAAGAAAAATATCACATGACTCTCTTAAGTCAGTGCTTTAACCCTTTCTTTCTCAAAAAGACCACAAAATACTCACGGCTGTTTAGCCCTGGTGGATAACAAGCATTGAGCCTGACTTGCCATGTGTATTTCAACCACCCAAGGTCTTCATCACCATTAAACATTGTGTCATAACTACTTATTTCATCAAACACAACAAATACGAAATCAATTTTGCAGTTTCCCTTTTTATAATATTTGGCAATAGCATTATTTTCATTGCCAATTTCTACTGCCTTTTGTGCTCATACATTCTTTTGTATAATTTCCTACTAGTATGTCCTACATAAAATGCACTACATGATCTACATTTAATTACATAAATCACAAATTTGGTTTGCATGTAAATACATTTTTGATGTCAATTTTAAAATTGTCAACTGTAACTTAATTTATTCCATCATAAACCATCACTCATATTACATGCATAGCATTTCAGCATTCTTCCACTATTTCTATTGGTTTGTCTTACTTTCAAATGGTTCTGAAAAAATTCTTGAAGCGTTTGCCTCTCTTTTGTACAAACCTAGGACCCTCTCCAACTGCTTGAACACCTCTTCACTACTTTTCAAAATAATCCAATTGTTGATAATTTGCTTGATAGCTACTGAATCAACACTATTGGATATTTTCATGGCAGTTCTATAATCATTCTTATTACTTTTCTTAGATGTAACATTTGGTGTTTTCCTTATTTCTCTAATCTCTTCAAATCTGCTGCTAACAAAATTACTAGAATACCCTCTTGCTATGAATTTTTGACAAAAATTATTACTCTCTAAGGAAATCTTCTTCTTTAGTTGTAAGTTGATTAACTTTCATTAACTGGCCCTTCGCTATATGTTCTTTAGTATTCTTTGGATGCATGCTAGAGTAATGGAAATATGTATACATATATATATATATATATATATATATATATATATATATATATATATATATATATACATATATATATAGATATATATATATATATATATATATATATATATATATATATATATATATATTTATATATATATATATATACAGATGCATGGAATCAGGACAACATCACCATCTGCAAGGGAGAGTAAACCTGTCTGCAAACATCTGCAGTAAAGGAAGTATCTAACAAAAGGATAACATTGCTGAACAGGACCAAGAAGGAGCAGGTGCACAATTGGAGGTAATCACCCCTTAGCCTGAACAAACAAATAAGAGCACCAGTGAAATCCACTAAAGGCAACTCTGAGTCCAAACTGCCCACATCTAAGACAGACAATTATAAGGCCTTCCTCACGTGTCTGCATTCCCAAAGGAAGCTCCTAGATCTGTGCAAAACTGGTGGTCAAGGACACCACATACACAAATGCTGTAGATATAGCCAATCCACTGGCTGACAGTGTGTGTGTGTGTGTGTGTGTGTGTGTGTGTGTGTGTGTGTGTGTGTGTGTGTGTGTGTGTGTGTGTGTGTGTGTGTGTGTGTGTGTGTCTGTGTGTGTGTGTGTGTATGTGTGTTTCCAGCTGTATGACAACAGCACATTGCTTTGACAGTATTCACTCTCTATAACATCCATGCGGCATCTTTGCCTTTGATGCTGCTGTCTGCAGGCTACACGTGTGCCTGTGTGAATCATGTGATCCACTGATCACGGTAGCGGGTTTTGTAACTGCGTAATGCTGTCGTGTGGTATGGTGCTTACATTTATGTTCTGCTCCCAACCCTGCCACGTGTGTGTGTGTGTGTGTGTGTGTGTGTGTGTGTGTGTGTGTGTGTGTGTGTGTGTGTGTGTGTGTGTGTGTGTGTGTGTGTTTGTATATATGTATCGATCTACATATATATATATGTGTATATATATATATATATATATATATATATATATAGATATATGTATGTATATATATAGCTATATATATATAAATATATATATATATGTGTGTGTGTGTGTGTGTGTGTGTGTATATATAAATATATATATATATATATATATATATATATATATATATATATAATGTATATTGTATATAGATATGTATGTTGGGATTATCTCTCTTGACTGTGCTGCATTGTCTGTACGTGAGCAGCTTGGATGTATGTACATCTGCTATGGCTCTGTAATAGTGCACATACTGTCTGCTGTAGTGATCGTGGGTTATACATGTGTAGTGACCGGTTATTGTGTTGCTGGGTATTACACGGGCATTGGAAACAGTGTTAGTGCAGCACCTTTGACTGGTCCTATGCAGATCTCGGAAACAGTCAGCGGTGGTTATTACATTGGAGTGTGAGTATGGCTCATATCCGTCTGTAGTAACTGCCAAGTCTATGCACCCCTGGTTAACATTACAGACACACATTTATCCACAGGTTGTGGTACAGATCCCAGGACTGTATGTGTAGACATTGACAGGTGCAGGACTGGGTAGTGTCGTATGCATGGAGGGGTGTCCATGGCCAGTAATGGGGATCTCTACAGGCTGGCAGGTACAGTCTGTGACTGTCCCACAACCGCCTGTATATGGCTGACACATGCTGTACCTGTGTATATGCAGACACACACACTTACCACAAACAGCTACGGCTATCACATACACAGACCCATTGCACCACCATTGGGCCATGCAATAACCGTTGTCCCTCACACACACACACACACACACACACACACACACACACACACACACACACACACACACACACAAACACACACACACACACACACACCTACGTGTACATTGGATGGCTCTATGACAGCTCTGGACATGTTAACACCACACCCTGTGCATATGATGTCACCTGTGCCACCACCTGTGATGTGTAACATTGATGCAGTATCTGACTAACCTGGTGCTGCTGCACACAGTGGCTTTATTCTACTGTATTGATGTTAGCATGCTGTTAACACACAGTGTGTTACTCCCAGGTGTACTTCAGCAGGCATGATGCATTGCAGCTATGACCATCACTGTAGCATAGTTTACAGCACTGTTACCTCTGATGATGTAGTCTCCATCCGTGTGCCATTTCACTGATGTGTGTAGAATTGCCAGTATGTGTGTCTGTGTGTGCAGTACGTGTGTGATGTGTGTAGTACACATGTATACCTGCTTACAAATGCATACACGACATTACACGGGCTTCACCATTCGTACACTAGCTTACTCGTTCTTCCACACGTGCACACGAGCTAACACGCGCGCACACATACTTACTCGGGCTTACTGGCACGCACGGGCACAGACACACTGTGGGCGGGTTTGTAGGTCACATCGGTGGTATCCATGGTGTACGCCGTCAGTCTCCTGACGTTCCCTGGGATAGCTCATGACACACCTCTTCCACTGAGTACTGACAGCACACATGTGACACTGCTCCAGTGAGGTTACAGTGTTTTGTACATACACACTCCTGTTGTCACCTATCTTCTACTCTAATAGTCCCCTTAACCTACACTACATTGTAGAGGCTTGGCCCATATGGCATGACATGTTGTGATTCACTATCCTCAGCCTCACTTGCCTCACATTGCCTATAAATGCTTCGTTATATCTCTGGCAGAGCGCTTCCACACATAGGTACCAGTACCCAGTAGCCATGTTGTCTCCAGCTTGCCATTCATCTGCATGGCGTACTAACATCTAACTAAACCTACATTTTGTATGTATATTATCCATATGTCTTGTTTTGAAGTGCAGCACATTCTTGTGGTGCTGCGCTACGCTTCAACACCAGGGATCGGGGGAGGACAACTACTGGTTCATTGATATCCAATGGACAAAGCCGCCACTGGCCTTGGACTTGGACATTGGCATGCTTCTTCGACTGTATTCATACTGTATTTGCAGCTGTCATTGCTCCGTTTAGCAATGTGCAAAATGTTAGTCGCATAACATCCGGGAACATTTCTGCAGATAACTCTGCTCTTGCACTGACAGCTTACTGTTTTATGTATTGTGTAGTTACGTAGGGTTACCACCTGTCCCACTTTCTGAGGGACAGTCCCTCTTTGGGCAGTTGTGTCCTGCAAAATATTGTGAGAAAATGGCAAATGTCCTGAGATTTTAGGATAAAATTATTTTCTATATTGTATGTACTAGTTGCATAAAACAGTTATTCTGTATCTGAAACACCTAAATGTTATACGAAACAGAATAAGGAACTGAAATGCTACACGAATAAATTTTTATTCAGGCAAACAACTGAAGTTCTGTCCTTTGTACTGGCCGTGGGTATGTTTTGCCCTGCAAAATCTGATGTTTGTAGCACAAATGTCCCACTTTGGGCATTTGGAAAGGTGGCAACCCAAATAATTACATCATTTGCATAGCTTACACATACAAATGGGGTATGTTGCAAGTCCCAACATTGTCCATGCAATGTTCGTGTTACGGGTGGTCTTGCACGCCCCTGCGGGTGTTTGCTGAATAGCCTGGCAGTCATCTTTCCTTGCTGTACTCTCACTCAATCCATAAACGCAGAAGGCGTCATGTATCATGGCCTAGGCTTTGCTGTGTGCTATGTCTATTTGTGGTGTATGCATGGCTGTGAATATGTCCCACTGTCATCATTGGTAAAGGTGACACCCTATAGGTACTTCCTGTAGACTGCTGTGTCATTTGACATGTCAGCACATACCTGCGGATGAACTTCCTACTGCAGCACTTTTCATACCTTCTGCATTATCTTGCGGTCGATAATGCTGCTTCCTCAGACATGTATCTGTTTCCGATCATACCTATCAACCTCCTAGTGCAAAACATCTGTACAAAGCCTGACATGATGGGGGGACAGATAGGGGCAGATTCTACATATTGCTCTTTCAAACGAAGATAGTTGGCAGTATTATAGGTTTTGCATTAGTATGACCTTTCTGAGGGATTTGGGGTCTTAAACGCATATGTTTATCATTATTTAATGACGTCAGTTCTCAGGTATTTGGCAGACAGGTACAGATTGTGAGAGGAACACACCACACATATGAGGCATACATCTGCACATTCATACAGTTACGCCAATACACACAATACATGGCACCATCACAGGCCTGTTACCATTACATTCCTATTGCAGGACACACCCACCCACTGGGTTATATTCCTCACACAGGCCAACAGGTGCTTATCCACATTACTTATTCCATCATGTACCTTATGTGTAGGCCAGTATTTATGCTTTCCGTCAGTGGCAGAGCTCACGTACGAGTATGGTGGACTGGACACTGTATCGGTGACACTGCATGACACCTTGAGGGACACATGTCGTTTGAGTCTATTAACCTTCCACCTTTCACAGGCCATACATATGTAATTCACATTTGTGGACAAACATGCTTGTGACTTGAACATGTTTTGTCATTTGTTCTGATGTCTTTCTTCTCACCTGTCCACCTAGTATTAGGACGGGTTACCTTCATACCTCTCACCTGTACACATTATGGATATACGCCCTGGGGTTTGACCTATGATTCTGTTACATTTGTCATGATAATGTGCCTTTCTGATAGATTGCTGGCAAGCCATGACGGACTGTGCGGTTAGGTAATCATGACTGACATTTCTATTTCATGATTACTAACTCTCATAACATTCGTATTCCCGACTACGCAATTATTCTACCAATGGTCTGACTTTGTCTGAGGTATATTTAATAGTCCCTATTTGTCTGTCGTGTGCTATGCCTTAGTCCAGCTGTCTTATTCTGACATTCTGGCAGGTATGGTTACAATCTTGGTTGTATTCGTGTCCATCCATGATAATCGCCTACATGACATAGATATAGGTCCCTACGTCTTCCCCCAATGGTTTACACAATATCCAGTGGATGGGTTGCACCTTTTTGGTGAATATAGGCGTGTGCTATACCCACATAGGTATATTGATCACTCCCATGGGGCGTACCTAATAGATCTGTGCCAACCAATACCTTGGCCCAATTCTGCATACCCATGATTCCCATACCTGACACACCTCCACAGTACCCATTAGACATGTTTAATGTGAGCGATAATAAAGTGTGAGGACACTTCCGAGCACTCCACACTTTGTGGATATCAGCTCATAAGTCATACATTCAATCGACCCATGTGTTATTACCCTTGCACCTGCTACTGTTGCATGTACAGCTATATCGTAGTTGCAGCTGTTACGTCTTTCACATCTATGATGGTTCGCACTTCGTATGGATCAATTTTTGGGGTCCTGCAAAGGACACCTATATTCATGTTTAACGTGTAGAACTTGCAGGCCCTGTCACACTGGTACTTTCTGGGAAATGGTTTGGAAACCATCGGTGTATTCTCCTTTCATGCATGTCTGTCTGTCTATCCATATTAGCTATACAATGACCTATTTATGTACATGTGTTATATGTACAGGGACATATGTTTGTTGTGTATATATCTATTCATGTATCGTGTGTGTATAGATATATATATATATATCTGTACATATATACATATGTCTTTACATTCCTCATCTCGTAATTTGCTTTGGATTATGTCTGTGGATATATGTGTATATATATCTCCATATCATACCTTTCAACTGTACAGATTTCCACTGCATGTACAGCTGTTTGCCTCTTATCTTTGCTACGTTTTTCATAACCTTGTGTCTATCCAGCAAGTTAGTGGCATATCATTAAAGACTGACATTGGTAAATAATGAAAAACATTTCAGGTTACAACTTCATACCCTTTAGAGAATCCATGCTACTGACACACCTGTTATTCCATCCACTTTCTATGTTTGTTAGGCAATATCTGGGGATTGTCCCTATTTGTGGTCCATTTTTCATAACCTTGTGTCTATCTGGCAAGTTAGTGGCATATCATTAAAGACTGACGTTGGTAAATAATGACAAACATTTCAGGTTACGACTTCATACCCTTCAGAGAATCCATGCTAGTGACACACCTGTTATTCTATCCACTTTCTATGTTTGTTAGGGCAATATCTGGGGATTGTCCCTATTTGTACCAGTTATTGTCATGGCTTTGTCCGGTTTCATACTTTACGGGTTTAACAGGTATGAGCCATGTACATAGAACGTGGGGAAAACACCATTCATTTTCTATTCTGTGAGTGGATTACACACGCGCAGGCATACTTGCATATCCTTATTGTGGGTTACACATTTTTCATAGATAATTGTGCTTCCGTGAACTTTCATAATTCTGACTGTAACAGTTACATATCTGTATTCCAGTTTACGGACTACTGTGAAACACACATTCACCTTTACATATTTAAATGTGTGTACTGCACGAACGCTTTCATTACACTTTCAAGTTATATGTGCAGTGGTCATAGGTCAACTGGGACTGCATTCACGTTGGCCAGATACCGGAACCACTATTCTATTGGTGTTCTCCCTCATTGATATGCATACCCATAGTACTTAGCTACATCAACATACGTCTCACCGCTTCACCTACGACACAGGCATCCATTCTCCTGCTGGGAAAAAGGTGGTACTACATATTACACATTCCCTATTGCCTACTGCTGTGGACTCTGACTGCATTGTTAATCACTCCGAGGATATGCAGAACACCAAGGCATATAGTCCAGCCACATACAGGTCTTTGATTGTCAGGGTGTTCATGTAGTGATCTGGGTTTAGGCTTGTCCATCTGGTGAACGGAACTTCCCTGGCCGAGGTCAAATGTCAGATGAAGCATATGGACAGGGATTATCTCCCTATTTTGAAGTTTTACCTGTGTTTATAGACACAGGTGTTTGGGCACCTGTCAGCAGCTTATTCTGTTGGCATTACATATTATGGTGGGGTTGTTACCGTCCATACTCCACGGTGAGGGGTGTTTCCATTCACATTTGACTATTACCTGTATACAGTCATACGGGGATTATTATTTTTGGACATGAAGTGACTACAGATATGCGGTTGTACATTACACAAGTGTGACGGGCTGTTCCTGTAAATATGTACGGACCATACCTCTCAACCTCTTAGAGCACCAATCCTGCACAAAACCTACATGATGGAGGGACAATTAGGGACACATTTTAACGATTGCTCTTACAATCTTACAACGTTGATAGAATGCTAGGTTTTGCATTAGCATGACTTTTCTGCAGGTTGTGGAGTCTTATACTCAGGATATTTCTCATTATTTAGTGACATCAATCCTCAGCTATTTACCACACTGGTGCAGATTGTTGGAGGCACACACCAACACTATGGTGCGAACCTGTGGGTCATTCTTAGGGCTGCCACCTTTTTGACTGCCTAAAGTGGGACATGTTCCGTAGAGATGTCAGATTTTCCAGGAAAAACATACCTACAGCCGTGCATAGTACAGAACTTTAACCTTTTTTGTACATATAATAGCTTATTCTAGTAACATTTGCATTGCTTATGCTACTTCACATAACATATTGAGGATGCATATATAAAATAACTGTTTTATGTGACTATTAAAGTAAATTGGGAAATAAACTCTCAGGACATTTGTTATCTTGATTTTTTTCACAGGACACAACTGCCTACAGAGGGACTGTTACTCGCAAAGTGGGACAGGTGGTGACCCTAGTCATTCTGCGAATATTCGGACAGTTGAGTGGTATGGCACTGACCTCTGTAATACGCTGTTGTGTTCTGGCACAGCAGTAGCTCAGCATAAAAGAGTGCAGTCAGAATGTGCTGACAGACAGTTGGGTTTCAGACTTCATACTCCAGACATTAATGCCAATGTGCAAACTGTTATTCTATCAAATTCTATGTTTCTAAGAGAAATGTTTACAGATTGTCCCTGATTTTGGACCTTTGTCTCACTTATATTCACAGCTCTGTCCAGATATCTTGCTCACACAGGTTGACAAGTATGGTCAGTCACGACTGCACACAGTCAGTGTCCCTCACACTTGATCAGAGTTGACCTGTTTACGTAGTGTCTTCCTCGCCCTCATGCCGTTTTCCACTTTTCAAATGTGTGCATTATATTCTCCCTCCTATTCATGTCTAGACAAGTGCGTCACGGGAAGGTATTTGATCCTGGGTGGTAGGTTATGCATGCCCACTTAGGACTGGACAGTGTCATGGACCTCCACTGCACGTTCTGACTTGTGTCCAGATATCTACTGGATTGGACATCATGTCATCATACCCATTCTACTATTTACACAAGTTGGTCATCCCATGAGGGATATCCCAAAAATTGGTCAAGACCAAAACAAGTTAGATAACGAAGATTTTTATGGCTTCACGAAAACGTGCAGGGGGTTTTACCTGCAGGGGATACATGGTTTGCAATCCTGACACTGCCTAGGGTGACAATACCTACTACATATGCGTAGGGTTCACTGTGTGTAGCTGTTTCTGCAACAAACCAGTGGACCAAGTACAGCTGGATTTGGTGGACGTTCTGGTATGGTGGCAGGTTGTGTGTTGTGGAGGGTATGCTGGGTAGGCTATTATGCATCCAGGTGTGTTGCGTTTGTTATGGCCAGTTCCATCAGGACCCATCTGTGGGTATGTGATGGTGCCGTACTTATACATTTGTCTTGCATATTTCCATATTCATATGTTTGTGGGATTGTGTTCTACACTATGGCCTGTCTGCTTGTCTTGCAGCTGTTTCTACATGAGGTTGTGTTTCTTTCCACTTCACCCGCTGCCCCCTCATACACCTCTGGTTCACCTTTTCTGCATACGACACAAGTATCTATTTTGAGGAATTTACCATTAAACACACACCCTCACACATGAATTACTCACACCCCATAGAGCACTACTTTGATTGTTGGCCCATGACACGGCCAGAGTTACACACTGACTACCCTACATGTGTCGGGTACCTTTATGGTTGTGTGGACTACCCTGCCATGTTTGCTTTCCACATGCTATATCTCACGCACATAGGTACACGCCCTTACTTCACTTTCATTACTTGGTTGGTGTATCCGGGTACTACCCATTCGACTGTGTCACATACATGTTCGGATTATACAGCTGACATCCGGATTTTGCCAGCCTGTTCTACTCATTGGTAGGATGGCACCTTTTCCTATGTCCAAGCTATTCCTTACACATGTCCGACCATTGTGGACATTGCCTCCCCACAGTCAACGGTTGTGTTTACACCTTTTCAATTGGCCACAGTGTGACATAGGGTTACCACCTGTCCCACTTTGTGAGGGACAGTCCCTCTTTGGGCAGTTGTATCCTGACATGTGATTGTCAACATGGCAAATGTCCTGAGATTTTAGGACAAACATATTACTTATATTTTATGTGATAGTTGCATTAAACAGTTAATTCTGTATCTGAAATACCTGACTGTTATGAGAAAGAGAATAAGCAACTAAAATGCTACAGGAATACGCTTTTCTGTAGGTAAAACAGTTATGTTCTGTCCTTTGTACTGGCCGTGGGTATGTGTCGGCCTGTACAGTCTGATGTCTGTACCAAACATGTCCCACTTTGGCCATTTGTAAGGGTGGCAACCCTACTGTGACAGTTGCGCTGAACACAGCATATTTTATAGGCCAACACATACCCACGGTCAGTTCGGCAGATAGAACTTACAATTCTTGCCTATATCTAAGCTTATTCTTGTAGCATTTCGGTATCTTATTCTGTTTGTTATGACATTTATGTATTATACGTCCAGTGAAATATGTTTAATGCAACTATTGCATGACGTCTACAGAGGAATTATGTCCTATATTCTCTGGACATTTGCCAGTTTTACATGTTTGTGTCAGGACACATCTGCCCACAGAGGGACTGTCGCTCGCAAAGTGGGACAGGTGGTAATCTTGGTCGATGGTACAGATCATACTGTTCCTTTCGGCCTACATGTGTCTGTGTTGTTATGGCTCATTTATATGCTCCTTCCATTTCGTTTACATGCGTATGCTATTTCCTATCACATTTGGTATGTGAAATACGGACATACCTTTTGTATGTGACTATTACATGGCTTGTGGGATATGATTCAGACATACGGTCACTACCTATATCTACATTTCTCCTCGTGTATTTTGTTATGGACACATCTGCACAGCTATGTTCCCTCCCTCAAATTATAGGTCGGCTGGAGACCCTCTCCGTTGGACTGGACGTACCTACTGGCAGCGCGCTAACATCTGATACGTTTCACTTCCACATGGTATAGCTATCAACACTACGTTGGACTACAGGCACACGGTTTTCCTGTCATTTGTTCATGGGTAGGGACCTGTTATTCCCTACTGTGCATTTGTGTTTGAGTCTTCATTTTCTGTTCGCAGGGACTCTGCTTTGCATACGTTTCAGTCTCCATGGACACTGATAGGTACGATTACTATTACTGGTGGAATATAATATTCAGCAGTTTAGGTTGCTCCTCGAAAGCTGACATTGACACACCTCCCTGCGCAACTTCGATACGCCCCTTGCACTCGTGCATGTTTCCTATGCACGTGGCTGTGGCGGCTGCGCGCCTTCATTAATATGCATATGGTGCATCTACTCCACATCTACACTGCACGGCCGGCGCAAGCCTTACTCCGGACTAGCGCCGAGCTTCATGAATCCGGGGGTGGTTCTGTAACATAGTTACTAACAGGACTATCTCCCAAGAAAAACATGAGAGTTTCAATTCCTAGAGCATGGGTGATACTAGTATATAGACTTTTTACGTCTTTTACCATTCAATAGTAACCATTTTCACATTTAACATTTTTCAATTTATCCAAAAAATTAAAGGTATCCTTAATATAAGAGTCTAATTTAACAACATAATTCAAAAGATACAAATTTAAAAAATATTCCAATGTTATGTAAGAAATAATTCTGTGCCACCACTATGGGTTGGCAAGGGGGAAAACTCAGATTTTTGTGAGTTTTGGGTAAACAATAAAACTTAGCCATAGAGCTGCCCTCAGTATCAAATTTATATTTAACATCTTGTGTAGTAAAATAGCCCAATCTAAAGCCCTTTTTAATTAATTCTTTAAAATTCACAACCACCTGTTGAAACTCATTGTCATTAACCTCCCTATAAACTTTTCCATCAAACAAGTGGTCCATGCACATTTTAACATATTGTTTATAATGCATTACAACAATTTTCCGAATCTTGTCTGAGGGTATTACAATATCTCATCTGTTACATAAGCTTAATAATGCTTACCATTCACTTTTACTCAGATTATACAACACATTTTTCTTTATAGCAGAAACTTCTTTCATCATATTTTCCATAGCAAAATTAATCATTTTTGAAAACTGATGTATAATTTGATTAGAGAAAGGGGGGGTTAAAGTACTTTTTATAAGAGACATTCCCTGTGTCCAATGTGCAATAAGCATTAAGGTTATCTGTAGAGTCAGTGGAGGAATTACAAGAAAAACAGAACTCTGTTTCATCCTCTTCACTGATAGACTTATCTGGTAACTCATTTACATTTTCACAGTTAATATCAGATTCATAATAATTAACTAGATGCAATTTTCTAACTAATTTAAAAAATTCAGCCTTAAAAAAATGTGCTCTAGGTAGAGCAATAGGAATGAACTTAAGCCCACATTGTAAAACGAACACTTCTGTATCACTTAAGTCCACCCCAGACAAATTCAAAACTGAATTATACGTTTCACATCTTTGTGTTTGTTTAATAACACTACAAATGTTTTCAACATTTATATTTAGTCCTCCTACTCTGTTGTCAAATTGTTGTCCATCTCTATTCCTGTCAAAATGACATTTGTATCCATAGTTCTGCTTCCCTTGTTGTTTACCTTGTTGTTTACCTTGGCCGCGAAAAGTATTATTTAAATACGATGGATGTTTGGGTGTTGGTAAAGGTGGATAGTCACTATTCTCTACATCCGAAGTAGCTGAAGTGTTCACACCATCAGGGGAAGCAAAAGAAACATTCTGCCATTTTCTGGCTTTACCGGAAGTATATTTATATCTTCCAGATGAGTCATAATTGGCTGCTTTCTTGAAAGCCATGCCAGAATCGTAATCATGGATGTCTCGCTGCAACTTGTTGATCTTTCTTTTTATTATATCATTAGAAGTTTCTTCTATCTTTTCATTCAGAGAACAGAGTAACTGTTCAAACCGGGAAACACCCAGCTTTCCAGATAATACACCGCAAACAGTCACAATATCTTCTTTCACCTTATGTTGCTTTAAACTGTCTCTTTCTACTAAAATCAGTAACCATTCCCTTATACATCTATGCAATGCAGAGATCCACCTTTTTTTCAAAAACAGCCTCTACTGGGTCAGAGATATCAAAAGCTGTTGTGGGTTTTTTACAAATCTCAAACCCCAAGGAGTGATATCAATATCAAGATATCTCTGCAGACCCAGTATGTTGTAATGTAAGGTGTTTTCTTTAAATAGCAGCCATTCCAAAGAATCTAAATGAGTACGGTCTGCCATAGAAAGATGTATAGAATCTACCTTACCCACTTCATGGAACAGATTAGAAGGTCTCTTCATGCTCTTTTCTTCCAGGAGATGTTCCCAAGACTTAGTAAGGCCATTATTTGAAGTAGCTGTTGCAGCCTCCATGGAATGGTCCCCAGTAGACAAGCCAGGCAGCTGAAAGGAAGCAGAAACCGATAAGTCCTCACAGAAAATATGTGGCAGCTGCTGTAGGGATTCACTGGCCATCAATACACCAGAAAACCACAAAAAAATAAAGAGAAACGAAAACCAGACTACTAAGCCAGGAAAGAAGCTGCACCATGATCTCTGTTTTTAAAGCTTATTTAATAAAAACCTCTGGCACCTCGGCACAAACCAGCCTTCCAGGAGTAAAAACACAATCACCACACAATACTTCTATATATATTGCATGCAATTACAATTAATTAAACAATTAAACAATTATTCACAAATTAAAAAAAAAAATTTTAAAGGAAAACCTTCCAGTTACATTCATTATTCAGACCAGATGGAAACAATATATTACATTTCAAAATATACAATGTTTCTTTGTACAGTGGTTCCTTTTTTACAATCCCCCCTACTTCATCTAAAATTTGTTCTAAAATACAAGCTTTCAATAAAGAAGGGTCATTGTTATGGCTAAGACTAAAATGTAAGGCAACATGGCTTATAAGATTCTTGTTTCTGATGTCTCTGACATGTTCTTGAAGTCACAACTTAAAAGTTCTTTTTGTTTCCCCTATGTAAAATAAATTACATGGGCATGACAAAACATTTACTACTGATTTAGTAATACAAGAATATACAGATGTAGCACAAAATTTTTATTTTGTTAATTTTATCAAAAGATCTAATTATATTAGGCCAAACAGAACACCTACCACATGGGAAGGATTGGCAGGATGTGATATCAATATGGCCTGTTGGTGTGACAGATACGTGTCCCACACACTTCCCATCTGTGGACTATACTCCCTGTCCACATCAAGCCAAGTGCCTCAATACCCATAATGAAGTTCTCCTTGTATAATTGCTTGGGAAACAGAAAATACAGCCCTGTGATTCCACCTATGTCCCTGCTGGACAAGGTCTCTGGGTGCTGACATGTCATAACATGGGATACACTCTCGTCTGCGAGGGTTATAAGGGCTTCAGGACCAATATCCTATTAACCTTATATCAACCTATCATCCTACACACAACTGTCTGTCAGTGGTTCACCACATTACTCTCTACTGCTCTGCCACTGACATACCTGGAAATCAAAGTGCTATGTGGAATATACCACACATATAATGGACATCTCTGCTCAGTAGAATGCAATCTGTACCCACACCCATACCGCTCAACCTCTTACAGCAAGACATCTGGACAAGGTCATAAATAAAAGTGGGACAAAGGCCCAATGATAGGCATGTGTTCTAAATATTACTCTTACAAACTTAGAAAGTTGGTAAAATAACAGGTTTTGCATCAGCATGAATTGTCTGAAGGTTATGAAGTCTGAAACACAAATATCTGTCATTATTTTCTAACTTCAGTCTTTAATTATTTGCCACTGACTTGCCAGAAAACCACAAGCTTATGAAAAATGGACAAAAATTAGACACACACCTGGACAATCTGCAAAAAACTGTACAAATGAGAGGTATTCCCACACCAGGATATGACTTTTTAGGTAAGAAGAATATCACACAAGCAGGAGATCCCCAGCCAGTATATCACCAAGGTGCTGGACTGTTTATACAACTTCATCAGTCAATAGGCTGTAGCCACACCTCTCAACTGGCCAAATTGGGCAAGAATGTCTATAGTTTGGCTCATAATATTGGTCTGCGCATCATACATCTTGTATTTCTCTGGTAAATCACTGTGATGATCTGAGGATTTCTGTCAGTAGTTAATGACACAATACATTTCAGTGTCAGATGTCATGTATGTCAGAAAATGTCTGCTAAAACAAACCCTGAACTCTAGCAACTTCCTACATTAATAAGATCAATAATTACAGTATTTCTCTATGTTTGGGCCACTGTCCCCCCATTTTGGCAGGCTATTTCCAGATATCTTGCACTAACAAGTTAAGAGGTATGGCTGTAGCATGCAAAACTCTGGACCGGAGTACAACTATCTCTGGAATGGACTCCCACTCTTACTCTAGAAGGTCATTCTGGGCATGCTGCTACACTTAAAGAATTACAGCCCATTTTGGAACCCACATCGGACTATATAATAGTATTGTGCATATGTGTCTTTGCATACAGAGAGATATGTACAACTTAACTGTCTCTACACACAGCCATCAGACACAATTACCCTCAGCTAGCTGTAGGTGACCCATATGTGATATATCTGCATCTGTTGTGTGTGAAACATATATATATATATATATATATATATATATATATATATATATATATATATATAGGCAACATATAACAATATGTTAAGCATACACACACATAGACATGGGGAAGAGAGAGACAGAGAGTGGTAGAGAGAGAGATACAGGGAGAAACACACACAGAGTGAGTCATACACATGGATACCCTGAATGACATAGAGTGGTGTCCTGCTGTGGACAGTGGCATATCAGTTGTAACCAGTTGCATGTGCCAGCGTGAAGGTGAGCGCCATTGTGCAATAGTACTGAGGTGGGGTTGTAATATCACATCACCTGCCTGTGTGTGTGTGTGTGTGTGTGTGTGTGTGTGTGTGTGTGTGTGTGTGTGTGTGTGTGTGTGTGTGTGTGTGTGTGTGTGTGTGTCTCTGTTTGTAGGTTTAAGCATTAAGAGGACTTTCCCACTCAGTACACTTCCCATTGCCCTACTTTACAAGATCTGCTGATGTCATTCACCTTAGAAGTACCTTTGGACACATGTCAGCCCTATAAGCTCTGTGGCGGATGCAATAACTTTGTAATACTATAGTACAAACAGCTAGATATGTAGGGGTTCTAATCTCAGTCTTGGCAAATGTAAGTGTGTGTGTGTGTGTGTGTGTGTGTGTGTGTGTGTGTGTGTGTGTGTGTGTGTGTGTGTGTGTGTGTGTGTGTGTGTGTATATATATATATATATATGTATATATATATATATATATATATATATATATATATATATATAAGTGTTTGTAAGATAAAGTATTTTGAGGACTTTCCCACCCACAACACTTCCCAGTGCCCTACTTTAGCAGTCCTACTGATGTCATTCACCTTAGAAGTACCTTTGGAGAGCACACAGCCCACTAAGCTCTGTGGCATGTACAATAACTCTGTAACAATATAAGACAAATAATTAGATAGACAGGGGTTCTACTCTCAGTTCCACAAATGTGTGTGTGTACAAGTGTGTGTAAAAGTGTTTGTAGAATAAAGTATTTTGAGGACTTTCCCACCCACAAAACTTCCCAGTGCCCTGCTTTACAAGGGCTGTTAATGTCATTCAGCTTAGAAATACCTTAGGACAAACCTCAGCCCTGTAAGCTCTGTGGCACTTACAATAACTGCGTAACAGTATAGTACAAATAACTAGATAGACAGAATTCTACTCTCAGTTCTGGCAAATATGTGTATAAAGATGTGTGTATGTTTGTAGGGTAAAGTATTTTGATGTCCTTCCCACCCAGTACATTTCCCTTTGCCATACTTTACAAGGGCTGTTGATGTAATTCACCTTAGAAGTACCTTGGGACACTGTTAAATCCTGTAAGCTCTGTGATGCATGTGATAACTGCATAGTATTACAATACACATAACTAAACAGGTAGGGGTTCTAAACTCAATACTGGCAACTGTGATACTGTGTGTGTGTGTGTGTGTGTGTGTGTGTGTGTGTGTGTGTGTGTGTGTGTGTGTGTGTGTGTGTGTGTGTGTGTGCATGCATCTGAATCATATTCTCTGTGTGTGTGTTTGGGTGAGAATCATATCCTCTGTGTGGTGTGTTTATACCTTTTTGAGGCATGTACCAACCAGTACACTTCCCATTGCCCTACTTTACAAGGCCTGCTGATGTCATTTACCTTAGAAGTACCTGTATACACTCTTCAGTCCTCTGAGCTCTTTGGCATGCACAATAATTGCATAATATTATAGTACAAATAATTAGATAGGTAGGGGTTCTAATCTCAATGCTGACAATTATAGTAGTGGGTGTGAAGCATATCCCCTGTGGCTGTTGTGTGTGTAGGTTATACCATTTTAAAGCCTGTTGACCCCCTTTGTATGGCATTACTTTAAAGACCCTGTTAATGGCATCTGTCTCACATGCATCATGTTAAACTATACAGCCCATACCAGTTATCTATACAGATGTATATGGAATATCAAGATGTCTGCAACATACATGTGGTCTGTGTCCCTAACAATGGGCATTTATGTGATATCATTGCCAAATATGTCACAATTACCATAGTGACAGACATGCCAGCATCAGACATCATACCTGACTGAAACATCATGATGATACAAAGTCTGTTACTCTATCACTTGCCAGGTTTGCAGGAGCAATAGATGAGACCATTCGCTATTTCTGGTGGTTTATCCCACCATCCATGAAAGCATTTCCAAGATTACGTGTTGTGAGAGGTAGTGGGTTATGTCCCAGGCATATAATCAATGTGGAGCATGTAATGTGTATGTAGCACTATAGTACATACAAGTGGATATATTGGGTTACTAATCTGTCTATTTGCAACTGTGTTTGTGTTTCTGTATGCACCTCCCCTGTGGCTGTCTTTACTGTGTGTATGTGATGGCTTTACCATTTTGTGTGCCTCTTCCACCCTGTGAACTCCCCCCATTGCCAACCTAGTTTCAGCCCATACAGATGTCATCAACCTTACAAGCACAGTTACACACTTTCTAACAGAAAGGCACTGTGATGCATGCAATGGTCGTATCACTGTGTAATGTGCATAAATAGGTAGGTCATCTAATCTAACAAGTGTCAACTCTATGTGCATGTGTGTTTCAATGCATGCCCCATGCAGCAGTGTGTGTGTGTGTGTGTGTGTGTGTGTGTGTGTGTGTGTGTGTGTGTGTGTGTGTGTGTGTGTGTGTGTGTGTGTCAGATGGCTCTACCATGTTAAGGGCCTCTGAACCCACCAATGATAATCCTAACAGCTTCTGCAATTGTCACCCACTTGAATAGTAGTGACAGACACTGCAACACTCCATTACCTCTGTGGTATTTGTGTTATGTATCTAGCACTATCATTTGTAAGACTGGGCATGTAGGGGCTGTTCACAGCCCTTCATCAGCTGCCCTATTTACAAGACTATGACTCTGTGAGCACTACTAGCATGAGAGGCCAGACTTGCATATGAGATAGCAGACACACATGCTGGTGATTGTCAGGTTAGACTAACACAGGCTGACCTGTGTCAGGAATACATACCCTAAACCTGTCATACACAGTACTATGCACAGCCTCATCAACTGCATCAAGGTTGAGTGGATGAGAAAGAAATGGCAGGGGCAAGAGGTGCTGATAGGTGAATCTGTTACAATTAAAGACATGGCTAAGCTTGTGAGGGGACCTAGTGGCAGTTCTCAAGTAACCTCCTCTGTATGTATGAGTCTGTGGTACTGCAGAACACCCAGGTGACATGTATGAAGGCTAAGTGGCTGTGTCAAGGGGTATGTATGCAAGGTCACACTGTCCACCACAAATGTCTCTCACACACTGTTGCATGCATACACACCTGGTAAGCATGTACATATACAGCTGTACCTTGGCTATGAAAGGTCACTGTGTTTCCACTCTGCCATACTCATCATTGCTAATGTCAACATGCCCACAGCCTGCAGATACACAGACACATGGACACAAACAGAATACAGTATGTGAGACTATAGACAGTCAGCAGTACTAACAGCAATAATGCATCATGGCTAAAAGGGTACATACACTTCGATGTGTACCTATAACTATTGCCAGCAGACATTACATTTACACACTACACTGTACTTTATTCACCCTGTGCATCAGACCCGTATTAGCATGTCACTGCATCGATGGATGGATAACAGGGATGTGGCACAGGTATCATCGTGTGTGTGTGTGTGTGTGTGTGTGTGTGTGTGTGTGTGTGTGTGTGTGTGTGTGTGTGTGTGTGTGTGTGTGTGACTGTATGTATGTGTGTGTGTGTGTGTGTGTGTGTGTGTGTGTGTGTGTGTGTGTGTGTGTGTGTGTTTGTGTGTGTGTCTGGAGGGGTGGTGCTCAACTGGTCCATGCAAGGGAGCTGTGTGTGTCTGGTGGTTACCTGCCTGTGATAGAGATGTGTGTGTGTGTGTGTGTGTGTGTGTGTGTGTGTGTGTGTGTGTGTGTGTGTGTGTGTATGCACACAATCAAGCCAT
This sequence comes from Protopterus annectens, assembly GCF_019279795.1. Lineage (NCBI taxonomy): Eukaryota > Metazoa > Chordata > Ceratodontiformes > Protopteridae > Protopterus > Protopterus annectens. Next base: position 1,765,977,896 of record NC_056741.1, on the reverse strand, counting down.
GTGGTTGCCCTACACAGGGGTATGTTGGACAGCCATGGACTGTACATGGAATGATGTACAGTTCACCATCTCCCACCAGGGACCCGGGAACTGGTTCTGCCAGGAGTCTCACTGGCACCACCAGGTCTAAGGTCAGATGCAGTACTACTCCTTGATGGTGACTGCTGTGTGCTGAATTTGTGTCCCTGATGGGACCAGCCAGGACCATGTTCCCATGGACTGTTCCATTGACGTGTGGACAGCACCCTCCCTTAGGTAGTGCTGGTGGTACTGCCACTACAGGAGTGTGAATGTGCATGGCCACATGATCTCTCAGCTGATCTTGTTGCTGACCTACATCCATGTGGCTGATGCCCTACTCCCACCACATGCTCAAGCACAGACATTGCACAGTCGAGCAATTGACAATGTCTCACCCAACCATCTATCCACAACATCAGCAAAATGATGTACGGCATCACCAATGCTGTGGAGGTCATCATGCATGGCGAGAAGTGCTGCATTCATGACCATGAACATCTGTCTGATGTTGCAGTCAGTACATGCCTGTGCCTCCATGATGGACCAAAACATGCATCTGGTGAAACCTGCTGTGACACTTGCAAAAGGGGCTTGGTGAGCAGCAGTCCTCCTTCGAGCACCCCTGCCCACCTGCCTGTGTGGACCTTGTCTGCTCTCTGGCTATGGCTAGTGTTTACACTCACACTTGTCATAGTCACCACACTAGCCTGTTTCATGCCACCACCCTCCAACTGTCCATTAACTGTGGCTGCTGGGGACTGAGTATGTGTGGGCATACTGACTGTGTATGTGGACATTTGGATGAAAGTGGGATACCAACCAATGGCACAGATTCAGCCCTCGACAACTGCACCTGTGCCTCACTATGACCACCATCATCATCAGTGTCTGCTAAGACACTGACATCAGGTTGTGAGGGGGAGAGACACCAACCCCCATGTTCACCTGTGAAGGGAAGACAACATATGTAAATGAATACTCTGCAGTATGTTTGTTGATACACACACACACACACACACACACACACACACACACACACACACACACACACACACACACACACACACGCACGTACACACACACGCACATGCATACACACACACACACACACACACACACACACACACACACACACACACACACACACATGCAAACAGGCACATATAGATGAGGTGGCACAAAGGCATTATACAAACCACATAGTCTCTGAATGATGACATGCACGACACACAATCAGGCCACAACATGCACACTCTGGACAGGCCCTCAACAACATGCAGTGCAGCTATGTCCACTTAATGTAGCTACTGATATACCCCTCTGAGATATGTGAGGAGTGGTAGTATGTGATGGACCTTCACCTAACACACACTGCACCCATGTACAATATGGATGTACCTTTGTATAGCACAGTGGCAACACCTACAGAAACATACTTGCCAATATGTTACAGCTCAGTGAATAGGCTCCTCTGATGACCACAGTAATGCACTGCAGTTAACCCCACCACAAGTGAACAAGCACATATTGCAAAATGGCTAAGAGTAACAGTTGTGTGCATGGAAAAATCCATGCCCTTAACATGCCTAGGGCATTGGTTAGCCACAACAAGACATTTCCGTACTCACCGGCTTCAAGCTGCTGTTCCCCAGTCAGACTAGAGGGACCTATGTAGTTGTGGGGGAGCGGTATTGTCAGCACACTCACATGTGGCATCGGTGCAGGAAAATGATGAATTTCTGAACATGTACAGTACAAGCTCTGATACTATACAATTTGCTGTCATTCACTACAGATGTGCACTTGTGTGGATTATAACCCCCCATTGACCTGACATATGCTTCTAGATACTCCAAGGAAGCCAGTATGAATGATACAGTATAGAAGTGATATCCACTGGGGCCTTACCTTGATGCTCCTTGCCTGTTGTCTGGGTGGAACCCACCTCCATGACAAAGATGAAGATGGTTTCCTGGGGTGCAGTGACTGCCCTAAGGTTTGCGAGGAACTCATCTGTAGGTGTCAGAGGAGCCTGCATAGCAGAACACCCACTTGTGGCTTTACGGACCCTTGCCACAGCTGCAGCCCTCTGCCAGGCATGGTGAATAAGGTCAGTTGCCCTCTGCCTGATCTGCTCATAGGTATTCCCATGATGACCCAGAGTGTTGATGGTTTTGAGTACACCATTCCACAGGGTGGTCTGTTCCTGCTGCTGCTACTGCTGTCTGCTCCTGTTAAACAGCACTGTGTGGTGCAGTCTTAAGGCATCTACTATTGCTGCAGTCTCAGCTTCTGAAAAGGGTGGTTATCACTGTCATGGCATTGCACCTGAAAGGCATGAACAGAGAAACATATCACAGGATCTCATACATTGGGCATCATTATGTACAAATCCTGCACATCCACATTTGCTAGCACTATCCACCACTAACACCCATATCACACCCCTGCCATCTATCAGCACAGTATGTGTGTGGGTAGTTTCACTGTACTGGCATTACAGCATGCATTGCACTCCTGATCCTGATGTTTCATGTTCCTCCCAATGAGGACCATTAATATACATAATCCTTCATTCATCATTTACATCAGATGGCACATGCAGCAGTTGGGGGCTTTACAGAAGTTCCCTACCAGGCCATAGCAGTCCATCAGACATCTACCGTACACCTATAGGCTATGAGGCCAACACTCTACCCGGTGTCATACATACTTCTCAAGAGTTACCTCACTCTTGCATGCCAGGCAATCACACACTCCACGTTGCTGGGACTGCTGCATGAGTGCATGTCATGCTCCAGTCTGTTAACACACACACACAGAGACACACACACACACACACACACACACACACACACACACACACACACACACACACACACACACTCCTGGTAAAGTATGGCACAACTTTGCTACCTATGGGCCCTTCAGCCCAGATTTTAAGGTAGTTCTGACTGCCAGAATCCATTTCTTTAATAGCTACTGTAAGGCCCTCAACAAAGGGTGACAAATCCTACTGTGTGATGAGCCTATTAGCAAAATGGTAAGTGTGACCAAGACCAGGGCTACTGGAGTAAGCTATACAGTTTCACCAAGTGCATATGCAAGTACTCTAACAGCTGACTTACTGCTATACATACCAGACTCAATGACAAGGTTTAATGATATGTGATAATAACTAATAAAGGCACAAGAGAATACTCTATCAGTGCAGTAACTATACAGTTCAGACTCACAGGGATTCATTTAAGACAACATTGCAGGACAGGCTGCAGTACACACAGGAAACACGTAAATTACAAAGTGCATAGGTTCATAGGATGATACTAGGCTATTGGCCTAGATGCCCTCATAAGTCTAGCCCAGATTTTTGCCCATGTCCCTTCAAAGTCAGCACCTGTTTCCCCTGTACAGCTGGGATACAGGCGGGATCCCAGGGGTGTCTTTTCTGTTTCCCATGCAGTCGTCCAACTTCTTCTTAAAGAGGGCTATAGAAGTACTCTGTTGGACATGGGAAGGGAGTGTATTTTACAGACAGTGTATTGTTTGGGACACAGATCTATACTGCCAACAAGTACTATTCATGTCACAGACCAGGAAAGGGCCTTGCATGCTGGTTGTGTGAGTGGGGTTTGTCTTACAGATATGCAGAAACTCCATCAAGGCTGGTTTGGAAATGGCCTTGTATGCCAGACACAGATCGCCTATGATCAGTCTGTATGAGACTGAGTAGAGGGACAGGGCTTTCAGCCTGTCTGTATAGGATAGGTGTTGCAGGCCCTAGATTTTCCTTGTCAGGGACCTCTGTGGTCTCTGCAACTGCTGCATGTGCTTGGCAAGGTACATGCCAAAGGAGCCATTGTTCTCGGTAATGGGTCTGATAAGGGTGGAGTACAGGGATGTTATGGCCTCCTGGTTCCTGGATGACAAACCCTTATTTGTGAGGTGGGCCATGTAGACAGCCTTCCGTACAATGGTGCCAATGGGGTGGGAAACTGTCAGGTTACTATCAACCTTGGTGCACAAGTCGCCTCACACCTGATTGCATGCTCAGTACATTGTTATTACTGTCATGATTAGTGTGGATGACATCTACCACAACAGGGATAGTGATGCATTTCCTGTAATTCAGTTTGAGGCAATGCTTCTGGCACCAATCATTAATTTGCATAAGGGCCTCTTGGAGAATACTCACATCAGTAGGGGAATGTAAGACAGTGGCCAGCTTGCAGTCATCTGTAAACCTGGTCAGCCACAGACCACTGGTTTTGTCTTGAGCCTCATAAATCTATATCTGAAACAGTAGAGGTCCTGAAACTGATCCTTGGGGTACACCTCTCTTTAAGGGTCTACTACTAGAGGTGGCTTCCACTACTTTCTCCGAGTGGATGCTATCATTGAGCCAGTCACAGGTTGATGCCTAGCTGTGTAGGCGTATGTATCATAGCCGACTGGGGATTATTATCAGAGGCTTTGGCTAGGTGAAGGTAGGCAGTGTGTACCATCTTCCTCTCATCCATGTGTTTGTTGACCACTTCAAAGAAGTCGACCAGGTTTAACAGGCCTGATCTCCCTTTGAAAATGCCAAACTATGTGGGCTCAAGCATTTTGAGGTTGCTGATGTCCCTGTTTATAAGGTCCTTGATAATGCCTTCCATGCCCTTGCAGATCAGGATAGTTAAGCTGATGTGCATATGATTGCCTGGGTCAGTGGATTGCTCCACCTTTGTGTAGAGGGATGACAGTGGCTGTCCATGCAGATGAGATGACACTGGTGCTCAGGCTTTGGTTGACTACAGTGTGTAATGGAGCTGTGAGCTCATGCTTGAGTTCATGTAGGATACAGCCAGGGATGGTATCAGACCCCATGGAGACTTCAGTTTGTTGCCTTTAAGAGGGCATTATGGCCCTGCTCCCTGATGATGAGGGGAGGGGGGCAGGTGCTGTGCATGTCCCTGTTTACTGATGGGGAACAGAGGGGTGAGGTTTTCACTTAACCTGTCTGCAGAAGGTTGGCTCTATCTATGCTGTATGTGCATGTGGTGTTATTGACCACCACTACATAGCAGATTTGGGTGTTGCTTCTGAGATTGCAGACATATGTGAAGAAGGCCTTGTGACTGGTCTTGGTGGATGTGTCCAATTTACTCTCAAAGTTAGCCTTAGGGTAATTCACCTGTGACCTTATTTGCTTGTTCAGACAAAGGTGAGATTGCTTCCAATTTGGCACCTGCTCCTTCTTGGTCCTGTATAGCAAATATGTCCACCTATTATGGAGTGTGTGTATTGCTGCTGTCCACTACAGAGGTTTACTCTACCTTGATGGAGATGATTTTGTCTTGTCAGGTATTGCTGAGTCCATACAGCTATGTAGGTGTTCATATAGTATTTTGGTGTTGACTTGGACATTACTCCTAGTTACAACTGATGAGACAGTGGTTGTGAAGCTACTTATACCTGCTCTGAGAAGATTTATAGTCAGTTTTGGAAAAGTCTTTTTTGTTTGAACCTGACAAGGGAGGGGAGCAGGGAAGATATGATCTCAAAAGTGATGGCTTTATGGTCAGATCTTACCAAGGAGCATGACACTGTAGGAGTGCTAAAGTGGCTACTCATGTTGGTTAGAACCAGGTACAGGATATTTCCACCTGTCATAGGAGTGCTGACCAGCTGATCTACTGCATTGCCATTGACAAAGCTGAGAAATCTCTATGCATTCATGTTCAGGTAGAATAGGTCATGCGCACTATGGTTGGGTAGTAAAAATAATGATATCTGTCTACTCAGTAGGATAAGCTGATGAGAAACAACTGGGAGGTGTGTTCGAAATGAGATTTGTAGTAGGGGCGGCCAAGACACGTGCCAACAAATATTTGAACACAGCAAGGGGAACCCTTGCCATTCCAACAGAACAGAAAACTTTTAACAAAACAAATGCAATACTGGAAAAAGATACAAAATAGATGTGACTAAAGCTTAACTAAAGAGTATCAAATTAACATTAAATGCAGAGATGACTGATACCCAGAGCACTGCACAACACAGAAACACTTCAGCTAACTACAGATATTTGTAATTAAGAGAGCAATGCTATGCCTCAACTATGCACACTACTTAACTGCTGCTATTCACATGTTTCAAAGGAATTCTTTGGTAACCTTTGTTAACAGACCCTAGACAAAACCTATTAAAAGTAAAACAGAACAGAATACACATAAGCAAACAAATGTAATACTACAATAACATATAAAATACAAGTCATCAAAGCTTAAATACTGAGCATCAAATCTAAATTACATGCAGAGATGACTGATACACAGAGCAATGCAGACCACACAAACATCAGACAGATATACCATATTGCCATATATACATAAACAGTCAGATTTGCTGAGTTCCTATACAACATGCAAAGCTGTTTGTGTATGACAGGTATGAAAGTAATAATCCATATAAATGCTGTGTTATCTCATATTACATCAGCAATTCTCATCTGCCTTCATTTCTTAGGCTAACAGCACAGGCTAACAGCAAATAACATACTTCTCTGTATCAAGTGTACATATCTGTCTGATATGTGTGTAGCACTGGAAGTCATAACACAGTTAAACACTTTTCCAATTTAAACTCTGTAATTATAATCAACCTACTAATTATTTATGTTTGAAGGTAATACAACAACCTGCAACTGTAGACATTTATGCCTGTTTGATGCACTGGAACTAAGATAATACATTTGTAAAACAAGTACAGCCTATTTACTTGACACTTTGCAACTCATGTCTGTATGTTTGAAGCTTCCAGGTTCTACTATTAATACATACATGTCCACAGGTAGTACTTGATATACATTTCTGTTCTTAGTCAGTATGACACACTGTGTTTACACTCTTGCAGCTCAGTCATACCTCTCAACCTGTTAGAGCAAGACATCTGGACAAAGGCACACATCAATGGGGGACAAAGGCCAGAAAATAGTGACACTTTATAAATCTGGCTGTAACACACTTGGTTGCTAGCAAAGTAGGTTTGGCATTTACAGGAATACTCTGAAGGATATGACATCTGACATTAAAATGTATGGTAGTATGTTATGACTTGTTATGACATACAAGAGTGGAGGAAGATGCACACAGGTGGATTATATGCTATGTAGGAGGGCCAGTCTGAAGGAGACTGGAGACTGTAAAGTGGTGGCAGGGGAAAGTGTAGTTAAGCAACATAGAATGGTGGTCTGTAGGATGATGTTGGTGATGGTGGAAGTTACAAAAGGGTGATTGTGAAGTGGAGTTTTGGGAAGAGTTAAGACAGGCACTGGGAGGCAGTGGAGAGTTACCAAATAGCTGGGTAACTACAGCAGAACTAGTAAGGGAGACTGCTAGAAAGGTGCTTGGTGTGACATCTGGACAGAGGAAGGAGGACAAGGAGACCTGGTGGTGGAATGAGGAAGTACAGGAGAGTATACAGAGGAAGAGGCTGGCGAAGAAGAAGTGGGATTGTCAAAGAGATGAAGAAAGTAGCCATGAGTATAAGGAGATGAGGCGCATGGCAAAGAGAGAGGTGGTGAAAGCTAAGGATAAGGCATATGGAGAGTTGTATGAGATTGGACACTAAAGAGGGAGAAAAGGACCTGTACCAATTGGCTAGACAGAGGGACAGAGCTGGGAAAGATGTGCAGCAAGTAAGGTTGATAAAGGATAGTGAGGGAAAGGTACTCACAAGAGAGGAGAGTGTGTTGAGTAGATGGAAAGAGTATTTTGAGAGGCTGGGCAATTAAGAGAATGAGAGAGAGAAGGTTGGATGATTTGGGGATAGTGAATCAGGAAGTGAAACAGATTAGCAAGGAGGAAGTAAGGACAGCTATGAAGAGGATGAAGAATGGAAAGGCTGTTGGCCCAGATGACATCCCAATGGAAGCATGGAGGTGCTTAGGAGAAATGGCAGTAGAATTTTTAACTAGATTGTTTAATGAAATTTTGGAAAGTCAGAGGATGCCTGAGGAGTGGAGAAAAAGTGTTTGGCACCTAGCTTTAAGAATAAGGGTGATGTGCAGAGCTGCAGTAACTACAGAGGGATACAATTGATCAGTCACAGCTTGAAGTTATGGGAGAGAGTAGTATAAGCTAGGTTAAGATGGGAGATGATGATTAGTGATCAGCAGTATGGTTTCATGCCAGGAAAGAGCACTACAGATGCAATGTTTGCTCTGAGAGTGTTATTGGAGAAATACAGAAAAGGTCAGAAGGAGTCGCATTGTGTCTTTGTAGACTTGGAGAAAGCATATGACAGGGTGCCTAGAGAAGAGTTATGGTATTGTATGAGGAAGTCGGGAGTGGGAGAGAAGTATGTAAGAGTGGTACAGGATATGTACGAGGGTAGTGTGACAGTGGTGAGGACTGCAGTGGGAGTGACAGATCTGTTTAAGGTGGAGGTGGGATTACATCAAGGATCAGCTCTGAGTCCTTTCTTATTTGCAGTGGTGATGGACAGGTTACAGATGAGATCAGACAGGAGGCCCCGTGGACTATGATGTTTGCAGATGACATTGTGATCTGTAGTGAGAGTAGGAATCAGGTTGACGAGACTCTGGAGAGGGGGAGATATGCTCTAGAGAGCAGAGGAATGAAGGTCAGCAGGGCTAAGACAGAATATATGTGTGTAAATGAGATGGAGGGTAGAGGAATGGTGAGGATGCAGGGAGTAGAGTTGGTAAAGGTGGATGAGTTTAAGTACTTGGGATCAACAGTTCAGAGTAATGGTGAATGTGGAAGAGAGGTGAAGAAGAGAGTACAGGCAGGGTGGAATGGGTGGAGAAGAGTGTCAGGAGTGATTTGTGATAGACGGGTACCAGTAAGAGTGAAAGGGAAGGTCTACAAGACAGTAGAGAGACCAGCTATGTTATATGGGTTGGAGACAGTGGCATTGACAAAAAGGCAGGAGTCCAAGCTGGATGTTGCAGAGTTAAAGATGTTAAGATTTGCACTTGGTGTGACTAGGGTGTGATAGGATTAGGAATCAGTATATTAGAGGGTCAGCTCATGTTGGACAGTTTGGAGACAAAGCAAGAGAGATGAGATTGCGTTGGTTTGGACATGTGCTGAGGAGGGATGATGGGTATATTGGGAAAAAGATGCTAAGGATGGAGCTGCCAGGTAAGAGGAAAAGAGGAAGGCCTAAGATAAGGTTTATGGAAATGGTGAGAGAGGACATTCAGGTGGTTGGTGTGACAGAGCAAGATGCAGAGGATAGGAAGAAATGGAAAGAGATGATCCACTGTGGTGACCCCTAACGGGAAAAGCCGAAAGATGATGATGATGATGTTATGACTTCAGTCTTTATTGATTTTCCAGTGACAAAACACAACTGTATGAGACATTGACTACAAATATGAGGCAAACATGGTCAATCTGCAAAACTCTGGACAGTTGAAAGGTATGAGCTCAGTATATAACATACAGTTCAACACACACTTCTGCGCCAGTTGTTTACTATGCACATACCCTATATAGGTCCCTTACATTCGTAAAACAAGCATATGTATCATAGTAGGATTCATAGGTGACATATGCATATTTACAACATCCCAGTCAGCTGGACTGGCAGTGTCACAGTCAGTATTGAACAACATACACTCCATGTTATCTATGTCACTGCAGACAGAGCCAGCAGGAATGGTCATAGGTCCTGGACAGCAACATGTCAGTCCAGCAAGTCTTGTTGAGACCTATTGTTTAACTTCCTATTTTACATTATTGTATCCCCATTTCTGCACTCCATTACATGCTTAATTGATTGACATGACCTGTTATAGTGCTGAAGAGTTTTCTCAGAATAATGCAAATGTTTTGTTTGTGTAGTCGCAGTCTGTCTTTGTGTAGAAAGGTACAGACCTGGTTTGCATAGGCAGCAGCTTGTCTTTTGTAGGTAATGCTCGTGAGCAGGTAATGGTCTGTGCACCAATTGGTGTCTCCCACTTGTTAACTGCATCCAAAACAGCTGTGTTGTCTTTCCATTAGCCAATGCCACAGCAACACATTGCTATAATTAAGTCCTTCATGTGGGCCTGACCCCTTTTCCTTGCCTGTGAGGAGAACATTATGGAGGTGTGGGAGTTACAGCTTCACAGAAGGTAGGTGGAAATACCTTTTAGAACAAGAAATGTGAGAAAGCACAACAAAATGGGGGGCAAAGTTCCAGAATTAGGGCCAGATTGTAAGTATTGCTGTTATACAGTTAGAAGATTGCTAGATTAACAGGGTTTGTCTGGACATGCATTTTCTGTGTGGTTTGAAGTCTGACAGTGATATGTATATGACATACCTCTCAACTGTCCAGATTTCTGCAGAATGTCCAGAGGTTTGCCTCTTATGTTTGTTTTGTTCCTCAGACAATTTCTATTTTTTGACAACTCAGTAGGATAATGTGAGGACTGAATTCACTAAATGATGACAACCATTTGTGTTTCAAACTTCATATCCTTCAGAAATGTTATGTTACAACAAACCCTGTAACACCAGCAACATTTTCAGTTTATAACACTATTATTTAAGAAATGTCCCTATTTTTGGTCCTCTGTCCCCACAAGTATGTCAGACTTCATTCAGATGTCCTGCAATAAGAGGTTTAGAGATATGATATATCATTATTTAGTGACTTCACTCCTGATATCCCAGTGATTTAGCAGAATCCCAGAAATATTATAAGGCAGTGGCCATAAATATGGTCCTACACCCTGGACATTCTGTGGAAATCTGTACAGTTGAGAGTTATGTATGTCTGACCATTGTTAACAGACTGTCAAGATTGTGTAGCAGTATAGTGTGTAAATGCTCAGTAGGGAGATGGGCAGATGTGAGTGTCATAGATCCTTTTCCATCTTACTGTGCATGCTGCTACAGTTGCTAGTGGTCTATCAGCTGTGTATGTTTGTAGGGACAGACAGAGAAATGGCCTGTAACACCTCAGGATTCCAAGGACACTGTGACTTGAGGCAGTATATGTAGGAGTAGTGTGTGACTGGCAATCAGGATATGTTTGTTCAAACAGTCATTAAACTCTAGAGGTCAGTTGGCTTACTGGTATGTTGCTGTGACTGTGGTGCAAAAGTTTGTGGGTAGACAATTTCTCACCGATGTCCATTTTTCCATACAGTTACATCCCTGTAGTGCATAATATATTCGCAAATGCATGAGTAATTCCCCAGAGCTGATTTGGGGTAGTGTTGTGTTGGTCTGACTGTAGTTCAGAAGGTGCTGGGTGAAATGGTTGGCAGCTCTTAGTGTTTTTTTCCTTTCTGTTACATGACTGCCATCATACTTCTCCACTGTCCAGATTTCTATAGACTATCTAGATGTGTGGCTCATATTTTTGGTCTGTTCCCCATAATTGTTATGGATTTCTGACAAATCACTGGGATGATGTGAGCATTCTCATCACTAAATCATGGCAATCATTTTTGTTTCAGACCTGAAATCTATCAGAAAATATATGTAAAAACAAACCGCAATACTCTAGCAGCCTTCTAAGCTTATAACATCCATATTTCAAATATATTCCTATTGTTTGGCCTTTATCCCCCCACTTTTTCAGGCTTTGTGCAGATATTGTGCACTAAAAGGTTGAATATCTATCTATCTATCTATCTATCTATCTATATATATATATATATATATATATATATATATATATAGGAACACTTTATAATCTCGAAATTCTGAAATACTGAATTTCAGAATCCTGAGATCATAAAGATCATTAGTGTGTGTCAGAGTGTGTTGTGACTGTGATGTGTGTGTGTGTGTGTGTGTGTGTGTGTGTGTGTGTGTGTGTGTGTGTGTGTGTGTGTGTGTGTGTGTGTGTGCAAGGGGAATGTAGGTATGTGGTGGTATGTAGTGCAACCCTGGAGTTAGTATATTTAAGTGGGGGGGGTGGGGGTGCAGAGGGGCTTCCCGCCTGCTTGCATGTAGTGTAGGTTTGTGTGTTTGTGGGAGGAAGGTGTGTGTTTGTGCATGTGTGTGCGATTTCAAAATTCGCGCTTTTGGTATTTTGGTATTTAGAGCTTTCGGCTTTATGGTCTCAAAATTCTGAGATTCGGTATTTCAGGATTATAAATTGAATCTGTATATTTATATATATATATATATATATATATATATCTATATATATATATATATATATATATATATATATATATATATAGGTACATCGACAAGTTAGAAGATCGACATCCACTTCACAGACACATGAAATAATCAACACCGCAAATCATGGACATTTAACAGGTAAGCATCTGTGAGTGAACTAAATCATGCCTACCATGTTTTAGTAAGTGTGGTAGTGTTATGCATGTGTGGTAGGCATGATTAGCGAAATTTAAACTTCTTACCTGTTAAATGTCCGTGATTTGCGGTGTTGATTATTTCATGTGTCGGTGAAGTGGATGTCGATCTTCTAACTTGTCGATGTACTGACATATATATATATATATATATATATATATATATATGTATATATAGATATATATATATATATGTATAGATATATATCTATGTATATATATATATATATATATATATCTATATATATATATATATATATATCTATATATATATATATATATATATATATATATATATATATATATGGGTTCCCTTCAGAATTGCCAAGCTCAAAACTTTTGAATTAAATATGATCGAAAATCATATTTTCGAAGTTTCAAAACTTTGAAATCCTGAACGGAGATCAGCATACAGAGCAGACCGGGAGATTTCCCTTGTCCACGTTGTAGTGTGATCTCGGAGTTGGTATATTTAAGTTTCAGGGGGTGTGGGGGTGCAGCGGGGCTTGCATACACATATTTTAGTGTGTTGGGTGGTGTTTTGGGGGGGTTCACAGCTTTGAGATTCCAAGATCTCGAGATTCTGAATTTGATATTCTGAAACTCGAGATTTTGGGATTTCAAAATTTCATAGTGAACACACACACACACACACACACACACACACACACACACACACATACACACACACATATATATATATATATATATATGTGTGTGTGTGTGTGTGTGTGTGTGTGTGTGTGTGTGTGTGTGTGTGTGTGTGTGTGTACTCTATATATATATATATGTATATATATATATATATATATATATATATATATATATAAACATTACTAATTCCACAGGTTTTTCCCTAACATTGGATGTTGATCCTGTATGATATATTTACAGAAACATTACTAATTCTCACATGGAGTAGTGGTAGCATCTGTGAGTGAACTGAATAAGGTTCTAGGTTTAAGGCTTGCCAGGGATGTGTATTTTTCCCCTTATGTTAAATGACCATAATGCATGATATGTTTGTAAAAGCATTACAAATTCCCACAGTACAGATGGTGTAGTGGTACATTGCTGTGATTGTAGTGCATAGGGCCCTTTTTGTTGCTGGGCAGAACAAGTGCTGATTGAGACAGAGTGATTAAAGCAGTTGTAAGCAGGTTTGCGTGGTTTTACATGAAGCTAAGTGATGCTAAGAGATGATTAAGTCCCTTTAGCTTTGCTTAACAGCGCTTATTCCTACTTAAACCCACATTAATTTTAAATAAAGAAAAGAAAAAAGGGTGATAGGAAAGTGGTGAAATGGGGGCAAGTGGGGGTAAAACATTAGGAAAAGCAGCTAGGGATGTGCAGGATGGGTGTAGGAAAGGACCATAGCTCTACATTTTTTCTGCATCAACAGCTGTGGCTGATGTGGAAAATTTGGAATTTACAGCCTCACACCCCACAGGGAGGGGTATTGGCAACATAAATACTACAGTAATTTGAGTGTAGATTGATATATGTCACTGGACATGCGAGCGAAATGTAGAGCTATATATGGGGCAATGATTTTTTTTTTGCGGGACAGATGCCCCTTTTTTTATTAAGGTGACAGTGGGATGATGGGGAAGTGCTATAGATATGTTTGGGCAGGTAGGTTGGGTAGGCTAGGTTGCATTCACAGACAGACAAGACACACAAGACAGCAGACTGGGGTGGTATATGATTCATGAGGGGGGTAAACACCTTGGACTGGGATGGTGGTTGGGAATCAAAGGCCCACAAGTCTCCAAATAGATACAGTGGGACTGAGGTCCCCACCCATGTGCAGTCACCACTGCACCTTCACGGCCACCGAAGGTGGCTGTGCTGGTGGCTGGACAACAGGGCCAGCCTGCCCCATGAGGTTCACCTGATGGCCCTCCATCTGGCTCAGCTGTCCATCCAACTCAGAGTAGATGATGCTGCCTATTGCCTACCCTGGATCTTGTGGTGGGTGAAGGGCTCCTCTCTACGCCTTTGCCCAGGGGGATGGGCCCCATCTCCTGAGGCAGTTCCACCCAAAGGTGGTGCAGGACCAGTGGAGTAGAAAGTTCCAGGTTGGGTCCCATATGTGCTGGGGCCCAGTGCCACAGCCAGATGAGGTGGGACAGGTGGATCCGTTGGGATCTGCATTCCCAAATGTGCTATGGTGTTGAGGTGTTCGAAGATATATTGTTTAGTCATTAACAAAATATTTCAAAATTAGTTATAACAGCATGCATGGGTGTTCCAATTATCCCAACATAACAGATTTGAAACAGTTGCATAGCAAACAGAACACATGCATATATGGAACAACAGTAAGCATTGTAACAGCATGCCAGTTGCATTGACAGCAACAGGCCACCAACACTGGTATTTGAGCAAGGTATGTTAATATGCGATCAGTTAAATATATGAGCAATAGCAGAACACAAGTTCCAACATTTGATTTTAAGAAAAACATACCCATAGTATATGAATAATAATTAGTGATGCAGATGAGGGGTTGGGGGAGAAAAAAAGTACATTAACAACTGTATAGGATTCTTTTTTCACAACTTTACAGCTCAATACTCTACAGGTCTGCCCTCACTTTACATCTACCTATTGCCCATAGCTTCTGTAGAACATACATACCTGTTAAACTGTCAACCTGTAATCATATGAGGAAGACTTTGACAGCTATGGTTACATTACTAGAGGGGGCTTGTACATGTCAGGGTTACGTGTCTGACAAATAAGGGGTACCCTGCACCAATGTTGCGTGAGTCTGCTACTGGCATACTTCACCTGGATTCCTATCTGTGTCCAAGGTTATTGGCAGCAGTGACCACTAGTCATGACAATGTGACACTTGAGAGACCTGTATCTGGAAGAGTGCATGGTGTAAGTACCTATCCTGCTGTCATTTGCAGGCATGGAGTTATAGAGTGGAACAGTTGTACACTGTGTATTAATATACCCTTCACACACCTACTACAAACATCTCTTTACCTGTAAGACGTGTGGAGAAAATATCTGCTAACACTACCTGTTTCTACAAATTTTCTTGAGTGTATATATGCACAAATCTCAGTACCACTCCCTGGATTCAAACCATGTTTGGGTATGCTGAAATGAACAGCAAGGCTATTTCTCATCACAGTGAACTACTGCGGAACTGCTGTCTCTTGTTTGATTTCTGCCTAATACTCTGTGGGTTAGATATTCTGACCTTGTAATCCTGAGATTCATGCATGATAGATAGTGTACTGTGTATTAATCCTTTGAAATAATACAATCTGGAAAGCAAAGGTTAACACAAGGCAATGCTGCAGGGGACACACTATAATACATTATACATTACTATTCAGGGTTCAGATCTTAGTGCATAACATATTTCATATTTCATTTATATCTTGTTTTACAGCTCCACAATCTACTGTTTTGCATAATAGCTGGTTCTCAGCACAACTTCAGTTAATTCATGCTGTCAAAGCCATATTTGCTGTGAAGAACCTGTACACATTCTATTTCTATTTCTACAACATACCAGAGTAAACACAACAGTTTGTAGTTTAAGTCTTTATTTTAGTAATATGACACAGTGCTTTCCTACTGCATATCCTGTAAATAAATATTAGTCTGGAAAACTTTATTCAGTAGACACATAACACACTATACCTACTGGGAGTAAACAATATACTCCTTCTTATTTATTGCACTACATACTGCAAGATAGATCTGTACTTACCAGCCTGTTGGAGCAGCCTTAACAGACTGTTGGCATGGGCCTCCACAATGCTAGCCCTCTCCGCTGCAGCTGTAGTGGGAAAAAATAAACTTTATTCATACCTGTCTATAACATAACTCAGGCTAGAATTTGGTACAGCAATGGATGGGATACTTACAAACTACTGGATTAACTTATCCACACCACCACCAGGGGCAACAATATCCTAGATCTAGTCATTGCCAGCATGAGTGACCAGTGTTCCACACCTGAAGTCAACTCCTCGTTGGTCAGATCCAACCATAAGCTAATTACCCTAGATATCCACATTCCGCCCCTCCCCCCATTAAGGAAACCACAGTAAAAAAATTCTCCAAAGCCAACTTCATGCTTCTTGAGACAGAAGTGGCGAATTTCATGACACCTATGCAGATGGACAATACAGTTATGACTGCTGAATCCTACACACATGCACTCTATAAGCACTTACACGAGTTCATGGATCGTGCTATCCCAAACAGAACCAAGACTCCATCCTCCAAAAAAAGGAAGCCAGTCTGGTGGTCCCCTGCCATAAACAAACTCTACAACAGAAGGAAAAAAACTGATGCAAAAGAGAGTAACATCCCATAAGTGGAGGAGCTCCCTGGTCAGCCTCAGTAAGAAGATTAGATCCCTTATAAGATCCTCCAAAGCTAGCTATGAAAACAAAATCACCACTGATTCTAGGGACGACCACAAAGCATTCTATAGCTATGTCAAGAATCTCAATGGCAACACCCAGATCTGCTCTGAGTTACAGCACAATGGAATGAAAATTACAGAATCAAATGATATTGCCAACATCCTGGCAGATAGGTTCAGTGCTAACTTTACCCCCCTCTCACCTCCTAAAGGGCCCATATCTATACAGGAAGAATGCAGAGTCCCTGTAATCACAACTACTCAGGTAAAAGCTGCACTCTCTAAAGCCAAAAATACAGCATCCATGGGACCGGACAACATCCTAGTCTGCATTTTACATGAACTTCAGAACAAACTGGCTCCCCACCTAAGCACCATATTCAATCTTAGCCTCACGTCAGGCTTTGAGCCCACTGAATGGTGCACAGCAGCAGTTATCCCGCTACAATAAGGGGGAGCCACCACTGATGCCGGGAACTATCACCCTATTAGCCTGACAAGCCTCGTCTGTAAGGCCATGGAATGTATCATCATGGAACTCATAAACAAAGACATTGGTAACCTTCAAACTTTGGACCCCACCCAGTTCGGGTTTGTGAAAGGCAGATCATGCCTCCTGAACCTGATCGACTTCTTTGAGGCAGTCACCAAAGCCGTAGATGAGGGTAAGGTGGTTCACACAGCCTATCTTGACCTTGCCAAGGATTTCAACACCATCCCCCATTCTGGAATTATAGCTAAACTCATAAAACTAGGTGTAAATCCCTACATCACAAGATGGGTTTCCAACTGGCTCACAGACAGAACCTACACTGTAAAAGTTGCAGACTCCAAATCTGACTTCAAACCAGTGACCAGTGGAGTACCACAAGGTTCAGTCCTAGGACCTGTCCTGTTTGGTATCTACTTCTCTGAAGTACAGGCTAACACAGAAGAACTTTTTCTAATGAAACTCTTAGATGACTGCAAACTAGGAGTCATAGTTGAGTCCCCAAATGATGTGGACATCCTACAGAAGGGCCTCACTGAGACAGATGCCTGGTGTCAGAGCCATGGCCTCAAGCTCAATGCCAAAAAGTGCATTATCATCCCCTTTGATAAAAACTTGTACCCATGAACTACCACATAGGCGGTAGTCTACTTAACGCTGAATGTGTGATGATACCTTGGGACCCAGGTGGACAGCAGTCTCTCCTTTGATAATCACATAGGCACAGTAGTCAGGAAATACTTCTACGTGGCACACCTCATTACAAAACGGTTCTCATCCAGGAAAAAAGAGGTCATTGTTCCCCTCTACTCAACACTCATTAGACCCATTATAGAGTACAACGCCCCTTTTGCAATGTACCTCACAAGACATCTGCAGCAGCTGGAAAGGCCACAGAAGTACCTCACAAAGAGGATTACTGGCCTCAAACAGATGCCCTACACTGACCATCTCAAAAAACTCCAGCTTTACTCTGTAGCATATCACCTACTCAGAGGTGATCTCTGCCTAACATATAAAGCTATGTCAAATCTAGAGCTGTTGGACATACTATACCTAAAGAAATCCCAATTCCTCCGAGCTACATGCTCTAGGGACCTAAACCTTGTCACGACAATAAACAGGACATGCTGGAGGGATAGATTCCTGTCCCAGAGACTTCCCATACTCTGAAACAAGCTACCCATCTATGTCAAGCAAAGTTCCTCATTAGCACTCCAAGAAAAATCTTGATGAGTGGATGGGAAATAGGAAATACACCCCAGGGATCACTTCTGTGACTCTGTTCAACAGGTGCATAGGAAAATAACTTTCTTGGGTGACATAAGCCAGGGAACCTTGCTGGCTAGGCTTACTTAGGCCCTCGGGCCAATAGCCTAGTACCTACCTATGAACCTATGAACAGTCATTCTCAGAGGAACACAAAGAAAATGTTCAGTATGTTCTAGTCCCAGGTGAATTTGTATACAAACTACAAAACGGATGTAAATACATTTCTTACTAATGTAGAATCAATATTATTCTCTCTATCTCTGGTAAATTTAAGAACCAAGCTATTATTATTTTCACTCGAGTTTCATGCAGGAAATAATTCCTCTAAGTCATCAATACTTGACTTTGGTGGTATATACACTCTAGTAATTACAGTCTGTTCCAGAGTTGACTTTTTAGTGGTTTCACAATAAACAGTTTTGGAGTTAACATCAAAGATGTAATAATCACAGGTCTCATAATCCCTATTTAAAATAGACCATTTTTTTCATGTAGGCATTTACCAAAAAATATTTTCATTCATACGGACCTGACATTTCTTCCTATATCTGATTTGTGAAAAAGAAGTCCTAACACCTGTATAAGCTATGATATGCAACAGGGCTGTAAGTTCCCTGCTAACTGTCAGTTAGTCATTGAACATAAGATAATTTGAAACAACATGAATAAAATGGCTCCATACATCCATACATTAAGCGTTCTACAGCCCTGCTCACATTATGTATACTTGCTCCTGGCAAGCATAACACTATAAGGTGTTCTTTGTCCTTTCTGCAAATGTGAACATCATTCCCTTTAGTAATTGAAACACCAGTTACTAGAATACAATTTCTGGCAAAATCTGAGGAATCTCCCACCTCTTATTCAGTAATGTCTTCTCTTTTCAATTGCAATAGAAAAACCTTTTTCTCTCCACCATCATTTGCAAGCATACAGTTGTTTCTTTGCACTTTTACAGCCTAAGCCATGTTCTAAACTTTAGTCTTTCCCCTCTTTTTTTCTCAGAGTAAAATTCTTTAAATCTTACAAGTTTAATTTAGATTTCTTCCTTTTGGCCTGCTCCTTTGCCGCTTTTCTCTACTTTCTCTATTAGAACAATAATGTAATTTTCAGTAGACTGAACATTTTGTGATTGAACAATGTTTTCATTCCCTGTAATATGGGTATTTAATATCAAAACAGTGTCTCTTTTTATTTAGTACATTCTCTATTTATATTACAGACATTAGCTGACTTCTTTTTCAGCCTATGTACCTGTTGTGAAATTCTCTCCTTCCTTTATTTTCTTTACCTGCTATGGATCTTTGGATTACAGTATAACTTTATCCTGAATTCCAAAGTCGTTGTATCATGTTTAAGTCGTTGTATCATGTTTAGTAGAAGCTGATGATCTTACAGGGTACTTCATTTTATTAATGTGTTCAGTTTGCATTTTCCCTAATATTATTTATCTCATAAACCCATGCCTGGATTCACTAATCTTCTGTACAGGACTAGTCTAGTCCTGCACAGAAGTGGGCCAGTTAGGAGGAGGACGGCAGCGTGCCAAGCATATTGATGAAGGCGTGCTGCCTGACCACTTAATCCTACATGGAGCGTGGATGAGTGCAGAGGGTGTGTCTGAAAGCAGAGTTCTCAAAATAAACATGCCCCTGCAAAGTAGAATGGCAGAAACTGTAAATAAATTAGCGAGACTGCTCATAGGTGTCCACATATCCCCACCAGCAGTCCTGTATGTGTGCAACAGCAACAGGACATAAAAATAAAATAAAGTAACCCCTGTAATTATTTTTAAAACTTCGAGTACAGCTAACCATAGGTGTGCGGGTGTGCCCATCACTTAGCTATGGTTAAAGCAGCTTAAAAGGCTGAAGAGGATAACAAGGAAGGTATATGCAAATGAAGCAGTACAGCAATAGCGGGACCAGCAGTACAGGCCCATCCAACCCAGGCCATCCCCAACCCATACATGCATAACCCACAGTTCTGCTTCCTCCCACCCGCAGCACACATGCAGCCACCACCCCTACCCTGATTACTGGCCCGTAGCTACCACACCACCACACATTCACCCCCCCTCTGGTCCCATCCCATATGATGTCCCAACCCAAGTAGCCTAGTTGGGGCACATGCCGGAGACCATGCACATAGCCAGGGGTACCTATGTAACCCTGGGTGTAGATGAAGGTTGAATACCCAATGTTTGGGTTGTCCCACATGGGATGAATGCATTCCTGGTACTAACAATAGATGTCACATGTGACTCTGTGTACACCAACGGATTTAGTTGTAGGTATTGCAAAGCATACATGGCACACAAGGTTGGCCAGCATGCAGACGAAACACAGTATCCAGCAATACCAGTCAACATTACCGGATATGTAGCTAAAGATTTAGAGGTATATGTCTTTGTATAAATACCTATAACTATATAGATATATACCTCCCCCTCTCTATAGTACAAATGTATACATACATAGATAGACATATAAATAAATACCCACATATACATATATACATATGCAGACACCCATACATCCACATGTCGTTAGATATATATATATATATATATATATATATATATATATATATATATATAATATATATATATATATATATATATGCAGACATATACATATGGGCAGGGCTCGAAGTATAAAACGGAGGCCTGGGATAGTCTCGCCCATGACCACACCAGTGCTACAGGTATCCCCTGGACTGGTGAGCAGGTCAGGCACAACCATGCCGACCTGAAGCAACTGAAAATAGCGAAATGGATCCACAAAGAACTTGGACAATAAGCAGCAACAACCAAAACGCTAGCTGCTAATTCTCACAGAAAAAGTTCAGCTGATAAATAACCACTTCTGTTCATAAAAACAAGGTTGATTTAATGAGGTTAAGCGCTTTCAAGAACGCTTGGCTCAGAACAACATATAACCAGTGTAATTCCTTTAAATAACAAAATTGGCGCCAAAACTGCGCTGACAAACAGGAAGTACAAAAATTGAATATATAACAATTAAAATGTTAAAAAGTAGGTTTTTAGTATAACCCCACATAAACAAATGAGCTAACCTAATGCTCAGTTATCTAAAAGAAGTACAGACTTAATTGAAATACTGTCATTAATCCCTGGGGGAGTTATGGCATCGGTGTATAACAGCCACCAAAGCTCTCTATAAGCCAAATAGTTTTTTTGGTTGCCTCCTCTAGGGTTCTTCCTAACTACCTCCAAAATAGCAAATTTAAAAAAATGATTGGCACCATGTTCTAAAATATGCCTGCAAAGGGCATTCTTAGTATCCATCTTCCTAATGCAGTACATATGCGAATAAATCCTTTGCCTCAATTGTCAGTCTTTCCTATATAATAGAATGACAGTACCAAATCACAATGTACACCAACATGGTCGGCCTTTTTGCAAAGAAATACCTCTGTTCTAACAGTATTATCCAGGTTAATTCTACCATTTTCAAAATGAATGCACATTGGTGACAAGTGCCACATTTTGAAGTGTGTGTACCTGTGTGTCCAGAAGACTACCCTTTCAAGAATACACTTTAGATTCCTACCCATTTTATAAACAAAGTTGGGTTTAGGACCAACAACATCTGCAATAAACTGAGTGGTTGTCAAATGTGCCAGTTCTTACATATAATAGTTTCAAAACATGACAAAATGGACCAAATTCAATAATACAAGCTCTAAAGCTATCATGTCCATCTACATATTTGTACTTTGTTAAAGACTTATTGTTTTCTCCTAATAAAGTGTCAATGTCAGGGGTTGTGGGGTGAATACAACTAGACCCCAACAAGAAGGAATATTTCTTTCCCCACTCACTAATAACATAGGAGGCGATGTCATCTAATAGTTTACTATTGTAACCTCTATCACAGAAAAGGGACTTGATGAAACTGACTTCAGTCACCATATCAGAATAGTTAGAAGTCATCCTAATGGCTCTAATACATTGCCCTTTGAAAATATTCCTTTTCATGTTAGTAGGATGATAACTATTGTAATCCAAGTATGAGTTGGTAAATGTAGACTTTCTATAAACTGTAGATTTAAAACCATCATTGTCAAGAGAAATATAGGTGTCCAAATAGGGCACACCAATACTATTGTGAACTGATGTGAATTTTAAGAAACTACTACTATTGTTCAAAAATCCTATAAAGGTCTCAAGCATAGCACTGTCACCTTTCCATAAGATGTAAATATCATCAAGATAACGTGAATAATAAGCTATATGTTTATAGTATATACTGTTGAAAACATATTTCTCCTCCCAATCAAGCATAACCAGATTGGCAAATATGGGGGCGCAAGCCGCCCCCATAGCAACCCCTCTGGTTTGCTTGAATATTTCCCCCTCATAGTAAATGAAATTGTTTTCTAATACAATACTCATAAGTTCCACTAGTAGTGAGATCTTGTCCCAACTCAGCTGTGTATGTTTTCTCAAGCTGTTAGAAAAAGCTTCTAAGCCTTCTTCAGTCGGTATACAGCTAAACAAGTCTATTACATCAATAGAACAAAATATTAAGTTTTCCTTATTTATATTAACCGAGTAGTTTCTTAGAAATTCCCAGGAATCTTTGACCAAGTGGCCAAGATTGTCATAAATGAATTTCAAAGGGGTATCAATTACTACCCCAATTGGAAAGGTCTTAGATTTACTGCGCCCCTATATTTGCAAATCTGGTTATGCTTGATTGGGAGGAGAAATATGTTTTCAATAGTACATACTATAAACATATAGCTTATTATTCACGTTATCTTGATGATATTTACATCTTATGGAAAGGTGACAGTGCTATGCTTGAGACCTTTATAGGATTTTTGAACAATAGTAGTAGTTTCTTAAAATTCACATCAGTTCACAATAGTATTGGTGCGCCCTATTTGGACACCTATATTTCTCTTGACAATGATGGTTTTAAATCTACAGTTTATAGAAAGTCTACATTTACCAACTCATACTTGGATTACAATAGTTATCATCCTACTAACATGAAAAGGAATATTTTCAAAGGGCAATGTATTAGAGCCATTAGGATGACTTCTAACTATTCTGATATGGTGACTGAAGTCAGTTTCATCAAGTCCCTTTTCTGTGATAGAGGTTACAATAGTAAACTATTAGATGACATTGCCTCCTATGTTATTAGTGAGTGGGGAAAGAAATATTCCTTCTTGTTGGGGTCTAGTTGTATTCACCCCACAACCCCTGAAATTGACACTTTATTAGCAGGAGAAAACAATAAGTCTTTAACAAAGTACAAATATGTAGATGGACATGATAGCTTTCGTAGAGCTTGTATTATTGAATTTGGTCCATTTTGTCATGTTTTGAAAACTATTATATGTAAGAACTGGCACATTTTGACAACCACTCAGTTTATTGCAGATGTTGTTGGTCCTAAACCCAACTTTGTTTATAAAATGGGTAGGAATCTAAAGTGTATTCTTGAAAGGGTGAAGTCTTCTGGACAGCACACAGGTACACACACTTCAAAATGTGGCACTTGTCACCAATGTGCATTCATTTTTGAAAATGGTAGAATTAACCTGGATAATACTGTTAGAACAGAGGTATTTCTTTGCAAGGGAAACTGTAGGTCGACCATGTTGGTGTACATTGTGATTTGCCAGTACTGTCATTCCTATTATATAGGAAAGACTGAACGGCAATTGAGGCAAAGGATTTATTCGCATATGTACTGCATTAGGAAGATGGATACTAAGAATGCCCTTTGCAGGCATATTTTAGAACATGGTGCCAATCATTTTTTTAAATTTGCTATTTTGGAGGTAGTTAGGAAGAACCCTAGAGGAGGCAACCAAAAAAACTATTTGGCTTATAGAGAGCTTTGGTGGCAGTTATACACCGATGCCATAACTCCCCCAGGGATTAATGACAGTATTTCAATTAAGTCTGTACTTCTTTTAGATAACTGAGCATTAGGTTAGCTCATTTGTTTATGTGGGGTTATACTAAAAACCTACTTTTTAACATTTTAATTGTTATATATTCAATTTTTGTACTTCCTGTTTGTCAGCGCTGTTTTGGCGCCAATTTTGTTATTTAAAGGAATCACACTGGTTATATGTTGTTCTGACGAAGCTCGCGTTGCGAGTGAAAGCGCTTAACCTCATTAAATCAACCTTGTTTTTATGAACAGAAGTGGTTATTTATCAGCTGAACTTTTTCTGTGAGAATTAGCAGCTAGCGTCTTGGTTGTTGCTGCTTATTGTTCAGGTTCTATGCCGACCTGAAGCGGCAGAGGGGGGATTTATTGGAACAGTGGATCCAGCAGTCTTGGCAGATGGCTAATGCCTCAGTACTGTGTAAGTATTCATTCCGCTAAGTCATTAAGAATTGCCTAGCTTGTGTTTACTATGGATAGGTATGGCTAAATATCACTGTATTCTTCCGACAGCTGCAGATGAGCAGGCTGCGAACCAGCAAGCCCATGATGCTAGGTTGCAAAGGCTGCATCGCGAGGCAGGTTAGTAATTAGTCTGCATGTAAAGTCATAACAAATAAATATAAGAGCCTCATAAAGTGTTGTACCAGCTGAAATAAATGTGTAATAGTCTGTGAATAAAGGTATAACCCCTAGAGTGCTTCTGTTTACTCTTCTGTCATATGTTGGTGAACTGTTGCATACTGTAAATAGTACTGCTGTAGTTTAAGCAGTGTCACCCACACTGTGGTATGCAGATAAAATGTGCATGAAGTCCTGCATAACAATGTTGGCAGTGAGGGAAACCTAGATAGAAAACAGTAGAAAGCATTACATCATTTCCCAGATAGCACAGTGTACTGTGATGTCAGCTATATATTTTTTTCACACACAGCAGGAGTTTGAATCCTGGGAGTGCTACTAGGTTGAATGCATAACCACACCCCACAACTGTACAGATTTTGTAACAATGTTCAGATAGAAAGATGTATGCATAATTACACCCAACAACTACAGAATGTGCTAAAATGTTCAAGTTGAAGGTTGTATGCATATTCATACTCCACAACTGTTCCAATCTGTCCAGCATGTCCAGATAAATGGCCCATATCACCAGCTTGGTTTCCCCGTTCCACTGAAAACTCAGTGTGATGATCCAAGAAATGTAGGCAGCTTTCAATGACATATAATGGATAGTCAAACGTGTACATAGTCATATAATGCATATGAAAACAAACCTATAATTCTAGCACCTCACCCAAAGTGTATGACAGCAATTCTCAATATATGTTACATTAACATCTGCATCCTGTTACGCCTGTATGTAAGACACAGGTCACATATATAATAATCTATAAACATACCAATGTACAATATAAGGCCATTGAGTAGTGTAAGGGAAATACATGTAAGAGAAAGATCACTGCAGTCACTAAGAATGTTGTGAAACTACAAGGATTTATTAGTTGTTAATTGAACTCTCTCTCTCATCCCTACCATATGTATATAATAATCCCATTACACTCCTCAATTGGTATGTGTACACTCCAAACATTTGTTGGGACATATGTCCTAATGGTTTATAAATATACATATCTGTTTCTATGCATGTGCCATGCTAAAATACATCCATATTGATGGCCTGTTGCCATCAATAAAACCTGCATGCTCTTGTAAAGGCCACTGTTGTTCCATATATGCATGTGTTCTGCTTGCTCTGCAACTGTGTTAAATCTGGTGTTTTGTTTTAATGGGAATACCTATGCATGCTGTTATAACTAATTCTGAATGCTGTTGACTGTTACTAACCCATATCTGTCATAAATCTGCTACAACATAGCTCGTATGGGAAGGCCGGTCCCAGCAGACCCACCTATCCCACCTCAGCTGGCCATGGCACCAGGCACCAGCACATCTGGGGCCCAGCCTGGGACGTCCTCTTCCATGGGCCCTGCGCCACCTTCAGGTGGAACTACTGCAGGGGATGGGGCTCGCCCCCCCTGGAGCGGGCGCAGAGGGGAATCTGTCACCTGTCAACATGTCCGGGCCGTGATGCGTAGGGAGCTCGATCTGGAGTTCTGAGACCAACTACGCCAGCTTGAGGGCCGAGTGGTGCAATTAGAGAGTGAGCCTGACCTTCCTACACAGTCCCCAGTACAGCCACCTTTGGGGCCATGAAGGTGCAGTGGTGACTGCCCATGGATGGGGGACTTCAGTCCCACTGTTTCCAGTTGGGGGCTCATGGGCTTTGACTTCCAAACACCCCTTCCCATCCAAGGTGTTTACCACCCATATGTGTCATATACCGCCCCTGTATGTGTCCTCTTTGTCTTGTCTGTTAACCTACCTACCTACCTCTCCAAATATACCTACTACCCCTCCCCAACATCCCACTCTCACCTGAAAAAAGCAAAAGGGCAACCTGTTCCCACAAAAAAATCTTGCCCCATACATAGCTGCCCATTTTGCACACGTGTCCACTGGACACATGTAATCTGGTCTAATTGGCATCACAATGAATATATGTTGTCCTCACCCCTGTCCCAGGGGTTTGAGGGTCCAAATGTTCCTCCAAATTCAGTGTATATGCACAGCTGTTGCTGTAGAAGAAATGGGCAGCTATGGACCTTCCCTATATCCTTCCTGCACATGCCTAGCTA
>NC_056741.1:1765935736-1765948236 GCF_019279795.1 Protopterus annectens | reverse complement strand
CACATGCACCGTTAATGGGGTTGAGAGGCCCCACACAATATATGTCTTGTACGAATAGTCATCCCCCCACAGCCAAACACTTGCGCCCTGCAATACACTACCAAATACAGTCTGCCTCCCATAGTACATGTAATATGTGGAAGCCATCAACATCCCCAGGATACAGCTATACAGACCCAGATATGCAGATACAGATATATATATATACATATATATATATATATATATATATATATATATATATATATATACATGTGACTACACATACACACGCAGATATATGTACAGTAAGACACATAAGTAGATGGTGCACACAATATGGAACAGCCACTATGCCTACAGTTAACACCTGAACAACTGGACACTGTATGGGCCACACATACAATTGTCACTCGTTGCTTGCAACACATACCCATAGAAAGGTCATAGGAAAGACACCACACACAGGTTTGCAGAAATGGGAATCCTTTAATTGTGTACTATAACAGTTCTATATGCCATGTCATATAGCTGTTCATATACTGACAACCATATAAACAGAGTACTGCAACTGTGAAACAGTTACACCAATACAGTAGTCTGGAAGGGTTCACAACTGTTGCTGTCCAGGCCACACCCTTCAGATTGTACAATAGTGAAGACAGACTGGGCCACAGGATATCAAACAATCAACAGTATGTATTGCATGTGTGTTGTTCAGCAGCCTCCTCTATCTACACTCTGTACAAACTCAGTAGAAGGTAAAGTCATGTTGTGATCAAATGGGTTGTGAGTGGTACATAACAAGGCATAATTGACACCATCACGAGCACACTGACAAACAGAATGGTCTGTATGGCAGGAGGCAGTAGGCTTGCAGTACCCTAATTCATGTATGCAATCTCAATATAGGTGAATTATACTGTACTATACAGCCAGATACCTTGTGGCAGCTCAGCCCTGATACCCCCACATTTTGTAACAGCCTAGGTCATTTATGGTGCTCTCCACCTAGACTCAATAATACAGACCCATATACCACTATTACATACACTGGCCTCTGCAGTGCATAAGGACACATGTGTATTGTGTAGGTGACACCCACACATATATGGCCCCAGCCCCACTGTATGTGTGGGGGATACAACAGCAGTGGACTTATGGCAGCAATGGCAGTGTGAAATACTCACAGTCCAATACAGAACAACCCCCAACAGCATGACATATGTGCAAAGCTTGGTATGTAGATGGAGGACAGAGGCTGGCACACAGGCACATATGTGGAACACTGTTGCCATACACTAAGCAAGGTGCTGGTATACAGGATAGTCTGCAACATACCCTTAGTCAGGGAATTGAGGTTAGAAACAGAAATGGATGTAGCCATGTACTGATAGCACACAACACACACACTGCCAGTGTAATATCTGACACAGGACCTGTGTGGTGGATGGACAACACATGATAGATATACCTCTGTCCAGAAAGAGGATACGCCTACAGTAGTGAGCTATGCAGACAGATTGCATTCCAAGGTAGACTAGTATGTACGTACACACACACACACACACACACACACACACACACACACACACACACACACACACACACACACCCTGTAATACCAGTACTATAAAAAGCATAAAACAACTCTACCCACAGTCTGTCTGTAGTTTCTGATCCTCCTACAAATATGTGGCTGCTCTGAGTGTGCAGGTTCTCCTGTAAGAGGTATTGCTACCTGCTGTCCATAACACTGATGCTCACACACAGGAAGGATGTCCATCACACAGGAAATGTAAAGGGACCACGCCCACATGCTGTAGGGATTTATAGTGGGTGATTGCCATGACAGTATATGTCTATCTGGATAAGTATATGTACATATATTTCCACCATATGTCCTGGACATGGAGTGTAGCCCTACCCCAGCCCATATAGTCCCAAAGTCGTAGTGCAAGGGGATGTCAGGTATGTATAGCAGTTGTATTACTAGACTATTGCTACTGTCATTAGGATTGTCTTCACAGACATGGTGTGTGTGGAAGGTGACATCTGCTCATAACATGTGTGCCATTGGCTACTGACAGACATCCTAAGGAAATCAATGTAAAGTGCTGCCGCTAGCATGTAATGCCCCTGTGGAGTGCAGCAGTGATATTGGCCAATATATGTGGAACTTTGGACACAGCCTGTACAGTCCAGACGTATTCACAGAATCCCTTAGTGCACAACATGTGTACCAGGCCTGACAATATGGATGTAGACAGCCATGTAGATGGGTATAACACATATCGACTGGTATACATTTGCCCCCATAGAGTTTGGATTCACACACTCCTTTCTGGCCTGACACATAATGACTGCTGGTACAGGGGTTCCATGGACACATACTACCCATTAGATATTGACATACATCTGTACAGCATCCCACTGCTCTGTCTGACATACATGACTTTTAAGGGAGGCCCAGCAGCAGTACATCTGTCAAGTATCTACACATGACATCTCACTGGGTAAGTACACTAGGCTGCTAGGCATGTAACAATGCACTGTGTAGGCTACAGGCAGACTGGCTCAACACTGGCTTACATCTTGTATGGGGGAATGCACATGTATCTGCATATATAGCAGGCTCACCAGCCAAGTCACAGTACAGGGTAAGATACACCTGTGTGAAAGTGCAAAACCGCAACCAGTGTGAACACATCCACATATGGTAAGCTAGCATATTATTACAGTATATGGACTATCTGTTCTACACAATCCTCATATGTGCTACTCAGAGAATGACCTTACAGATTCTGGGCTGCTACACAGTTTGGTCTGATGGCTGTCTGTGGTATGGGACATGTGAGTGTATGGCCCTGCAAACTTGTACGGCAAAATGGTATCATACAGTGGGGCAGCATGTAACATCAGATAGAAGGGGAGCTAGAACAATGACATCTACCTCAGTCTGTACACAGGCTAATGTACATATCAACAATACACACACTGCTGATATTCACCATCATTACACAGACCTCAGTACTGTACAAACATCTACAGAATGTCCATGTTATGTCATGAACTATAACCACTACTGTACATGACGTGTAGCAATCTGATATATCACTGGCTTGTTATCAGATATGATGACACTATTTATGGTGTACAGCACATATGCACCACTTCATGCACAACATATGTACAAAGGTTGACAGAGGTGTGGCTGATAGCACATACACAGGGCCAGTATAGTCATGTTGCTGTGATAACCTAACAAATTTACCATTATAACGGGGTTTGTTGCAACATATGTCCTATGAGGGATATGAAGTCAGTAACTGTCACGGCCTTCACCATCTGCAGACTGCAATCCTCACACTACCTTCTGCATTCCACAGACAGATGCACTGTGGCTAACACATGAAACCAAATGCACAACACTGCCCAGTCTGCAGATGACCCTACAGATGGGGATTCCTCATATACATGGCACTGACATGGCAGGTATTGCAGCATGTACGACAGGCATATCCAGACAAACACTGTTAAACCAACATTACTCCAAATGCAGTATAGCAGCACTTACAGTCTGTAGTCAGGTCAGGCACATCCTTCTCCTGTTTGTTGCCCTCTTTCCACAGTGTATTTTGTTAGAGGTAAATCCCCAATTCATCTGACATGCTGTTTGCCAAACAACAAATCTAGTTCCCGCTCACAGTGACTGAAAAGGGCCAACACCACCATGATGTTCCTAGGTATTGGAGTGTGTTTACATGCATTTGGCAATGGGAATGTTACCACAACTATTCCATATTCAATCAGATAGGGGAGGGCTGCAATTCATGCAGAGGCCATCAGCTGATCATGAGCATCACTTAAAATACACATGCTGCTGCCTAAGCAAAGTAGGTGTGGGCCTCCACATCCACCAGAGAGGGGGTGGGGGAGGAAGACAGAGGCAAATACATGGCGGGGAGGGAAATTGAAGCATGTTTGAGTCACACATCTACCAGCACAGGGTATCAAACCCCCAACAGCTATGTAGTGCTATCACAGTTTGATGCAATTATTGGATGCACCACATGGGTTACTTGCTATGGAGCACTTAGAACATATATGTGATGGTGAGTGACATCTGCAACAGGGATATGGTAGATATACGGTAGGTGATGTACATGTGCCTGTCTGGATGAACAGGTGCCAGTGGCAACACAGGCACACTCACACAGGGACACACACCTACATTGACACACTTGGCAGGGGCAAGAGTAAGGCTTATCACCAGTGGGATTGCCACAATACCTCAATGTGCAGGTATCACATGCACCACATGGGTCATACGGAGGTCCTGTGGGCAAGGAGTATGAGGAGGTGTCAGACATCAGACAGCATGCTGCTTCTGTATGCCCTGGGGGGTTGTAGTGAGTGTGGATGTGGACATACACACCATACAACACACACATGAATACACAGGGTGCCAGTTCTGACATGCATGGGTACATGTCTGCATGGGTGTGTGGTGGTTAACTGTGCCAGCAGGCTGTACAAGGGTAGGTGATGGGTATACCTTGGTATCAGGCTGCATGACAATGGTCTGCACTGTGGCTCAGGCCTGTAGTTTCTGCATTTTCCCACACAGGTGGGTATTGCATCCTCCATCCAGTCACCTGGGTGACTATTGTGTGTGGCCAATGCTGTGCATCACTTGCCATGTATGTGTTCCTTAGTCCATGACATGGATGGTGTCTGTGATGTGCACACCTCCCACATGCACGTACAGTGA
The DNA here is from genome assembly GCF_019279795.1 of Protopterus annectens. Classification (NCBI taxonomy): domain Eukaryota; kingdom Metazoa; phylum Chordata; order Ceratodontiformes; family Protopteridae; genus Protopterus; species Protopterus annectens. Next base: position 1,765,943,483 of record NC_056741.1, on the reverse strand, counting down.
AATGTGCTACTGTACCTAGGGTGTCTGGCCCATGTTGTGAACACAGATTATCATCAGATGTGCCAGTCTTGCCCACCTGTGGCAGGAACTGGTAAATGGCAGCAGGTTTACCCTGCACCTACATTGATAGCATGCTAACAGCATTCCTTGATGTCAGTGTCATCTGTCCATACATGGCATGGTATGTCCGTTGTGAGTCACATGTGAAGGCGCCATAGGTGGTGCAGGTGTCCATTGGGGAACATGGTGGCAGTGCACTGTCTGCATGTACATGCATATTGGACAGATGGGCAGGGTGACATGCTCTCTGTAGCCCACTGCTATCACTGCATAGTTACTATCAGTGGTCAATATGCAGTGTACTACCCACATATTGGCTGTTGCCTAGGCATGTGTGTGTGTATGACACATGGGTTGAGTGTGTGCTCTGGGTAATAGTGGGGTTGCTAACTGTGATTAGCTGGCCTTGATGTCACATGTATGGGTATGGCTTTGTACCCCAGCCTCTCAGCTAATTTACATCTGTTATCCCTGTATGGTTGACATTGTGATATATAGTAGGGCCACCATAAAAGAAATAGGCAAAACCCCCCTCCACATTGCCCACCTCTACACAGGACACGAGTTACAAACACACACACACACACACCCATCATGTCTGGGAGTAGAACCCCTACCAAACCAGTTTATTACACTACAGCACTACGCAGTTATAGCATGCACCATGGACATTACTAAAGTACTCCTTCCCCAAAGGTTTATTTCACAATGGATGACATCAGCAGGATTACCAAACTAGGGTATGTCAACTGTACTGTGAGTGACTAGCCTAAAATGCATTGCTCCCTACACAGACAGTGAGACACACACAAAACATGCCCCACCGACATGTGTGGGTATTGAACCCCTGACCAAGGCATATATATCACTACGGCATGGAGCAGTTATAGGTCACACCACAGGGATTACTACAGACCTTTTTCCACAAAGTTGTATTTCACAATGAATGACATCAGCAGGATTGCCAAAGTAGGGTATTTGAAATGTACTGCGAGTGAGTTGCCTATAGTGCACTGCTCAATACACAGATATTGAAACACACACAAAACATCCAGAACTGCCATGGGTGGAGTTGGAACCCTACCACAGTTCTAAATCACACTACAGAAGTACACAGTTACAGGACACACTACAGAGACTACTGGGTTATGACTTTCCCAGAGGTGTATTTCTAGGTGAGTGACATCAGCAGCATTGCCGAAGTTGAGTATATGATTTGTACAGAGTGTGAGTAGCCTAAAAAGCATTGCTCTCAACTCCGTCAGACACACCTACCTAATTACTTTATCACACTACAGCAGTATGCAGTTACAGGATGTGCTACAGAGATTATTGGGCTAGAATCTTCCCAGAGGTGTATTTCTAGGTGAGTCACATCAGCAGCCTTGCCAAAGCTGAGTATATGATTTGCGTGGAGTGTGAGTAGCCTAAAAAGCATTGCTCTCTACTCAGTGAGACACACAGATTCACACACAGCTGCTAGGTCTGGGCTTTGAACACCTACCTAACTACTTTATCACACTACAGCAGTACGCAGTTACAGAACGCGCTACGGAGACTACTGGACTATGACTTTCCCAGAGGTGTATTTCTAGGTGAGTGACATCAGCAGCCTTGCCAAAGTTGAGTATATGAATTGTACGGAGTGTGAGTAGCCTAAAAGGCATTGCTTTCTACTAAGTCAGACACACACACATAGATTCACACACAAACATTCACAGTCACCAGGTCTAGGGTTAGAACACCTACTTAACTACTTTACACACTACAGCAGTACGCAGTTACAGAATGCACTACGGAGACTACTGGACTATAACTTTCCCAGAGGTGTATTTCTAGGTGAATGACATCAGCAGCCTTACCAAAGTTGAGTATATGAGTTGTACGGCGTTTGAGTTGCCTAAAAAACATTGCTCTCTACTCAGTCAGACACACACAGTCGCCAGGTTTGGGGTTAGAACACTTACCTAAGTGCTTTTCACACTTCAGCAGTACGCAGTTACAGAATGCGCTACAGAGACTACTGGATGATGATTTTCCCAGAGGTGTATTTCTAGGTGAGTGACATCAGCAGCCTTGCCAAAGTTGAGTATATGAATTGTACGGTGTGTGAGTAGCCTAAAAAGCATTGCTCTCTACTCAGTCAGACACACACACACACACACACACACACACACACACACACACACACACACACACACACACACACTCTCACACACACACACACACACTCTCACACACACACACACACACTCACACTCACACACACTCACACACACACACACACACACACACACACACACACACACACACACACACACACACACACACACACACAGATTCACACACAGTTATGAGGTTTGGGGTTAGGACACCTACCTAACTACTTAATTGCACTACAGCAGTACGCAGTCACAGAACACACTACACAGACTACTGGACTATGATTTTTCCCAGAGGTGTATTTCTAGGTGAGTGACATCAGCAGCCTTGCCAAAGTTGAGTATATGAACTGTATGGAGTGTGAGTAGCCTAAAAAGCATTTCTTGTTACATAGTCAGATACGCACACAAACACAAACTCACACAATTGCCAAGTCTGGGGTTAGAACTACCACCTAACTAGTTTATCACTGCAGCAGTATGCAGTTAGGGAACACGCCATGGAGACTACTAAGCTAAAGCTCTCCTAAAGGTGTATTTCACATTGGATGACCTCAGCAGCCTTGTCATAATACTGCTATGGGGAGGGCAGTGTGTGCATGGACCATAACCCATTCATGTAGGGGTTGACATGTCACATGTGGGCACATATGGGGTCATTTGTCACAGGTACGTGCATACAGCTACAAGATGACTACTTCTTTGTACAGTCATGTTGCACAGCTGGCACATGCACCACATAGTCTGTCATGCTGACAGATACTGGTGGCTAGTATCTGCAGTGAGTGACATCTGCACCTCATGTGTTTGGGGCCCTTTGGCTGTGTTCTGGGTGGGACAGACCCGGATGGTTCCTTGTCACGGTCACCCTCTTCCACACATCTATGTCCATCTACCATTGGCTTATTATAGTGTGCTGCCTTACATATATGTCTGTAATCCTATCCACTGTATGTGCAAGGCAGGAGTGGTGCATACTGACATGTGTCTGCACTAAGAACTGTGACTGCCAGATATGTCTGGTCCACTGGTGTTTGCAGACATGGCCTTCATGTGTTTAAGTGTGTGAGCATGCCCAGTATGGCCATCTGTATTGCATGTGTGGATCAAGACCAGGTAGTTTGTACTGCGGTGCTGACCTCTGTGTTGTACACCAACAGGTAGCATGCTGTGTCTGCAGAGTATCCATTGGTCATTTGGCATAGACTGTTGCTACATTTCTGCATAGTGGGGCGGGGGGACCTGACTGTTTCTACATTTCTACAAAGGAGGGGGCAAACCTGACTGTTACTATAAGTGTACGTTGGATGGGATGACACACCTGGCATGTGTACATATTTGCTAGGACTGTACTGGCATGTCAGGTACTCCATTTCAGTATGTAGTCTTACCTGTCGTGCTGGCTAGAGGCATACCAGTTACTACAGATATTAGCTTTAATTACCTACATATTAGTTTCTGACTGACTAGCCTTCACAACTTACATCCAACTGCCTGGCCTGCTGTAGTCTGCCTGTGTAGGCCTGGGGGAGGAGTTACCCATAGGGCTCATTCAGAGGCCATAGTACAGCATTTGTTTGTGTTTGTCTACACCTGTCCTACTGGCTGAGACTGTTGTTTGGTATGTGAACCTTCCTAACTGGCATGTGTGGGTCTTATGGACATACATCTGCACCTCATGTGTATGGGACCCTTTGGCTGTATGCTGGGTGGGACAGGCCCTTAACCAAGGTTCCAGAGAGCACCCCTGCACTACCAGGCTATAACTCATACCACACTTTTCAGCCATGTAACCTGGACCAGAACACCAAAGGTGAAGGTATGCCCATATTCATATAGGATATCCACACCTCCAGGCCAGTTGCTCAGCATAATGCATACAAGGTTATCCAAGTGCAACTAACTCTGGGCAAAACTGCAATCCAAATTGTAGCTTGCTACAGCTCCGCCACCATGCCCCAAGATTCCCACTCCTCTTTTCTTGATGTACTGGAAAGTATTAGGGTTCAATCAAACACCCTAATAATGGGCGATTTCAACTACCCCACCATTAACTGGGAAAATCACTTGTGTACCAACTCCTTCACATAACGCTTTCTGGAATTCATAAACTCCAATGCCCTGGATCAACTTATCCACACCCTCACCAGGGGCAACAATATCGTAGACCTAGTCATTACCAACATGAGTGACTGGTGTTCCACACCTGAAGTCAACTCCTCGTTGGTCCAATCTGACCATAAGCTAATCACCCTTGATATCCACATCCTGCTCTCACCCCCCATTAAGGAAACCATGTAAAAAATTTCTCCAAAGCCAACTTCATGCTTCTTAAGACAGAAGTGGTGAACTTCATGACACCCATGCAGATGGACAATATAGTTACGACTGCTGAATCCTACACAAATGCACACTATATAAGCACTTACATGAGTGCATGCTTCATGCTATCAGAACCAAGATGCTATCCTCCAAAAAAGGAAGTCAATCTGGTGGTCCCCTGCCATAAACAAACTGTACAACAGAAGGAAGAAATTGTTGCAAAACAGAGTAAAATCCCATGAGTGGAGGAGATCCCTATTCAGCCTCAGTAAGAAGCTGAGATCCCTTATAAGATCCTCCAAAGCTAGCTATGAAAACAATATTGCCACTGATTCTAAGGACAACCACAAAGCATTCTATAGCTATGTCAAGAATCTCAATGGCAACACCCAGATCTGCTCTGAGTTACAGCACAATGGCATGAAAATTACAGAACCAACTGATATTGCCAACATCCTGGCAAATAGATTCAGTGCTAACTTTACCCCCACCCCCACCCCCTAAAGGGCCCATATCTATACAGAAAGAATGCAGAGTCCCTGTAATCACAACTACGCAGGTAAAAGCTGCACTCTCTAAAGCCAAAAACACAGCATCCATGGGACCGGACAAATCCCAGGCTGCATTTTACATGAACTTCAAAATGAACTGGCTCCACCTAAGCACCATGTTCAATCATAGCCTCACATCAGGCTTTGTGCCAACTGAATGGCATACAGCAACAGTTATCCCACTCCACAAAGGGGGAGTCACCACTGATCCCGGGAACTATTTCCCTATTAGCCTGACGAGCCTGGTCTGCAAGGCCATGGAACGTATCATCATGGAACTCATAAACAAAGACATTGGTAACCTCCAAACTCTGGATCTCACCCAGTTTGGGTTTGTGAAAGGCAGATCATGCCTCCTGAACCTGATCGACTTCTTTGAGGCAGTCACCAAAGCTGTAGATGAGGGTTAGGAAGTTCACATAGTCTATCTTGACCTCGCCAAGGCTTTTGACACCATCCCCCATTCTGGAATTATAGCTAAACTCACTAAACTAGGTATAAATCCCTATGTCAGAAGATGGGTTGCCAACTGGCTCACTGACAGAACCCACACTGTAAAAGTTGCACACTCCAAATCTGACCTCAAACCAGTGACAAGTGGAGTACTACAGGGTACAGTCCTGGGACCTCTCCTATTTGCTATGTACTTCGCTGAAGTGCAGGCTAACACAGAAGGCTTCTGGCTAACGAAGTTCACAGATGACTGCAAACTAGAAACCATAGTCAAGTCTCCAAATTATGTGGGAATCCTACAGAAGGGCCTCATTGAGACAGATGCCTAGTGTCAAAGCAATGGCCTCAAGCTCAATGCCAAAAAGTGCATTGTCATCCCATTTGGTAAAAACTTTGTACCCATGAACTACTACATAGACAGCAGTCTACTTAACACTGAATGTGTGATAAGAGACCTTGGGACCCAGGTTGACAGTAGTCTCTCCTTTGATAGTCACATTGCCACAGTAGTCAGGAAGTCCTTCTATGTGGCACACCTCATCATAAAAGGGTTGTCATCCAGGAAAAAAGAGGTCATCAATCCCCTCTACTCGACACTCATTAGACCCATTATAGAGTACAATGCCCCTTTTGGAATGTACCTCACAAGACATCTGCAGCAGCTGGAAAGGCCACAGAAGTACCTCACAAAGAGGATTACTGGCTTCAAACAGATGCCCTACACTGACCGTCTCAAAAAACTCCAGCTTTACTCCGTAGCATATTGCCTACTCCGAGGTGATTTCTGCCTAACATATAAAGCTATGTCAAACCCAGAGCTGTTGGACATGCTACACCTAAAGAAATCCCAATCCCTCCAAGCTACACAGTCTAGGGACCTAAACCTTGTCACCACAATAAACAGGACATGCTGGAGGGATAGATTCCTGTCCCAGAGACTTCCCATGCTCTGGAACAGGCTACCCATCTATGTCAAGCAAAGTTATTTATTAGCACTTTTCAAAAAAATATTCATGAGTGGATGGAAAATAGGAAATACACCCTGGGGATCACTTCTGTGTCTCTGCTCAACAGTGGCACAGGACAATACATTTCTTGGGAGGCGTAAGCCAGGGAACCTTGTTGGCTAGGCTTACGTAGGCCCTCAGGCTGATAGCCTAGTACCTACCTATGAATCTATGAACATGTCACTCAGCCCATTTCCTGCAGTGGAATTTGTCACCCTGTGTAGTACTGGCTACTATGGTGGCTCCAGTATTTGTTACAGATGTCATGGTGCCACTATGGATGTCTACTGTCTGCTGTCTTAACATTCAGCTACCCAATTCCCTTGCATGCTCACATCCATACCATAGCTACAGGGAACAACTCATTCTACTCCATTTAGCAATTTGTAGGTTGATTGACTTACCCTGAGGGTGTGTCAGACTTGAGGATGGTGCTGGAGGGCTGCCTATGTTGTATGCACATAGTACACTCCTTATACATGGTTGAGCACAGGTAGTGTCATGGTTGGCATCCCTTTTATTGTTTGTGTGAGTCAGAGAGAGGTGTCATTCCCTGGGTCCCTACTGTGTCAGTACATATGCTATGCATTGCCTCTTTGCCAAGGCCAGGGCATACTGGGCACACCTCTTTCTGCCTACGGGGGCAGGCTCAGGTTGTTCCTTCTCCGAGTCACTCTGTGCCTGTACAGGCCTTGGCATTGGTGAGGGGCTGTGTGGCCCTGCCCCATGCTGTTCCTGCTGCAGCTGTTTCCGCAGGATCATATCGTGTAGCATAGCACATACCACAACAATTTGGGTACATATAGCTAGTGAATACTGCAAGGCTCACCGGATGTGTCCCAACATCAGAACCATGACCTGAGCATCCCAAACACATGCTCTATTATATGTCTGGCCTGTGCATGTGCCTCATTATGGCGTTGTTGCTCAGGTGTGTGTGCATTTCTGATGGGTGTCATCAGCCACGGCTCCAGTGGGTACCCAGCATCCCCCACTAGGTGAGCTTAGGGGATGTCCACATTGGCAAATCTGTGGTACAGCTGCGTCAGATGCCATATGTGTGAATCTTCATAGCTTCCAGGGCAGCCAGCACACGCATTCATTATAATGCCCTGGGCATCACATACAACCTGGCAGTTGATGGAGGGGATGCCCCTGCGGTTCATGTAGGTCTTACCCAGCTCATTTTGGG
>NC_056741.1:1765918624-1765935236 GCF_019279795.1 Protopterus annectens | reverse complement strand
AGAAAGTTTCCACCCACCACATATTATTAAATCAATCCCTTATGGTGAATTTTCAAGGGTAAAAAGGTTATGTAGTGACCTGATAGAAGCAAAGAAGGAATTAAATGAAAGTTATATAACATTTTGTAAAAAAGGTTATAAGGAAGCTGATGTAATGAAAAGTTTGGATAAGGTTACAAAAAATAAAGGGAATAGAAACAGCTATGGGAGAAGTAATGATGAAAGAGGACATATTTACTTCACCACTACTTATTCTGTAATAAGAGGTACTGGAACAAGTTAAATATTTTTTGGAATATAGTGAGAAGAGGGGTGGATTTTTTACATTGCAAACAAGTTGCTTTTCCTTCATAAGAGGGAGAAGCTTAAAAGATTTTTTAGTACACAGTAAATTTAAAATGCTGTATATGACAATGAATAAACAAATACACATGCAGGGTACTTTAATATGTGGACAGTGTAGTGTTTGCAAATATGTAGTGAAAGAACTTGCAAGTATAAATGGAGTGATATTTCAAACTAATGGAATGTTTAATTGTAATACGGAAGGGGTGGTTTATGGGCTAAAATGTCCATATGATAAATTTTATGTAGGAGAAACGAAAAGGCCCTTCTCCTGCAAATTAAAAAAACATGTATGAGACATAAAAAATAATTAGCAAACAAGCTCCATAGCAGTGCACTTTAATGAATGTCATAATGGTAACCCGTTAGGGTTACAAGCAACAGTTTTAGATAGGGGTAGAAATGAACTTGTATATGAGCGAACAACAAATGAAATGTTTATTAAGAAAAAAAGAAGCTGTCATGATTTTAAAGTTTAAAACAATGAACCCTGTGGGTTTAAATCAAGAATGCATATGGAAAAATGTACTATAATGCAGTACTGTGTGTTTTAATGGATAATTGATTTATTTTTAATTGTTTAATGATGTTATGGGGTAATTAAGTGTGTATAAAATGGGGGGTTGTGATTATTTGAATGTAGTGTTGTTGCCTCACAGCAAGAGGTTCTCCCGTTTGATTCTCGGTTGGAGTGCGGGGATTGCCTTCTTTGTGGAGTCTGCATGTCGTCCCCGCGGTCGAGTGGTGTTCCAAAAGACATGTGTGAATCGGCATGCCTATGTTGAAGGTTGGGCGTCGAGCTGGCAACTTGGCATTGTAAAAATCTACTGCCAATCATTAGCGGACCGGAGTTCTGCTGTGGCAACCCCTAACCGGGAAAAGCTTAAAGACAAACAACAACATACTCTGATAAAGGTGTATTAAGCCGAGGTGCTAGAGAAACAAGTTTCGTGGATTTGTTTTATTAAATGTTGTTGTGTCTTTTGGCTTTTCCCGGTTAGGGGACGCCACAGCGGAACTCCGGTCTGCTAATAATTGGTAGTTGATTTTTATGTGCCGAGTTACCAGCCCTGACGCACAATCTTCAACAAAGGTACGGCCATTCATGCATGTCTCCACGCAGAAGATGCTCTAACTGAGAATTGAACCAGACAGCGTCTTACTGTGAGGCAACAACGCTACCGCAGCACCACCAAAATTGCACCAAGACTGGTTTAAAGTTTGTGGTTCATCATGCTAACATGTCTTATCTATGGTACACTGAAGTTCTATGAGCTCAGTTTATGGGTCTCTGGGTGTCAGTCCAGCAGAAGGCATGAGAAGCACAAAAACAAAACCCTGGTTTAAAGAGAGTGCTTCCTTTACATTACATTCTGTAACTATACACACATATGGACCATTTTTAGATGTAGGGCTGCCTCAAAATTGAGCAATTTGTTGTTGGGATGAGCCATATTAAAGTGGCACATTTTGGGGAAAAATGAATTTGTTAAACTGGGTTGTCTGTTAGATGGATTCTACCTAATACAGCACTGTAGGAACAGTAAATGTCTTACCAGTATGTGGAACCCTTTGGATGAGAAATGCAGGTCATCCTTCAAGACAAACTCCCTATCATCCCAATAACCTCTCATAACCAGATATATTGCTTCTTTTTCTTGTAAGAAGACTTGAAGAATTTTCTGCCTCTACTGGATCCTACAACAAATCTATTTTCCTGAGAACTGACACTCCCCAGCAAATGCTTGAAATAAAACCTTATGAGTAGTATGTTGTAGTTTTAAAGTGAAAGCAGTGCCACCTTATAAAACTCAGTAATTTATGATGTAGCTTCAAGCTAAAACCATAAATGAGAGGGTGCACTCCCCAAAGAAACTGAAATTAAATGCTGATTTAGGGGAGGAAATGCATGCAAACCTTGTTAACTAGCTGTTCATAGATGCTCACATTTTACTTCAGTTTCATAGATTCATTGGTACTGTAGTCTTCTTTCAGTTTATTAGTCACCAAAGATCCTGCACTACAAGATCAAGATGAGTATCTTCTCACTCCCCCAAAACACATACATCCTCATGTAGCATATCTGCTTGATGTATTTGCAGAATGTCCAGATTTTTTCTTCATACATTTGGTCTATTACTTATAAAATTTGTGGGTTTATGGCAAACATTCAGCAGCAAAGTCACAAAATAGTGACAGACATCTGAGTTTCTAAATTCATATCCTTCAAAAAATATATGCTAATGCAAAACCTGTTATGCCATCAACTCTAAAAGTTTGTAAGAGCGATATTTAAATCTGTCCTTGCTTTTTGGGTCTTTGTTCCCCATTACTTTGTTTTTGCCCCAGCTTCTCATGCTAAAAGGGATGAGAGGTTTGACATCATCTGTGGGATTCACAAAGCTTATTTTTCCATGCCGGAGCAGTGTAGCCATTCCTGCACGGAATATGGCCACTGATCGATCCAGGAATGTGCCGTTTTGACATGCATGAGTGAGCTGACACTGCTAATTACCTCATTTGCTTGTGAATAAAATGCAAATGAGGTGAATTAGTGATCCAGAAAGCAGTCAGGTAACTGTGCAGGAACAGTGTAAGTTGCAGAAATGTATTTGGCTACTAGCCAAATACATTTCTGCAAAAATGAAAACGGAGCCATGACAACTCCAATAAAAGCATGTACCCTACTCTGTAGGCATGCCAATGGCCAAATATATGGCCATTGGCAAGTAAAACCTCTTAATTATAATAAAAATAAAAGTTTATTTTATTGTGGCCGATCTCAGCCATTGAAGCATAGGGCAGCACTGTGCAAACGGAAAAAAAAAAAAAAAATAGTGAAAAGTCACTTTTAAGGGAAACCTGCATTTTGCCATTATACTATATGGCAAGCAGAATCAAAACATTGGCAGGGAACAGTGGTTGCTAAGGGGGAAGGCTCTTGTGTAGTGCAGTAACTACAGTCTAACACAGTGGGGTATGTTAATGAGGGAACTTATACTGAATCACAAAATTCTTCTAAGTGTGATACTGCACCTAACCATGTAGGTGCTCTAACACCATTGTGTAAGCAGGAGGAGCTACTAACATGAAAAGGGTGTGTGTCATGCTTGCTGTAAGCACATTGGAGCTCCATTGCCCTGGTTTGTGCTTAGCTAAGCCCAGCTAAGCGAGGGTTTGTGTGTGAGAGGCTGTATAGTCTTATTCCATGAACTGAAGAGCATGTTCGCGCCCAGGGGAGGGCCATTTCTTGCTGCTTGCAGTAGCTAAATGGGTCTGTGTGCTGAACCTGGACTTAAACAGGAAAGATATAGTAAAAAAAAGGAAATAGCAGAACAAGGGAAATGCAGTACAAATCAGCAATATGGGATTCTGCAACTCACAATGGGCCATTGAAAGCACTCAATAATACAGCTGGCAGGTGGCTGAATAGCTGAAAATGGAAGGAGATGTAAGTAAAAAATAATTAAAAAAGGGCAACAGCAGAATAAAGGCAATTATGCACAAATTACCAGTAATGCCTCTAACACTCACTGTGCCCAAATCAAAGCCATGAGTAATATAGGTGGCAGCTGGAATATATCATAATCAGCCAATCATACAGGCAGCATCTGCAGCACAACAGCATAGGTAGGTACTAGGCTACCGGCCCTGGGGCCTATACAAGCCCAGCCAAAAAGGTACCCTGGCTTTTGCCACCCAAGAAAATTATTTTCCTGTGCCACTGTCGGGCAGAGCCACAGAGGTGATCCCCAGGGTGAATTTCCTATTTCCCATCCAATCATCAAGATTTTTCTTGAAGAGTGCTAATGAGGAGCTTTGTTTGATATAGATAGGTAGTTTATTCCAAAGTATGGGAAGTCTCTGGGACAGGCATGTCCAACAGCTCTGGGTTTGACATAGCTTTGTATGTTAGGCAGAGATCAACTCTGAGTAGGCGATATGCAATGGAGTAAAGCTGGAGTTTTTTGAGACGGTCTGAGTAGGGCTTCTGTTTAAGGCTGATAATTCTCTTTGTGAGGTATTTCTGCGGCCTTTCCAGTTGTTGTAGATGTCTTGTGAGGTACATACCAAAAGGGGCGTTGTACTCTATTATGGGTCTAATGAGTGATGAGTAGAGGGGAACAATGACCTCTTTTTTTCTGGATGAGAAACCTTTTGTGATGAGGTGTGCCACACAGAAGGATTTCCTGACTACTGTGGTGATGTGATTATCAAAGGAGAGACTACTGTCCACCTGTGTCCCAAGGTCTCTTATCACACTTTCAGCGTTAAGTATACTACTGCCTATGTTGTAGTTCATGGGTACAGAGTTTTTACCAAAGGGGATGACAATGCACTTTTTGGCATTGAGTTTGAGGCCATGGCTTTGACACCAGGCATCTGTCTCAGTGAGGCCCTTTTGCAGGATGTCCATATTGTTAGGAGTTTCGATTATGGCTCCTAGTTTGCAGTCATCTGCGAGCTTCATTAGCCAAAGACCTCCTGTGTTAGTCTGTACTTCAAAGAAGTAGATACCAAACAGGAGAGGACCCAGGACTGAACCCTGTGGTACTCCACTTGTCACTGGTCTGAAGTCGGATTTGGAGTCTACTACTTTCACAGTGTGGGTTCTGTCAGTGAGCCAGTTGGCAACCCATCTTGTGACATAGGGATTTATGCCTAGTTTAGTGAGTTTATCTACAATTCCAAAGTGGGGGATGGTGTCAAAAGCCTTGGCAAGATCTAGATAGGCTGTGTGAACCACCTTACCCTTGTCTACAGCTTTGGTGACTGCTTCAAAGAAGTCTATCAGGTTTAGGAGACATGATCTGCCTTTTACAAACCCGAACTAGGTGGGATCCAGAGTTTGGAGATTACCAATGTCTTTGTTTATAAGTTCCATGATGATACGTTCCATGGCCTTGCAGACCAGGCTCGTCAGGCTAATGGGGCGGTAGTTCCCGGAGTCCATGGTGGCTCCCCCCTTGTGGAATGGGATAACCATTGCTGTGTGCCATTCAGCAGGCACAAAGCCTGAGGTGAGGCTATGATTGAACATGGTACTTAGGTGGGGTGCCAGTTTGTTCTGTAGTTCCTGTAGAACGCAGCCTGGGATGTTGTCTGGTCCCATGGATACTGTGTTCTTAGCTTTGGAGAGTGTGGTTTTTACCTGTGCAGCTGTGATTACAGGAACCTGTGCAGCTGTGATTACAGGAACTTTGCATTCTTCCAGTATAGAGATGGGCTCTTTAGGGGGTGAGAGAGGGGTAAAGTTAGCACTGAACCTATCTGCCAGGATGTTGGCAATATCAGTTGGGTCTGTATATTTAGTGCCATTGTGCTGTAACTCAGAGCAGATCTGAGTGTTGCCATTGAGATTCTTGACATAGCTATAGAATGCTTTGTGGTTGTCGTTAGAATCAGGGGCGATTTTGTTTTCGTAACTAGCTTTGGAGGATTTTATCAGGGAACGCAGCTTCTTACTGAGGCTGACCAGGGAGCTCCTCCACTCATGGGATTTTACTCTCTGTTACAAGAGTTTCTTCCTTCTGTTGTACAGTTTGTTTATGGCAGGGGACCACCAGATTGGCTTCCTTTTTTTGGAGGATAGCGTCTTGGTTCTGTTTGGGATAGCACGATCCATGCACTCATGTAAGTGCTTTTAAAGTGCAATTGTGTAGGATTCAGTAGTCGTAAATGTATTGTCCATCTGCATGGGTGTCATGAAGTTCACCACTTCTGTCTTAAGAAGCATCAAGTTGGCTTTGGAGAAATTTTTTACCATGGTTTCCTTAATGGGGGTGGAGGCAAGATGTGGATATCTAGGGTAATTAGCTTATTGTCGAATTGGACCAATGAGGCATTGACTTCATGTGTGGAACACCGGTCACTCATATTGGTATTGACTAGATCTAGGATATTGTTGCCCCTGGTGGGGGTGTGGATAAGTTGATCCAGGGCATTGGAGTTTATGAATTCCAGAAAGCGTTGAGTGAAGGAGTTGGTACATGAGTAGTTTTCCCAATTAATGGTGGGGTAGTTGAAATCGCCCATTATTAGGGTGTTTGGTTGAACCCTAATATTTTCTAGTATATCAAGAAAAGAGGAGTGGGAATCCTGGGGCATGGTGGGTAATCTGTAGCAAGCTACAATTTGGATTGCAGTTTTGCCCAGAGTTAGTTGCACTTGGATAACCTCGGCTGCATTATGCTGAGCAACTAGCCTGGAGGTGTGGATAAAGTATGGAAACACCTTACAGTCTGTTTTTTTTTCACAAACTCTGCACCATTGATGTATACATGCAGGAGAATTTTCACTGGAAAAATGTTAGGGGCTACCATTGCTTTGATCCATCAGTATGTGCTAGAGGCTGACGGTGGAGAGGAGGATAATGCTGACAACCACCACAGACCAAGGAGGAGTAGAACAGTGTTTAGACCCAGGGTAACTTACCAGGGGATACATGACCTGGAGATAGTAGAATGCTACAGGGTAGACAGAGACATACTTCAACAAATCATCGAGCTGTGCCAGCCTCAACTCAGAGCTAGAACCAACAGCAGGGAACCCATGGCAGTGGTTACCTAGGTATGTGTACTCTTAAGAATTCTAGGTACAGGTACTTTCCAAAGACCTACTGGGGGGCATCATGGTGGTCTCACAGGCATCTGCATCCAGGATACTCTACCAGTTCCTGGATGCCATGCTACAACATGCCAGTGAGCACATTTACTTCCCCAACACCTGTGAGGAGAGACCAGCAATATGCATCTCTTCCACCATGTAGCAGAATAGATGAAGGCACTGGGTGCCATAGACTGCACCCATATCCACATCAAAGCACCACCCAGTGAACAGGGTAGGGTCTACATAAACCACAAGGGCTTCTCCTCCATCAACTGATAGGTATGTGTGCATTGCCCAGGCCATTATCATGAATGTGTGTGCTGGCAGCCCTGGAAGCTATCATGATTCCCACATCTGGCATTCATCACAGCTGTACCAGGCATTTGCCAGTGAGGCATCCTATATAGCCATCTGGTGGGGAATGCTGGCTATGCACTGGAGCCGTGGATGATGACACCCATCAGAAATGCACACACACCCACACAAGAACACCATAATAAGGCACATGTACAAACTAGAATCATTATAGAGTGTGTGTTTGGGATGCTCAAGTCATGGTTTCGCTGCCTTGACATATCTGGTAGGGACTTGCAGTACTTTCCAACCACATGTGCACACATGTTCATAGTATGTGCCCATGCTACACAATATGATCCTGCGGAAACAGCTGCAGCAGAAACAGCACTGGGAAGGGCCACACAGCCCACCACCATTGCCAAGGTCCCCACAGGCACAGAGGGACTCACAGGAGAAGGCCCCTGAGCATGCTTCCATTGGCAGATGGAGGCATGACCAGTATGCTCACACCTTGGCAACAAAGCAACGCATAGCACACACACTGACACTGTAAGGACCCCAGGGACTGACACCTCTCTCTGACTCACACACACAGTAAAATGGATGACACACACATCACATTACCTGTAACTTACCATGTATAGGCAGTGTACTGTGTGCATCCAACATATACGGCCCTTAAGGATCGTCCTCACAACTGCTGCAAGCACAAGGCAAGTCAGTCTTCTTAGCAATAAATGAATGGAATAGTATGTTCTGCTAGCATATCTATGGTAATGCTGCATGCATGCAAAGGAATGCGGTGGCCTACTGAGATAGCAGCACACAACTGACAGCTATGTAGGATGCCAGGAAATATCTGGCCAGAACTGGCCTCCACACACTATGCAGTAGTACCCAAGGTGGCAAATCCCACTGCAGTATATGTGTGGGGACAACTAAGTGGGGGGGTCATAGGTCACAGGCATAGATGTCAGGGTGGGGGTCCCATAACCACCCCCCACACCTACACAGCAAGTCAATTGTAGAAAACCACAGAGAAATGTTAGGTAAAGGCACACAAATAGCGGCAATGTTGAATGAATCCCCTACAGACTCACACAGTGATAGCGCAGCAGGACCCGCAGTTGCAGTAAGACTATGAAGGGTAAGAAGTCTAGTACTCAAATGTATGCCAGTACAATCTGACCTGGTCTCATTACTGATATGCCTCCAGTCCCCAAGAAAGGGCACAATAGTATGGTAAATGGAACCAAAATGCAAAGCAAATATCATCACAGTCTGTGCAAATCTGTACAGTTGACAGATGTGACCCCCATATACCTACACAAATGCAGTAACATATATGTTTGCATGGAAATAGCAGCATAGCACACATTGGCATGGCTGTACCAATACACATGAAAACATGTTGCCTGTCCACAATATGCAGGGGTCAATGAGCTATATGTATGTGTGGTTAATACTGTCTGGATCTGGCCAGCATGTTCTCCTGGCAGGTTTCTTGCACTGCCCTAGGTACAGTGCTGCTTTTGACAGGACCATGTGCAGATAACTGCAGTGTCAACTGTTATGCATGTCAGTGAGACCCACTGCACTGCCACTGACATACCTGGAAGTCACACTGCTTTGTGGAATTTACTAAATATATTAGTGACATCTTGAAGGATGTACAGCAGAGGTGCCAAGGCTTTTGTGAATATAAGTGCTTTGTGGTACTGTTGCCAGTGGTCATTCTCAATATTTTTTCTTATGTTTGCTTTTACAAATAATGGACATGCATGCACAGTTGAATGCACTCTGTACCCACACCCATAGGTCCCGACCTCTGACAGAAAAATGTCTGGGCAAGGGCAGAAATAAAAGTGGAACAAGGGCACAATGATAGGCACGCGTTGCTAATATCATCCCTTACATACTGAGAAAGCAGGTAGGGTGAGGGGTTTGTAGTAGTGGGAATTGTCTGAAGGTTAAGTATTCTGAAACAGTAATGTCTGTATTATTTTGTAACATCAGACTTCAAGGATATGTAACTAACTTGCCAGAAACACACAAATTAATGTAGAAAGGATGAAACCTCTAGCCAAACACCTGGACTACCTGCAAAAAAATATACAGGTCAGTGGCATGCACACACAAAGATATGACATATCAGGTTAGAAAGATACCACACAAACAGGAGATCCACAACCAGTATATCACCAGGTTGCTGGACTGTTTACACAACTGTGTGTCATTACTACACTGGCTATAGCCGCACCTCACAAATTGCCTTGTTGAGCAAGAATTTACATAGCTGCCCTCATAATATTTGTCTATGCATCATACAGCTAGTATTCATCTGGTAAAGCACTGTGATGATCTGAGGATGTCTGGTACTAGGTAATGGCACAATACACTGCAGTTTCAGACTACAGATATGTCAGAAAATATCTGCTAAACAAAACAAGTACCCTGAAGAATGTCGTGTGTACTCCTGAGAGGTATGGCTATAGCACACAAAACCCTGGACTGGGAGTAAGCCTATTTCTGAAATGGAGTCCCACCCTAACTATAGAAGGTCACATTGGGTATGCTCCTACACTTAGAAAATAACAGGACATGTTGGAACCCACATCGGAATATATGACTGTATGTATGTGTGTCTTCCCATAGGTCCAAGTATTATGAGACTCTTCCCACTCAGTACACTTCACATTGCCCTACTTCACAAGATCTGCTGCTTTCATTCACCTTAAAAGTACCATTGGACACCTATCACTCCTATAAGCTCTGTAGCATATGTGATAACTGCATAACACTATAGTACAAATAACTAGACAAATAGGGGTTCCAATCTCAATACTGGCAACTGTGTGTGTGTATCATATATTGTGTTGGTTATACCATTTTGAGTTGTGTACCACCCTGTAAACTTCCCATCACCCTACTTTACTAGGCCTGTTGATGTCATTTACCTTAGAAGTACCTTGGGACTAGGTGAAATCATGTCAGCTCCGTGGCACATCTGATAAATGCGTAACACTATAATAGAAATAACTAGCTAGGTAGGGGTTCTAATCTCAATACTGGTGTGTGTTTGTGTGAGAATCATAGACGGTATGAGTTATACCATTTTGAGTTGTGTACCACCCTGTAAACTTTCCATCACCCTACCTTACTAGGCCTGCTGATGTCATTCACCTTAGAGGTACCTTGGAACTAAGTGAAATCATGTAAGCTCCATGGTGCATCTGATAGCTGCTTAACACTATAGTAGAAATAATTAGATAGGTAGAGGTTCTAATCTCACTACTGACAATGTGTGTGTGTGTCTTTGGGTTAAGATCATATTCTGTTTGGCTGATACTATTTTGAGTTGTGTACCATCCACGACTGTTTACCACCTCCCGATAGCATTACTTTATATAGGGTGGTAACGACATTTGCCTCACATGCAGCATGTTAAACCATTGTGCAGGCCATTTTAGTCCTCTGTACAGATGTCTATGGAATATCCAGATGTTTGCAACCTATACGTGGTCTGTGTCTCTTAACAATGCCCATGTATGTAATATTGTTGCCAAATCGGCCACAGTGAGTGTAGTGACGCACATGCCAGCATCAGGCATCATACCTGACTGAAACATCATGCTGATACAATGTCTGCTACATTATCACTTGTCCTGGCTTGTAGGAGCAATACATGACTCAACGTCCTATTTCAGGTGGGTTAATTCACCATCCATGAAGGCATTCAGAACATTACGTGTTGTAAGAGGTAGTGTGTTATGTCACATGCATATAATCTACATGGGGCATGCCATGTGTGTGTAGTAGTATAGTACATCAAGGTGGAAATGCAGGTTTACTAATCTGTCTATTGCCAGCTGTGTTTATGTTACTGTGTGCACATCCCCTGTGTCAGTCCTTACTGTGTGTATGCAAAGGATATACCATTTTGTCTCCCTGTTCTACCCGTGAACTCAGGAATACATACCACAAACCTGTCATACACAGTATCGTGTGTGCCCTCATCAACTGCATCAGGGTTGAGTGTATGGAAAAGAAATGGCATGGCCAACAGGTGTTGACAGGTGAATCTGTTGCAGTTAATGTAATGGCTACACCTGTGAGGGACCTGCTGACAGTACTGCAGTAACCTGTATGTATGAGCCTGTTGTACTGCACAAAATTGAGCTGACATTTTTGAAGACTACCTGTCTGTAACAAGGGGTATGCATGCAAAGTCACACTGTCTGACAACAGTGTCCCTCACACACTGTTGCATGCATACACACTTGGCACATGTACATATAAAGCTGTACCTTGCCTATGACATGGTTGGTGTATTCCCACTCTGCCATACTCCCTCTTGGGAATGTCTGCAGGGCCACAGCCTGCAGACACACAGACACCCGGAACACAAACAGAATACAGCATGTCAGACTACATTCAGTCAGTGGTACTAACAGTAATAATGTATCCTGGCTAATACGGTACATACACCTGTATGTGTACCCATAACAAGTGCAAGCAGACAGCACCTTAAATAGTATTACATAGATACACTATACTATATTCCCCCTGTGCATCAGGCCCATATTAGCATATCCCTGCATCGATGGTATGGATGACAGGGATGTGTCACAGGTATCATCATATTCACAGGGTGTGGTGTGGGTTTGCCAGAGACGTAGGCTGGGCTATACTGTTAATATCATGTGTGTGTGTTTGGAGGGATATCCAATAGATGGGCTGTGCAGACGTGCTGTGTGTGTCTAAAGGTGACCTGCCTGTGATACAGATGTGTGTGTGTATGTGTGTGTGTGTGTGTGTGTGTGTGTGTGTGTGTGTGTGTGTGTGTGTGTGTGTGTGTGTGTGTGTATGTATGCACACAGTCATGCCATGTGGCTGCCCTACACAGGGGTACATTGGACAGCTGTGGACTGTACATGGCAGGGTGTCCATTTCACATCTCTGGCCAAGGACACAGGAACTGGTCCTGCCAGAGGTATCACTGGCACCACCAGGCCCAAGGCCAGATGCAGTACTGCTTCCTGATGGTGACTGCTGTTTGCTGGATCCATGCCTCTGACAGGATTGGACAGGACCATGTGCCCAGGGCCTGCTCCAGTGTGATGTGGACATCAACCTCCCTTTGGTAGTGCTGGTGTCACTGCCACTACAGGAGTGTGAAGGTGCATGGCCCTGAAGACTCTCAACTGTTGTTGGTGTTGACCTACGTCCACATGGCCGATGCCCATCTCCAATGACATTGTCAAGGATTGCCAAGGTCTCACCCCACCTTCTATTCATGACTTCAGTATTTTGACATATGGCCTCAACAAGGTCATGCATGTCACCATGTAAATCAGGAAGAGTTGCATCCACCACCCTGAGTATTTGTCTGGTGTGGCATTCACTATGTGCCTGTGCATCCATGATAGCCTGAAACATGCATCTGATGACTCTTGCTGTAGCACTTGTGACAGCAGCTTGATGAGCAGCAGTCCTCCTGAGAGCTTGCCTATCCATCCACCTGTGTGTTACCTCACCTGCACTCTGGCTATGGCCAGTGTCTACACTCACACCTGCCATAGTCACCACCATACCTCTCAACCTGGAAACATCAAAAAACTGGACAAAGGCCCATGAAAAATAGGTACAAATTTGTACACTGATTAACATAAAATTTACATACACAATTATGTAACCCCACCATCTCCGATGGAATTATGGGATACCAAGTTTTAAACGCAAACTGAGTAGACAAAATATGATCATGAAACACAAAATAAACAGAACAGTGTTTTATTTATATTAATATTTGAACTTGTATCAAACTTTGAACTTGTACAAAACTAAAATACAGTTTTCTTTTATAAAAATAAAATTAACTGTGCAAAGTCTGTGCATCAGCTTTCAACATTAATATAAATAACAACATACAACCAGCACAAAACTGTTTTATTTATATTAACATCTGAACTTGTATAAAACTAAAATACAATTCTCTTATATAAAAATAAAATTAACTACTATTGCAGTTTCTTATTCATTATTCTATGCTATTATTAATCACCACCCGGCACCCCATGATTGTCTGTGAGATATGTGAGATACAAAATTATGCATTGCATCAAAAGTCACTAATGGGTAAAGTGAAATTAAAATCAGTAGAAGGCAAAGATACAGCTCCATAGAATTAATGTAGCTATAGGAATGCAGATATTATGGTTATACCTCTCAATTTCTTAGAGGTTAGAGCAAGAAATCTGGACAAAGCTACAAATAATGGGGGACCAAACAAAGGCACAGAAGTAGTGACACTTTTTAAATTCTGCTATTCCAAACTTAGACTGTTGACTGACTAACGGATTTTGCATGGCATGAATTTTCTGAAGGATAAAGTCTGAAAATCAAATGTCTGCTGCCTGCCATTATTTTCTGAGTTCAGACCTCAGAGATCTGTCACTGCCAATGTTTTGATAGAAAACTACAATTTTATGAGAAATGGACAAACAGCAAAAAGCCAAAAGCTTAATTCCCTTCAGTAGTTTCAAGCATGCACAAGCATCAAAATGAATCATCCCCCAGACCCCAACAAATCCTTTCAGCAGTATGTCTCGATATACAAGCACCAAAATGAAACATATCCCCACCCCAGCAATCGATACATTCCCTTCAGTAGTTTCAAGTATGTACATTGCACAAGCACCAAAATATAGCATTCCCCTATCCGCACCAATCCCTTCACCAAGACAAGGGCCAGCATTTATACTCTGTCTGGACTGGGACTTAGGCGCTTTGCATTTTTGCTGTTAGTGAACTGAACTAAAGACTGAAAAAACAATGCTACATGGTTAAGCAAACTCCACCCCCTCCCAAGTATTGATATACATTTTTTATTTTGGTCAGAAATGCTATTTTCCTTACATGAGTAAGTTAATAATGCCTCATGAAATTGGTGTTCTATATTTTACCCAACATTGTTATATAACTTATCCCTTGCATGAAATTGCAATCCTCCATAAATAATGTGAAAAACTAAGAACACTTGTGCACATGAGTTTGAATGCCTGTTTTATGCCAAAGTAAGAGGAGAATGTCATCACCTCTTTTACAATATTAGAACAGACTTTCAGGATGACAACAAAAGAGGAGGCTAAGGAGAAAAAAACTACTGCACAGTACAACACAGACACATTGTCATCATAACTCTCAACCCCTGAGCACAAAAAATCTGAACAAAGAGAAATAATAGGGTACAAAGCCCCAAAATAGGGAGAGATGTTAAATATTACTCTTATAAACATAGAGAGATGATAGTATAAAAGGTCTTGTGTTACTAAATTACCATGCATTTTTTGAAGGATATGAAGTCTGAAACTCAAATACTTATTATCCTGGTCCAGTCTTTCCCCGGGATTCATGAAGCTCAGCGCAAGGACAGTTTTAGCCTTGCGCCGAGCATCCTCATTACAGATGGTGTAGCAGCGCCATATGAATATGTATGAGGGTGCACCACAGCACCCTCGACATGCACAGGAAATGTGTGCGAGTACAGGGGAAATGTACAAGTGCTCTACGGAGGCGTAAACATGCCCCGACCATTGCACAACCTACTATGCTTACTATTAGAGCCTCTAATAGTAAGTCAGTAATACCGAAATGTATGCTAAGCATACAAGAGTGTCCACAAACAGTGAAATAAAATCGAAGTAGTAAACAGACAAGCACGTAGTAGAATGCTGAGCCCGTCCCTAGAATTTTCACAATTAGATTCACTGTGTCCCTATTACACATTTGTATTGCTGCAATATCGAAAGTGTAAGCAAAGCACAGCATGTTTGCGCATTACTGCCCTCTGCCGAGAGTAGCTTACACATCAAAATCATTCAAATAGAGAAAAACATGCAGAATCAACGTAAATGTCAATAGTGTAGTGTTTAGAGCATCCGCCTAATGAACAGGCATTCACGATTCGAGTCCAACAATAGCACATATCATTTTCCATGTAGAATGAATGCTGTTTTGCTGTAAAACTGACATAAGAGTATCACATGAGATGTTTAACTAAATGTCATTCAAAGTGGTACTGTCATAATGAATAAGGCACTAGTAAGCAGGTGTAAGCACAAATAAGCAGCAGTAAACATATATAAGTACCAGTAAGCAAGTCTGAGTGCACTTGCATAGGTGTACACAGTGCCCAGCATAGGAAATGTATATAAGTATGTACAGATATAATATATATATATATATATATATATATATATATATATATATATATATGATGAATGAACGTTGTAACAATAAAGCATACAAAAGGAATGAGAAGGGAATCAACAGCAACCCCATTATGATATAACGCTGTCAGTGTATGTCATATCAAGCTGGACAAGAGTGAGCAAAGCACTGCTATTCACACCACAGGCAGGATATTACCAGTGGAAGTAACATTGTTGATCTGCTAAGTCTACTTTACAATCAGAGGGTAGTCCCTGGTGGGACTACCCAAAAATTGATAGGATGTTTGGCCATCCGACCATTACACAAGCAAGGGCAGGTATGTTCAAGGACTAAATGGTGGGAGAGCCTGAGGAAATACATGGGAATTTGGGACACACCATACGTGTAAGAGTCAATGCTTGGCTTGTAAAGAAGGCAATGTGTGGAGTTGTGTCATGGCTGCGATAGCAACTGGACAATGGATGGTATGTGTGTATGTTGAACTCGAGTGGGGTGGAGGAATTATGGGTATGAAATTATGGAACCAGGCGTGTCAGGATTGGATGGGCTGGTTCTAATTGGACTGCCTCATGGAGATCAGCGAGTTTGTTATAAGTATATATGCATACACACATGCATAGTTCTATATGTAGAAGTGCATTCTCTGTAACACATCCATTCCATTTGCAGACATAAATAACATGAATGTGGCTTTACAAACCTCTACAGTAGCTTGAATAATAGGTTGTACATAACAGGGAAGGGACTAAACTGCTAAAAACGCAGAAGTCTGTGCAATGCCCGAAGTCAGTATTGTGCTGCACTGAAAAAAATCAAATGTGAGGACTTTCTCACACAGGGAATCATACCTATGATTTGCTTACTACGGCAATGCCAATTACTAAAACAATCTATTTGTAAAGTAATGATACGCAAACTTCATTACATAATTAGGAAATCTAAATGTGTAGCGATGTGCATTACCATAGTCATACTTATTAATTTATTGTAGTGTCATGTTAGCAGGGAGTAAGGATGTAATGAAGTATAGAGTCTAATCTTGAAATAAATATACATGTGGTGTGACAAAAAAATATATATATTGTCCTTTTGTGGAACATGTTTTTTTGGAAAATTTTTAAATTTT
>NC_056741.1:1765897105-1765918124 GCF_019279795.1 Protopterus annectens | reverse complement strand
TGATAGCCATGTAAAGTGGTAATGTTTAGAGGAGAAAAATGGTATCAACTGAAGAGCAGAAGGCATGTGAAGGAAATATAGTAGCTGGGTATAAGTTGCAGGGAGTAAAGATGTAATTTATAGGATGGCAGTATGGACTAATGGTTGGGACTGAATGAGAGTGCCGCCTAGTGGACAGGCAGGAGTAAATATCTGGGAAAGGCTGGTCAAGGACTAGATACTAACTATGAGTCAGCTAATGGAGGCAACAATAGAGGGATTAAGGGTCTATAATCTAGCTATTGGATACAGAGGAGGGTATGGCTGCTGGCATTCCTGGCTAGAAGCTAACAATTACAATCTACAAGACATATAAACTATTAAATGTCAGCTTTTCTGCCAGTATCAGGAGAACATATACTTTTCTTCCTTTCTTGGAATAGCACAGGGATAAGACAGCAGGTGATGTGGAAGGGTCCTTTTATTCCAGATAATCAATTTCTCAACCTCAAGTGGAAGGGAGGCAAGCTGGTGAGCTGGGAATAATTAAGGAACATGATTTTCTTCCTTTCTTGGAATAGCACAGGGATAAGACAGCAGGTAATGTGGAAGGGTCCTTTTATAACCAGATAATCAATTTCTCAACCTCAAGTAGAAGGGAGGCAAGCTGGTGAGCTGGGAATAATTAGGGAACAAGAAAAGGTTGAAGACGCTGGGGCCAGGAGTGCACAGCAGACAGAGATTTCCAAGGTATTATATATATATATATATATATATATATATATATATATATATATATATATATGTGTCTGTCTATGTCCAAGGTATTATATATATATATGTGTGTGTGTATCTGTATGTATATATATATATATATATATATATATATATATATATATATATATATATATGTGTGTGTGTGTGTGTGTGTGTGTGTGTGTGTGTGTGTGTGTGTGCATGTAGACATATATCTACTTATGTATAAATATATATCTACATATATATATATATATATATATATATATATATATATATATATATATATATATATATATATATATATAGTGGCGGCTGGTGACTTCAAATCAGAAGGGGGGCTGCAGGAGACAGCAGAATGGGTGGGGTCAATGGGAAGGGGTGTGGCCAACTAGACAGGGGAGGAGCCATGCTCAAAACCACAAAAACTAACTTTAATTAAATACGCTGCCCCGGGTGCCAAACCGTCATTATGAGAGTCCAATCAAGACAAAATGAAGTGTAGAAGAATAAAAATATTTCAATGCATTGGCTGCATGACAGCTTACTTAATATCTAGATTGAAACAAAAGGTTGTGAGACATGAAAAAATAAATTACTTTTTAAATACATTACTGGAATGCCAGTCAAAATCAAGTATAAGAAAAACAATCAGCAGTCAACTCAAACCACTTCTCCTTGCACTGCAGTTCTAATTATAATTTATATTCAGCTTTATTAAAGTACCAAGTAACACACTGAAAGTAGAAATCTCTGTGATGCCCCCACTCGTAAAAATGTTTCTTATCCAAAAAAGACCTGCTGCCTGAGAACAACTATTTACTTATTTCATGGGGAAAACATGATTAAAGTAAAAAATGAAAAGCAAACAAGAAGCAAGCTCAAGACACATTGCTTAAAGGATTACTGTACAGGTTATGGACCACACACGATTGACATTCTGTTTAGTTTATGGGTAAAGCCTACAGAGATGACTGGAAGTCTCCAACAAGTGTAATGAGCTTCTTAAAATAATGTAATCCTGTCCTTTATTACAAATACTGTCATATGCATTTTAATACCCAAGGCTTATACATTATCTAGTTAAGTATTCTCTGCATGGCAACAACAGATAGGCTTTCAATGCTGGCAATTCTTTAACAGTATGCTTATTAAAGCTTACTTGCATCTTACGATCTCAGACAAGCTTACCTGATGGTCATTAAAGCATTGCTACTTAAACACAGAGCAACAGGCAGTTTGAGTAATAAGCATAAATCAACAGTACAAAAATATTACAGAAACCGGACCATTCAGCAAAATCAAGGACAGATGAAAAGCCACTGTAGTGCTTGTGTCTACCTTGGATGGGGGGATACTCTGCACATTTACACTGCATAACTACTCCTTGCCTTGCTTGGACATATCCAGAGTCACTACATGGGGGAGTGGGGTGCAACAAGTATGTCACAATTTGAAATGTCTCTGGCTGACTGTGATAGCTCTGACACATTTGTCATACCTCTCAACCTCAGAGCAAGAAATCTGGGCAAAGACATACATAGAAATGGGACAAAGGCCCAAAAATAAGGACAATTTTTAAATATTGCTCTTAGAAACTTAGAAAGATAATAGAACAGGTCTTGCATTAGTATGAATTTTCTGAAGGGTATGAAATCTGAAACTCAAATGTCTGTCATTGTTTTCTAACTTCAGTCTTTAATGATTTGTCACTAATTTGCCAAACAAAACCCACAATTTTATGAAAAATAGACCAAAAGTGAGATGCAAAAATATAAAATAGCCACACAATACAGCTGGGAACCTGTCAAAGAAGGGACACTTTGATATTAGTACTGCTAACTTGAGCAGCTGACAAAATAAGAGAATCTACATGCATTTCTGAAATAAAAGTAATCTATAACTCTGATTATTACAGTTATTTCTTAATTGTATACCCTCCATGCTTTCTTCCAAATTTGCTATTTTGCGGAGGGATTATTAGGGAGAAGAGCAACATTTTGAGCCAAAATCAGAGACAGTTGAGAGGTCTGGCTATGCCTAATTATATAAAGCAATTTATTTGCATGTACCTCTCAACCTGTTAATGCAATAAAACTGGACAAGGCCAAATATATTGGGGGAACATATAAACAGTACTAAAATTGCTCTTGCATAAACTGAGACAGTTGATAAAATAACAGGTCTTACTTTAGCATGCATTTTTCTGAAGGTTATGAAGTCTGAAACTCAGTGTGTCATTATTTAGTGACTTAATTCCTAAATGATTTGCCAGAAAACCACAAATTTTATGAGGAACAAACCAAAAATAAGAAGCAAAAATCTATTCATTATTTTTAAATCTGGACAGTTGGGAGGTATAGTTCAGTTGGGGCTGTCTTTGAGTTTGCCGCCCTTTCCCCTCATAACATCATGGTTGAATGGAGCCTCCCCCTGCAGCCATTCCAATTATCCATTACTTGGCTATTTCACTCCATTTACCATAAACACTAATGTGCATACTGGTTTACTTCTATGATGATTTGGACTTCATTTGAAAGTTTTATTTTGTATTTACAGCACAAACACTAAGACATCTGCTAAACAAAGCAATGCAGTCTCACAATGAAAACAGACTTAGCCTTAAAACTTCTCTGCCCTTGAAACTCACATTCATTGAAAGAGCATTGAAACCCACATTCAAAGAAAATGCATTCTGCCAGTGGTAGATAAAGATTAATTCTGGGCTGTTTTCAAACCATAAGCCCCTTGCATATGAAACATACATGTGCTCTTTGATAAACCTTCCTGATTGTACTAAATTATATTCCTTGTACAATACAGTACAGTTGTTAGAGGGCATTTTAAATTTATTAAACAATGAAACAAAACGCATGCACCAATAATGACAAAACTGCCCAATTCAGAACATTTTTCCAGTAAACAATGAAACAAAATGCATGCACCCATAACGACAAAGCTGCCCAGTTCAGAACATTTCCATCATAAAAGTCTACTCGAACTTCTACAGTCCACCATTATCAGTAAATATGCACAATTCTACAGTCCACCATTATCAGTAAATATGCACAATTCTACAGTCCACCATTATCAGTAAATATGCACAATCTCTGAAGAAGTAAAAGTCATCTAAATAATTCCACATTAAAGAAAGCTGTAACTAATGAAGAGGTTGCTGCTAGCAAACACCTTTATATTTCATGGTTTTATTGAAAAATAAAGTGTCTGTTGCCCCTGAGGAATAAATTGCCTATATTACATTAAAAAATGATAAGCTAGTAATATTGCAATAGGAAATGGATGGCAAACTGATAACAGGCTCATAGCTAGTATCTTTGCCAAGGAGGACATTCTCAGTATGGCAGCATCCACCGTTTGTGGGAGTAGAACTCACAGCCTTCTGCATCAAAAGCAAATACATAACCTGTTGTGCTATTAACAATACACACACAGTTAGCATAAGCAGCACTAAACTTCTCTTCCCCTGCAGCTCTCAGCTCCTTCTAAAATCTACTCAATACTCAATTGCATCTCAACTTCGCAGCACAAGAAATCTGGAAAAAGCCAAAATTTATTGGGGGGGTCAAAACCCCCAAAACCAGGGACACATTAAACATTGCTTGTATAATCTTGGAAAGTTGCTAGAATAAAATGCTGTGTTACCCCCATACATTTTATTGCCAAGGTCCCTGTACAAAACAGTCAGAGAAACATACCATTATGCCAAATCAACTGCTTTGTAAAAGAGAGGAAGACAGAAACGTAAATGGCTTTCATTTAGTGAATTCAGTTCTCACCATAGCTGTCAACCTCTTAGCACAAAACACCTGGACAAACCCAGTAATGACGGAATACAGCCCTCAAACATATTCAGTGAATTCAGTTCTTGCCATAGCTGTCAACCTTAGCACAAAAAACCTGGACGAAGCCAATAATGGGGGAATACAGTCTCAAAAATAGGGACACATTTCAAATATTCATCTTATAAACTTAGAAAATTGCTAGAATAAAAAGTTGTGTTACTATATATTTTCTGAAGCATATGAAGTCTGAAATTCAAATGCCTGCCAATTTTCTTCTGACAGAACAAAAACAAATTTCAGCAGAGGCCCAGGGAGAAATACTGCAGACACATCTTTGTAAAACGGCAGGACACCAGACCAAATCCACGCAAATAGAGGGAGTAAATGCAGACTACACCCCAGACAAGAATCAAACCAGAAAACCTATAGCTGTGAGGCAACAATGCTACCACTGCACCATGAAATATGCCAGAAGTTGAACATTCAGAAACCTGAAGTCTGAAATTCAAATGCCTGTCAATTTTATTTAACATTTGTTAACCAGGGCAGTCTGACATGGAACAAAAAAACTATTTTCAGCAGAGGCCCAGGAAGAAATAATGCAGACATGCCTTTGTAACATGGGAGGACACAAAAGCAAACCCACACAAACACAGGGATAAGATACAGACCCCAAACAGAAGGCACTCCAGCCAAGAATCAAACCTGAGAACCTGCAGCTGTGCAGCAACAATTCTACCACTGCACCATCATATATCAAGCATTGACATATTTAGAAACCACAGATATTATGAGGAATAGAAACGATTAAATATGAGACAAAAATCTGCAAATGTTTTACAAATTATGGTGGGTAGGGAATTCAGGCCCTTAACACCTCCATACAAGGTACAGGGTTCAAGCCTGAGGTATTCCATAACTCACCACCATCAGTTTGCTCTAGCCACCAGTATACACACACACACACACACACACACACACACACACACACACACACACACACACACACACACACACACACACACACACACACACACACACACACACACACACACACACACACACACCTTGCCAACTGGCTACATAACTGCTCCCCAGTCCCTTTGCCTGCTTACCTTGCTGCCAAGCTAAATAACTCCTCTCCTTGCTGCCGATATCCAAAAAGCCCCTTTGCTAGTATTCCTTGTGCGATTGGTCCAGCCTGCTGCTGCAGTCCGGAGTGCCTCAATTTTGGGACGTCACCACCGCACAGACTGCTAGACATCTTGGGGCCAAGATGCCTTTCCCCCTATCTAGACTGCTGAGAAAGCAGTCTGAGAGCATGCGCACACTTCCGGGAATTTACTGTTTTTGTGTTTCTCTATTTTATTTTTTAGGTGGGAGGGCTGCAGTCCTGCAGTCCTATAGCACAAGCTGCCCCTGTGCATATATATATATATATATATATATATATATATATATATATATATATATATATATATATATATATATATATATATATATATATATATATATATATATATATATATATATATATATATATATATATATATATATATATATATATATATATATATATATATATATATATATATATATATATATATATATGGGTCTACTTTCATAGACCGGGCGCGTCACCGGAAGACCGAGAGAACGACCGAACAGGTAGGTTACCGGCGATATCCCGACAGCTGAGAGACCGACAACGGCAGCGTGTGGAAGTGAAAGATTTAGGATTGGGGAGCGGACAGGTAAGTGTACGATAGTGAGGGATTTTAGGGTGGGGTGTGGGAAAGGTGAGTGTGCGGTGGTGTCGGACTAAGGGTTCCGGTGAGGTAAGTGTGTGGAAGTGACGTAGAGCAATGTAGGGTAGTGTTAAGTGTATCAGGGTTAGAATGCGGGTGGAGTGAGTGTGCGATAGTGACGGGCTGAATGTTTTAGGGTGGGTTAAGTGAGTTAGGGTTAGGGTGCAGGTAGGGTAAGTGTGCGGTAGTGACGGTGTTGAGGTTTAGGGGTGGGTTAAGTGAGTTAGGGTTAGGGTGCAGGTAGGGTGAGTGTGCGATAGTGACGGTGTTGAGGTTTACGGGTGTGTTAAGTGAGTTAGGGTTAGGGTGCGGGTTGGGTAAGTGTGGTAGTGTCGGACATTAGGGTTAGGGTTTAGGTTAAGGTTAGTGGATATGTTGTTGTGCGCAATGTGTAGTTGGCGTTTTTGTGTCGGTGTTGTGGTGTTCGGTATTTTGAGTTATTGGTGTGGTGTGTTTTCGGTTGTTTGGGGTTGGTAACTTGTGTGTCGGCGATTCGGACGTCTATGAAAATAGACCCATATATATATATATATGTGTATATATATATATATATATATATATATATATATATATATATATATATATATATATATATATATATATATATATATATATATATATGTATATATATATATATATATATATATATATATATATATATATGTGTGTGTGTGTGTGTGTATCCCCTCTATTCAACAATGCTGAGATCATTACCACAAAACTACACATTAACAACCATAAAAGCATAAACATTGTCTGTGCCTACATACCCCCAGGGAAGAACACAGACACCCTCGAGGAGTTCCTAACCTGGCTCAACAATAACCAGCCACAGGAAACCATAATTCTCGGGGACTTCAACATTGACTGGAAAACTTGCTCTTCTCAATCCCCAGCAATCCATGTAAACCTCCAAGGATTTACCCAAACCATAACCACACCCACTAGGCAAAGCAAATCACACGACAAAGCTAGTACCCTAGACTGGATACTCATCAATAACTCTCCACATCAGTATATGTCAGGTACTACACCTGATGATCTAAGCGATCACTGCCTCACATATATACTTAAACTAAAGGTTAATCACCATCATCAGCCCACATACAAAACTATAAGAAGTAATAAAAACTTTAACCCCCAAAAATTTAACAATGAACTAAAGTCTTGCAACTGGTCTGCCCTAAAAAGCCTTCCACTAGATGAAGCAGTTAGTTACTTCAACTCCAGATTTCTGACTATTCTCAACCTCCATGCCCCTAGCCGCACTAGTAGAATCAAGGTCAATACTGCACCTTGGCTCACTAAAGAAACTAGGGCAAAAATTGCATTAAGAAATAAAGCATGGGTCACCTACAGAACTACTAAAACCCTACCTGACCAACTGTTATTTAGGCAACTAAGAAATGAAGCAAAAAAATCAGTAACCTCAGACAAAAAAGAATACTACCACCGCCTACAACAGGTTCAAAAAACTAAACCTCAGAAATTCTGGATGGGAGTTAAAGACTACTCCACCCAGGACAAACCACCACCCCAAAACCATCTGTCACTAATCAAAGCTCCCCCAAAGATATTGCCAACTCCTTTAACACCTTCTTCACCGAAACCATCCAAACTTTAGCTAACCAACTCTCACCCACTGGCTCCAATCCGAGCACTACCAATTCCAAAACTACAACTTCCTTTAGCCTTCAACCAGTCCCTACTCAACTCATCAAAACCCTACTTAGGAAACTAAGACCAACCACCCTGGCTGCTGACCTCCTCCCAGCTGACTACTTACAAAAAGCTGCAGATGCAATTGCATACCCCATCTCCATCCTTATTAACTGATCCATATCGGAAGCCATAATCCCTGACATATGGAAAATCTCACACGTCATACCACTACACAAAGGGGGCAGTTCCACTGAACTGTCTAACTACAGGCCCATAGCAATCTTGTCTCCACTAGCTAAGATCATGGAGAAGTGTGTACATATTCAACTCATGAAATATCTCACACAAAACAAACTTTTATCCAACGCACAACATGGTTTTAGGCCCAATCACAGCACCACTACAGCCCTGCTCTCTTTCACAGACACTATAAATCAAAATCATAACAACAACGTACTGTCCTCTGCTCTCTTCCTAGACCTGTCCAAGGCCTTTGACATGGTGGACCACAAAATGCTAATGAACTGCCTGGAGGCCAACAACTTAAATAAACTGACCCTCCAATGGTTTGAGTCCTACCTACAATGCAGGAAACAGGCTGTACTGTGGGAGGGTAAACTCTCCTCACACCTCTCCATCAGACTAGGAGTACCCCAAGGCTCAATACTAGGTCCCCTTCTGTTCTCCATCTTTATAAATGAACTTAGCATAGCCATACCAGAGGCCACCTGCATTCAATATGCAGATGACTCTACCTTGATCTGCACTGCCTCCACCCCAGCCGAACTCACCAAAATAACACAAATCACCTTCAACAAGGTAGAAAACTGGCTGCTAAACCAATGCCTAATACTAAATCCCAATAAAACTAAACTACTTCTCTTTACCCCAACACACAGGACCACCTCACCCCTGTTCAATATAACAACTAATAATGGTACCATCATCACCCCAGTTACCCAAACTAAACTATTGGGTGTCATGATCGACTGCAACCTCAGATTTGATGCACACATCAATCAAACGATAAAAACTACCAATATAAAACTTGGCAGTCTGTTCAGGATCAAAGCATACCTCACCCCGCAAGCTAGAATAACAATTGCCCGCTCCCACCTCCTATCTACTCTTCTCTATGCCTCTCCTCTATTCTCCCACCTGAATAAAACCAATCTTAAAAAACTGTCTTCATGCTACAACCAAATCGCTAGATTTGCTACTGACTCACCCTACCGTGCCCACCACTGCCAGAACCTGAAACTCCTGGGCTGGTTGGAACTACCACACCTCCTACAGCTCAACCAACTCAAAGTCGCCCATAAAATCCTCCACCAACCGGACACCACCCCAGCCCTAAGAAACACAATCTGCCCCTACAATAACAGTCGCCCACTACGCTCATCCACCAAACTTCTAGTACTTACAATCAAATCCAACCATGCTGCAGGTGACTCCCTCTTCACCAACTCTGTCGGTAAAACTGGAACTCACTACCTACTGACATTACCAAAGAATCTTCTCCATCCATATTTAAAAATAAACTTATAAGTCACCTCAAGTCACACTGGATATGCCCCTGTACCAACCCAGACTAAGACTTCATACTTCCCTCCAACATACTCTGTTCAGCTACTCCCCCTCACGTTAATTAATGAGATCCTTTATGACTAAACTACAACTATTGCTATCCTCGGCCTCCATGGTCAATAAGAAAAGCATGCCACTGGACTAATGGAAGTATGTATATACTATGTCTACAAGCAAATTGTATTGTAACCACAATTTAGTGGATTGTCTGTTTTGTCATATCTATGTACTATGTCTACAATCTTCTTCTATGTAACCTCTATTAGTTGAACATTTACTTGTAATGTCTATTTCTTATCCTAATCTGTATCTTTGGAGATTTTCTCCCCGGGACTCCGCTGAAAATGGACATGTATCCAGCCGGACCATCCCGGTTAACAAATGTAAAATAAAATAAAATAAATATATATATATATATATATATATATATATATATATATATATATATATATATATCCATAGCCTTGTTATGTGTAAACATGAGTCTTGTATATACCTTCTCAGATGTATCCCACCATATATATCTGATATGTGCATATTTAGATATAAAAATATGACTGATTCAACACTATTTTCAATAACAAGTAGTAAACAATTGTAGTAGTCAAAGCAGTTGTTCACTACTATTCAGTACTTGTACTGAATGATGTATTTGAACAAGCAGCATACATTTGTACAGCTCAAATTGCTTAGGGGTTAAGTGCTGTGTCTATATTTTACAAGGTCCTGGGTTCAAGACCTGAAAGGGCTGGTTATTTTGTTGCTAGGCAGAACAAGGACTGTTGGATACAGAGTGGTTAAGGCAGTTTTGAGCAGCTTTAAGTGAGTTTGTTGCTAACGTACGGTTAAATGATAAGTTGCTTACACCGTGTAGGTTTCACTTACCAGTGTGCAAATCTGCTTAGCATTTACATTTAAGCAATGCTTAAAGCATAGCTCAGCCCTGGTAACCAGTGATCACATTCTAGTCTGATAAAATAGCAGGGTAATGACATCTTTAATAAGTGTATTTAATTCCATGTACATAACATGCTTCTATGTGCTGTCATTACAGTGGCAAGGGGTGTGAGTATACTGTATGGGACACCTGAGTATACATGGCTAGTACCACAATCTTTTCTCTTTGTATGTGTTTCATACATGGGTTGTATGCCAGGTTATATGCTGTCACACTTGCATGCATTGTTATTATGTTACTACTTTTAACAGTGCTTTTCCAAGTAAGAGTAGGTTGCAGTAGTACTGGAACCATACACCCCTGCATGCAAAGCTGGACTCTAAGTACTGACTATCATGTTTTTGGTGTGTGAGCTGTATGTTATTAAGTATCTCCTATTGGATATTAATCTGATATGTGGATATTAACTGTAGACTACTATGTGTTTAGGACATGTCATTGAGGGCTGCTGTCATGTAGTAATGGCATACCTATCCGTGTCAGATGTTTATCTGTCAAAACATTCATCTTAATGCATAACCTGTTGGCTAGCTAATTTATGTCTACTCTCTGTACAGATGTGCTGATGTCAGGTATCCATCTTGGCTGCTTACAGGCAATTTCTGATTGACTGACACTGACATGTCTGCCCAGCTGTGTTATGAATGCCACAGCTAGGAAACCCCACCCTGTATGCACTCCATGTCATGGAAACCTCAACCAAACTACAATATCAACACAACATGCTTGGGTACAGGTCTCTAACCCAGACACTGGCCATGTTATGTAATATATGTTGCATACATGTCAATTGGAGCACCTCACTGGCCCTGTGCGAGAGAAAACCAGATGACTGGATGTTGAATTTAACTGTCACCCTGGGGATCACACAAGTGGCATTGGTTGATAGATGGCCTGCTGAAAAATGTCATGTGGCCTGATACCAGTGTACCCACATGCCCTACTCTTCTCATCTCTCCATGGCCATTAGCCTGGTACACACCTAGGAACACCTGCACCTATGGACCTTAGTACTGACAAATGTGTCAGTGTTTATTACTGAGAATAATAGTGGCTGTGTGTTTATAAACCTGTAGTTGAAAATACTCTGAGGGCCTTCTCACTCACTGCACCCCTCATTGCTATACTTAGAAATGACTGCTGCTGTAATTGACATTAAATGTACCTTGTTACACTCTTCACCCTATGGGTTACCTGGAGCTTGCAGTACCAGCATAACACTGTTCAACAAATGGGTAGATAGGTGTGTGCTACCCTCTGAGCCCTGGCAAGTGTGTGTATGTGTGTGCAATTGTGTGTGAGTATGCATATTTTTAGGAGCCCTCATTCTGAGGCCACATTCTCCAAATACAATAAACCTTGTCATACATTATAAGGGATAGTAATGTTGCTGAGATTAGGAGAGCCATGACAAACCCTCACCCTGCAATCCCTGTGACATGTGTAATAAATGCATATCCCTGTAGTAGCACTGATTAGATAGACAAGGGTTTGTATGCAGTCCTTGTCAATGTGCGATTGTGGGTATGTCAGAGAATTATCATGGGTTTCAGTGAGTACAATATCCATTGTGGGGTGTGGGTGCTGAGTAGACCGTCTTTACACCATGGTACCCCAGTACATGTCCCAAGGTCCACTGTATGAGGACCGCTGTCACCATGATCCATACAGGTAACAGATTACACTATCCAGCCCAATGATGCATGTGCAGTGTGCAAAAATTCTGTAACAGGATGGACTCACTGACAAGGTAGTTAGCACTGCTAAACTCAGGTCTGTCAAATATATCTATGACTTTATGTGTTTGTCAGTGTGAATAAGACAGTATGTCACACTATGTATTGTTCATTAACACCCAGTACAGCCCCATTACCATACTGTACAAGGCCTGGTGATGTCGTCACATAAAAGAAAACTCAGGGCACACCTCACCCTAAAAGCTCTGTGGTGTGTGCAATTAAGGCCAAACACATTATTAGCAATAAGTACCTAGGTAGGGGTTCTACTCTCAGTGTTGCCAAGTAAGTGTGTGTGTATGTGAAGGGATCTACTTCAGTTTGCAGAAAATATATGTCCTGGGAGATCATTTGTCTGAGAACTAACTGGCAAAAGATAACATTTCAAAGCAATCATCTTGTGGAAATACATTCAATCAAAACTAGTAGTGGATGTGTAAATGCCCTCTTCCCCACTGTATAGCTGTACAGCGATACTGGAGTTGGTATATATACATGGATGTGGTTGTTGTGGGCACAGCCACCCACATTGGGGTTATTGCTGTGCATATCTCCCTGCTTAGTGTGCTGTTATACTGTACAGTTTATGTTAACAAGTTAAGTAGTTGTTAATCACACTATGTGTGTTTCTATGCCACCCCACATCCTACAAAGTGGAGGGCTGTGCCACCCACACCAGCACACCTATGTTTACCAACTCCAGGATTGCACTACATTGGGGAAGAGGATATCTACCCTGCCAGTACCATTGTCAATGACATTAAAATGGAGGACTGATTATGCCTGTGCCTCCATGATGGCCTGAAACATACATCTGGTGACACCAGCTGTGGCACTTCTGCCAGGGGCACAATGGGCAGCAGCGCTCCTATGAACACCCCTGTATCTGCCTGTGTGGTACCTTGCCAGTCATCTGGCTATGGTTGCTGTGTACAGACACACTTGCCATAGTCACCACATGTTCCTGTCCCATGCCACCACCCGCCAACTGACCCTCATCTATGGCCACTGGTGATGGGGTATGTATGGTCATTGTGACTGTGTGTGAGGACGGGGTGGATAAAAGTGAGATGTCAATCAATGGCACAGATTCAGCCCCTGACAACCCTGCCTGTGCCTCACTATACCTATCATCATTTTCAGAGTCTGTATGGACACTAACATCAGTTTGCCTGCAGGAGGGACCCTGACTTACCTCGCCACCTGTGAGGGGCAGACAAGAAATGTAAATTAAGACCTGTACATTATGGTTTAGTTCTACACACACACACACACACACACACACACACACACACACACACACACACACACTTACAGGTGAGGTGGCACAAAGATATTACACAGGCATCTCGTTACCCAACAGTCAACATGCATGACATATGGCACTCAACAGCATGCACTGTAGCCATACTCAAACCTTGTTACCAACATTATACATCTCTGTGATACATGAGTTGTGTTAATAAGTGATACCCGTTCCCCTGGAACACACTGCACCCATGTACACAGTATTGCTGTGCACCTGTACAGCACACTGGCATGTACTGTGCACCATACCTCACAAGTGTACACACCATTGCTGAATGTGTATGTGTGTGGC
Source organism: Protopterus annectens (assembly GCF_019279795.1). Lineage (NCBI taxonomy): Eukaryota > Metazoa > Chordata > Ceratodontiformes > Protopteridae > Protopterus > Protopterus annectens. The sequence continues at coordinate 1,765,904,235 of NC_056741.1, read as the reverse complement.
AGTTATGTTTTCTCTGTTGCTGACAGCCCCTATATGTTTGTCTGACACATACGTGGGATGATATGAGGACTAATGTCAGTAACTAATACCTGTCCTTTGATTTGCAGATCTCATCTATGTATGTGCAATAAAATCCTGTTACACTGACAACCTTCAAAGCTTAATGTGTATATGAGGAGTGTACACACCGTTGTTGACATGCCAGCCTCTTCTATGATATGCAGTTGGGCCACAATACTGCATTTGTTAACATTACACACACCTGATATGTGACATATGACCTGTGCAATCCAAATGCAGTATCAAACAAACGTGTTAGTCATGCCGATACTGAATTAGATGCATACAATATGTGGTTTGCATAAGTGTGCACACCCTTAACACAATGGTTTCTTGAAGCACCTGTTAAGTGAACTACAGCAGTCACTATTCCTGGAAAAGTTATACTAGCATGGCCCATCTTCACTTGACATTATTTGGTCACTCTGCCCTACAAATTGTTAACATTACACAAACCTGATATGTGACATATGACCTGTGCAATCCAAATGCAGTAACAAACAATTGTTACTTAGATATATGTTGTCTTACTGCTCTGCAAATATATAGAGATTAGTATATTTTTTTGGCTTTATAATTTGCACATTCCTCACATCTGTGTTGAAACTGTTTTTCTCCCACCCCCCTTCCTTGTTCTTGGTTGTAGTTTAAATTTGGTGGCTTTTGCAGTGCCCACCCCACTGTAGATTTGATTTAGGACACTCCCCCAGTCCCATCTCTTTACTGCATTCTACCTAATAAACCCTTTCTGCACTTGCTTTTAGTCCTTTTTAATTTAATTACATTTTTCAAACTGTGTGTGGACTAATAATGCTACATGCTCAAGTGTGCCAGCTTGCACTGCATGAGAATTGTTTTTACTACTGCTTTTGCTACTTTTCTGAAAAAAAAAATGTATCTGCTTTTACTGTATTTGTGTTTCTTCCTACTTTATTTTGCTTTTGCATCATCTTAAAAGTACTCAGTTGTATTTATTACTGCTTGGTGTAACTCATTCTAAGCCTTTTAGTTTGAACACTTGGGCTTCAGACCAGTTGTTTTACATTAATGGGGTTTGTGGTCTGCACTGTAGTGGCAGAACAGGTAGCTTACATCCTTCTAAGTTGGGAACTGCTGATTGAGGGCTCAGTGTCTGTTATTCTAAAAGTGTATTAATTCTGGTTTAAGCACTTGGGCTTTCAGGCCAGTTATTTTACATTAAGAGGGTTCATGGTCTGCACTCTTGTGGGAGGAGAGGCTGGACTCTGCCCTTCTGAGCTGGGAATTTCTGGTTAAAGGCTTATAGTGCCTGCATATTTGAACTGCTTCTTACTGAAATTGGTACACCTTGTTTGCTGTAGCATAGACAAGATCCAGGCCTGCTGAATCTAGCTTTGTTTGTATAACTTGAGCACTAATCCAGGCATTCTTTAAAGTATTAAATTGTATTTATTACTGCTTGGTAGTAACTTGATTAAAGTGTAGCTATCATTCTAAGTCTTTTGGATTAAGCACTTGGGCTTCAGACCAGTTGTTTTACATTAGGAAGGTTTGTGGCCTGCACTGTGGTGGCAGGACAGGTAGATTACATCCTTCTAAGTTGGGAACTGCTGATTGAGAGCTCAGTGTCTGTTATTCTAAAAGTGTATTAATTCTGGTTTAAGCACTTGGGCTTCAGGTCAGTTATTTTACATTAAGAAGGTTTGTGGTCTGCACTCTTGTGGGAGGAGAGGCTGGACTCTGCCCTTCTGAGCTGGGAATTTCTGGTTAAAGGTTTATAGTGCCTGCATATTTGAACTGTTTCTTACTGAAATTGGTACACCTTGTTTGCTGTAGCATAGACCAGATCCAGGCCTGCTGAATCTAGCCTTGTGTGTATGCTTGTTGTTTGTTTGCTTGTTATTTCCCTGGAATGCTAATTCCACCTAAAGCACGGCTTTTCAGTGCTTCTGTGGATCCCTAGTGATATCTGCATTGCTTACTGTACTTATTTCCTTGTTTCACTTGAAAGAAAGTTACTGTTTGTCATTTTTGCATTTAAGTTACCTGTAACACATTGCACTTAAGTTACCTGGCACTTGCTCACTAAAGCAATTATATAAGTCAGCACTAAAAAATTAAAAGCACTACACCCTCACAAACTCCCCTTGAGTACCTTGTTCCCCATTGGCCCTTGTTTTCAATTATAAAGGAATTCCCAATGCTATTCTAGCATGTCCAAATGTCAATTGTCAATCTCCTCTCCGGTCCAGCTTGTGAATCTGGGAATCTTGAGGCAATGTTACAACTGCCTCATGTACAAAGACAACCCTCTCCTCCTCCCAACAAATTCCAACACATGTGAGAGATGCAACCATATAGCCAAACTGGAGGCTAAGCTCTCTCTACTCAGTACTGGTATAACCAGTCAGGAGGAGAAGGAAACCACACTCACTACAATTCCAGTCTCACATAGACCTACCACGACAGCAAACCAAACACATAATCACACAAAAACATACTTGGAGGCTCTAAATAAAGATCTGCCTAAGCACCAGAGACCTTCAAAGCAGACACCCAAGCAACCCCTACCCCAAAACAAAACACGTCAAACCATATCTCACAATGCCAGTGTGCCGAACAGTCACAGCCCTTAAGGCAAAACAACACACCTGATACACTTGTAATAGGTGACTCTATCATCAGGCACACTGACGTCCTGCTCACCAGGCTGAACAAGGAGAAGGTCATGGTGAGCAGGCTGTCGGGCGCTAGGATCCGCCACATAACACAAGCACTCAGGTCACTCAAAGGCAAGTACAAATATGACTCAGTCATTGTCAATGCTGGTGTGAATGACCTGAGATGTACCTCTCTGGACTACATGAAAAGAGACATAGAGGAGCTCTCTGAGCATGTAGCCCAGGCCGGCATGACCCTGACCTTGAGTAGCATCTTACCTCACCAAGAATGATGCCACAATATGAAGACAAGATGATCAATTTCAACAATTGTCTTAAGTATTGGTGTCATTCAAAGGGGATCCAATGCCTGTCAGCCTGGGGTGATATGCTCGACAAGCCACGAAGCTTCACTATCATGGCTTGCACCTGTCACCCCTGGACTTTTGGATATTAGCAAAGGCTCTTGCTACCCCCATAGTGCCTTTTTTAGGCAAGGCTGAAAAGAAAAACCCACCTCCATAGGTATCACAAGGGATAAGAAACTAAGAGTAATGCTACTCAACGCCAGAAGTCTAAACCTCAAGATGCACGGACTCTGAACTCTCCTTAGCATGGAGAACATTGATATCTGTGCAGTAACAGAAACCTGGCTCAGGGCTCCTGAGAGCACCCCAGCACTACCAGGTTATACCTTATACCATGCTTTTCGGCCCCAAAACTTGGACCAGACCACAAAAGGAGGGGGAGTATCAATATTCATCAAAGATACCCATGCCTCCAGGTTGGTGGCACAGCACGAAGCATCAGAGATTATCCATTTGCAACTAACAGTGGGTAAAACTGCTTTCCAGTTTATAGCCTGCTACAGACCACCCATCCAAACCGAGGAACCCCACTCGGCCTTCCTGAGAACACTGGAAAATATGAAGGTCTCTCCAAACACCATTATATTGGGCGACTTCAACTACCCAAACATAGACTTGGAGCATTACTCTAGCTCCAACACCCTAGCCCAAAGGTTCCTAGAATTCATAAACTCAAATGCTATGGAACAACTTGTTACCACTCCCACAAGAGGGGAAAACATACTGGACCTGATCAACACCAACATGGGGACTCTATGCTCCAGACCAGAAGTGTATCCCTCACTGGTAAGATCAGACCATAAGCTAATCTCACTGGATATTCACATCCCGACCCCAACCCCTGCCCAGAAAACCACAGTGAAAAACTTCTCTAAAGCAAATTTCACACTCCTCAAAACCGAGGTGGAATCCTTCAAAGCCCCCGGGCCTGTGGAAAGTACGGCCCAGACCACAGAATCCTTTATAAATGCATTCTATGAACACCTTCAGGAATGCATGGATCATGCAATCCCAAATAAAACCAAGACCCAATCCTCCAAAGGCAGACATCCTGTCTGGTGGACCCCAGCCATAAACAAACTATACAATAGAAGGAGAAGCTACTACACGATAGAGCAAAATCCCAAAAAGGGAAGGCATCTCTGATCAGTATTAGCAAAAAACTACGGTCACTCATAAAATTGTCTAAGGCCAGCTTCGAGAGAAAAGTTGCACAGGACACTAAGGACAATCACAAGGCTTTCTTTACTTATGTTAGGAACCTGGGTGGGAATTCCCAGATATGCTCAGAATTAGTCCAAAATGACAAAAAATACACTGAACCCACAGACATTGCCAACATCCTAGCTGACAAGTTCAGCGCAAACTCCCCCTCCCCCACCAACACGGCAAATATCTATCCCAGCAGAGTTCTGCCCCCCTGTCATCTCAGACGGTCAGGCAAGAGCCGCCCTCTCCAAATCAAAAAACACAGCATCAATGGGACCAGATGGTGTCCTGGGCTGCGTCCTACATGAACTCTCAGAAGAGATAAACCCAAACATAAAACTAGTGTTCAATCTCAGCCTTACTACAGGATATGTACCCAAAGAGTGGTGTACAGCAACAGTGGTCCCTCTCCACAAAGGTGGTGCCTCAATGGACCCTGGAAACTATCGCCCCATTAGCCTGACTAGCTTGGTCTGCAAAGCTATGGAAAGGATCAACATGGACCTCATAAATAAAGATATTGGGTACCTACAGACATTGGATCCGACCCAGTTCGGCTTTGTTAAGGGCAGATCCTGCCTCTTAAACCTGGTTGACTTTGAAACAGTCACCAAGGCCATTGACGAGGGGAAGGTGGTCCACACAGCCTACCTGGACCTCGCAAAAGCCTTCGATACAATACCCCACTCGGGCATTATAGATAAGCTCACCATATAAACCCCTGTGTCACTAGATAGGTTGCAAACTGGCTCAAGGACAGAACCCACATGGTTAGAATTGCTGGAGCCATGTCAGACACCAAACCAGTTACAAGTGGCATCCCACAAGGCTCAGTCCTGGGACCTCTCTTGTTTGGTATATATTTCTCAGAGGTACAGGCCAACATGGAAGGACTGTGGCTGACCAAGTTTGCAGATGACTGCAAACTGGGCGCCATAATCGACTCTCCAGCCGACACAAGCATCCTCCAAAAAGGCCTCATAGAAACAGACAACTGGTGCCAGAGCCATGACCTCAAGCTAAACGCCAAAAAGTGTATAGTCATCCCCTTTGTCAAAAACAAAGTGCCCACAAATTACCACATAGGTGGTAATCCATTAAGTACAGAAGAAGTAATTAGGGACATGGGGACCCAAGTTGATAGCAATCTCTCATTTGACAACCATGTGGCCAAAGTGGTTAGAAAAACATTTTATATAGCCCACCTAATCATGAAGGGATTCACATCTAGATCAGAGGAGGTCATCATGCCTCTTTACTCATCCCTCATCAGGCCCATAATCGAGTACAATGCCCCTTTTGGGATGTACCTTACCAGACACCTGCAGCAACTGGAAAGACCCCAAAAGTACCTCACCAAGAGGATTAAAGGGCTCAAACAGATGCCATATGCTGCCCGGTTAAAGAAACTCCAGCTCTACTCAGTGGCATACCGCCTGCTCAGAGGCGATCTGTGCCTGACATATAAAGCCATGTCCAACCCGGAATTAAGGGACATGCTGCACCTCAAAAAATCCAAATCCCAGCTATGCGCTCAAGAGACTTGAACCTCAGCACTGAAATAAATAGGACATGCTGGAGGGACAGATTCATAACCCAGAGGCTCCCTTCACTCTGGAATAAAATCCCAGTCCAGGTTAGGCAGAGTCCCTCATTGACTCTCTTCAAGAGGAATCTTGATGAGTGGATGGGAGATCGTAGGTTTACCCCGGGTATCACTTCTGTGTCACTGTTAGACAGAGGTACAGTATACTAACCTCAAAAAAGGGCATAGCAAATTTAATTTAAAATGGGTGGTGAAAGCCAAACATACTCTGGCTAGGCTTATAAATGCCCTAGGGCAGATAGCCTAGTATGAACCTATGAACCTACGAAATATCCCCCACCTCTGCCAGATTGCAAGGTCAGCTTATGTGCACTGCCCTTGGAGTTCACACAGTGGCTTCACTATTGCTGTAGAGTCAGGGTTATGTCTGGCACAATTCATAACCTTCACTGTGTTCAGATACAGCCATTCTTAGCAAGTTTTGGATGTATACTTCAGTTTGCTGTTATGTTTTAAGCTGACACCCCTCCCCATCCTCAGCCTTATTGCAGATGCTTCACAACTATGTGCCACACATGAGTGTTATTTTGCAGTGTTCCTAATTCCAAACACCATGTGTACTGGCCTAGTCCCAGCTAATGAACAGCAAACCAAAAGGTATACACTGGCACCAGCAAGCTAGATATTGGGGATGGTGGCCCTGAGGTGGGGTGAGGTGTTGCTTGTGCACCACACGTATATTTATGAATACTGTCTGTAGGTTTGAGCCTTGGTCTCATGACACCATTACACATTGCAACACATGCCTTTGGGAGACCTGATGTTATGCTTATGCTACCTGTAGAGAGCCCTGGATGATGTATCATTTGGGACAACTCTTCTGTCTGATTACCCTAACCCATAGGCCACACTTATGCAGAATCCAGGCAATTGTCGACACAGGTACTGCTCAGCCAGTACTTGCTAGACATTCCTGCAAGTCCCTCAGTGTTGCTGCATGTTTCTGGGCAGCCTCCATGACCAGTTTGCAACATGTTTTGTCATCTGTTTTGGATGGGCATCTGTTTATTTTCTACACTAGAATTGTCCCATACTTCATGCACATATACATGACTGTCTGTACTGTTTGCCATGGTATATGCAATGGCGAGGTAAGGCTACTTTTCCCACTCCTGAGTTCTACCTTTTGGATATGGGATCCATTTCATGGTTTGTAAGATGTGTGCAAGCCATGGCTGCCTCTGTTTTAGGTGAGTGGGCAAATGTCATGGACATACTTCTTGGACAGGCTACTTCCCACTGATTGGG
>NC_056741.1:1765832960-1765896605 GCF_019279795.1 Protopterus annectens | reverse complement strand
TTAGTTATTTGGTTAGATATTTGATTTTTCATAGAGTGTAGAAAGTGTAAAAGCAGTATGGGGTTACTATATGCACGTTGGTTTCTACACATGAATATATAGATAAAACGTTAATAAAGCATATATAGGGTCATGTGTTAGTTTTAGGAACATGTTGTATGTGTATGTGTATATTCTGTATGATAATTCTGTTTTTAATTCGGGCTTAAATATTTTATTTAAATAATTTAATGAGCTGAAAATTGGGAAGTTTATTTCCTGCAAATATACTGCTTTTTTAAACTTAAAAGTGTCTGATAACTTTACAATTCATAGTGCTACAGCTCTTAAGCATTTTAGGAGTCATTTCCTTAATCATAAAATTTACATCATTGTGTTTTTAATCTTTGTATTTGGGTCTATGATTTTGCTGAAGTTTGGAAGTTTGGCAGTAGCTTTTTTCATCTTCTTACACTAGATGGCGCCAAAATCTATTCAAAGTATTGTAAACTGCTGACTGATGTAGATATACAGCAGTTTTTTGGCTGGTACATTTATTTATTTGGGATTGATAGGTGAGTTTGAGTTTCCTGGGTGATAGACATGTCTGTTTTTGGGACCATGTTTTATATGTTTATACTGTGAATTAGATTTTATTGTCACAGTTATTCACTATGTCATTAGTGAGAAACATGTTATATTTTACTGTATGGTTATTTGTTAAAGTTTAGTTTATCTTGTTTTGTTATATATATAGTTATTTTTTTTTATAACCAAAACATCATTTTATGTATGATACAGTCAATATTAGTTTCACAGAAGGTATTATATATTGGGGTAATGTTAAATCTTTTTTCCCTTTTTTACTTTTCATACGTTATTTTATATACATTTGATTAATTTTAATGTCTGAATGTGATGTTAAATTTACTAAACAAAAATGTTTTTGAGTTATTGAGGAAATTTTTTTAATTGTTATATTTTTACTTAAAATTGGAGCTTGTATTTTAAATATTTGAGTAGGGATTGAGTATGTTGGACATCTTGAATTTAGTTAGATTTGTATATATGTTTGATATTATAGTATTGGTTTTATGTTTAGTTAGGCTTTCAAAAAAGTTATTATGCTAATTTGATGCAATTGATATTGATAGTGTTAACCAAAACCACTTATTTGATTCATCTATATATTCCTTCTCTAGTATGGGGTGGGTGGTTAGGCACCGGGTATTGGGAAGGAATATTATAGGATCTTTATAACAATTTTTGGGAGCCATCAAGTTACAATATAATAATTATAAGGGCCAAGATATATAGTTATTATTACATTTTGTCAAACCTTAGACAAATTTTTTACATCTATTTTTATTTAAGAGAATGACCTTAAATATTGACTCATGGAATGTGAGAGGATTACATAATAAAACAAGAGATCCTTACTATTTCTCTTCTATTTAAATCCCAGGCTAATATTTGCTTCCTACAAGAGACACATCTAACTAGAGAAGACTTTGATAAAAAAAAAACAAAAATGGATCAAAATGATAGTAGCAGCTGGTAATAGTTCAAAATCAAGAGGGTGGCCATTATAATAAAAAAAAAAATTTTCAGGGAACTATTTCTGATGTGAAATATGATGTAAATGGAAGATGGTGTTACATTATCTCCTGTTTCCATAACATTGACAAACCAATTATATTTTTTAACCTTTATGGTCCTTGTGAACAACAACATATCTTCTTTTTACAGATTTATAATATTCTCTTTTCTTTTAAAGACCACTATTTTATTTTAGGGGGGGATTGGAATGCTATCATTAATCCTGACACTGACCGCACTAGTAGATCCCCCTCGTATAATTTCCAAGCATCCATTGCTTTGGAAGAAATAATAATGGACCTTAGCCTTATAGACCCTATTTCTCTTATAAGACATTATGACAGAAAAGATATCTTTACATATTACTCAAAATGCTATAGGACATGGTCAAGATTGGATTTTTTCCTTATTTCTAACTCTCTTACACATAGGAAAATTGATTATTCCCTTGAGCCCAGATTTTTTTCTGACCACTCTAGAATATCTCTTGGGATTAGTTTGACTTCAAATACACTAGATGCATCTTCATATAATAGTTGGACATTGAATAACAATTTACTTTCAAACGAAAATATACATAAATTAATAACTGAAACAATAAAGGAAACATATCTTAATTTAGACACATCAGATATTCCATTAGACATACAATGGGCTGCATGTAAGGCTACCCTTAGAGGTATATTAATTAATAAGGCATCATATCTTAAAAAACAATATAGAAACAAAGAATTGCAGTTAAAATTAAAAATTCAAACTTTGGAAAATCAATATAGAGTGAGTCCTAATTCCTCTGCATATGAACTATTATTAAGCTCCCAAAAAGAATTACTGCTTCTACATCAACATAATCTTACCATATCAGAGCAAAGGCTCTTAGCTACATATTCTGAATGGGCACAGGTTCCTTCTAAAGTGCTAGCTAGAATAATTAAAGGTAATCAATCCCTTCCTAGAATTTCGTCATTACAATATAACAACAAGATTTATAAATACTGATTCTGGAAATCATGCAGCTTTTACATCATTGTTCACAGAGATATACTCTAAGGGCAACAAATCTAGGTTAAACAGCATATAGTGAATTTTAATCCTCTATTAATTTTCCGAAGCAATGATCAACAAAAGAATGCACTCTGCCCCATTGACTATTAAAGAAATATCGGAAGCCATTGGTAGACTCAAGACTAGTAAATCCTCCGACCAGATGGTTTCACACCTGGATTTTAAAACTTACACATCAGTGCTTGCACCCCTCTTCTGAAATTTCATCACAATGATTTATGGTATATCGGACTTGGTAATTGAACACCTCAAAAACATTTTAATTTTGAAAAGACAAAGAAAAAAAACTGATCCTAAATAATTATAGAGATCCATTTCTTTGATTAACATCGATATTAAAATCTTAGCTTCTTTACTTGCTTCCTTGTGACTGAAAAATGTTTTTACCATTCTTGGATTTCTTCGAGCAGGGCTGGCTTTATATCACATAGACATTCATGGATATCACTCCTTGACAATTGATTCTCTTATACACTTTGCTAAAACACTCAACCACATGCACTGATCCTTGACGCCAAGCAAGGCTTTTTGATAGGTTAATTGGGATTTTCTTTTCACATTGCGTTCCGCTTCAATATACCACTCACCTTATGGGACTACTAAAAATTTTATATAAAAAATTCCTCTCTACCTTTCATTAATAGGAAAGTATCCAAAAGCATAAAGATCATCAATGGTACAAAGCAAGGATGCCCATTATCTCCTTTTTTATTTAATTTATATATAGAGCCTTTTATTATATATAACACAAAAATACCTTTCATAAGATTCCTTAGAATTTTAACACTAAAGTATGTTTGTCGGCTTTGCAGATGATCTTGTAATATATTTCCAAACACCTTGCTCAGACCTTTCAAAATTAATTGGTTCTATTGAAAGTTTTTCAGAGGCCTCAGGATATCGTAGATTAACACTAAAACACATATTTTCCTTACAACCACTCGCCCACAAATCATACTTATTTCCAGACTCTGCTTCCGGATAGTTCAGAATTTTAAATATTTGGGATTCTTATAAACAATGGTCTCTCCACATTTCAAAAATAATCTAGCTAAAGTATGGTCTATTATACTGATTTGAATAGATGGAAATTAAGCAAATTTACCACTTCTATCAAAAAGCAGCAATAATTAAAATGAATATACTCCCCAGATTGCTATTTCAATTCAATGCTGTGGATCAGTTAATTCCAAAACTTTTTCAAAAAATTAATAAAGTAATTGGCTACCATGGTTTCCCAAATCAGTAAGAATTTCTTACATTAATTTAATTTCTCCTAAAAGTAGGGGAGGACTTGGTCTTCCGAATTTTCATCTCTATTATTTGATTATCTCGGCTAATAAACTATTATCTATCTTGAATATTAATACTGAAATGCATAATCAGTACCCTATTTGGACAAAATTATGGTACCAATACATTCTAACAAAAAATATTAATCCATTAGCTCTTCCTTTTCTTTCATTAGGTGTCATGAATAATTTAAAAATTCCTAACTCTTTAAAACAAAAAATTAATGCTTTTCAAGAACTGTTAAAACTTGTCAATTTAGAAAATATATTTCAATTAATGCAACCTCTCCATTTAAACCCTAATATTAATTTAGACAATATACCTATTAATCTTTCAAATTTTCCCCAGATCATGGATCTTACTGTTTGGGATCTGTTGCAATACAAAATGAAACTCTCACAATATACAAAACTCTTAAGGTTAATGCTAATTATATAACTATTTTACGTCAACTGAGAGATATTGTCAATGCAAGTTTCTCACACCAAAATAGACAACACAGATCTCATTAATTATAAAGTGGTTATACAAATCCTTACACTTCCAGAGAAAATGTTATCTAAATCTTATAATCTTATAAATCAGATAACTCATAATACAGCTTGCCTCTTTTCTAATTATTGGGACAAACACAATTCTAATATATCTATAAAACAGAAACTCTCAGCTATTAAAAATACACTGGAATACTTTTCAAAAAACTCTTTTACACTCAACTAATGATTAATAATAATGCATATTTCACTCCTTCTAAACTTAACAAATTTGATGCCAATAAACCGGCCTCATGTTCTTGTTGTTCTCACCCTAATGCAGATCTTCTACATATTTTTTGGTCTTGTCACCACTCACACAAACTTTGGACTTCCCTAAAAGTCCGTTTACAGAAAATGGGATATCATAAATCCACCCTATCCTAGGAGATTGCAATATTACACATACCCAATATTTACCTCTCCAGATTGGATACACAAGTGCTAATCTACATATGTTCACTTATAAAACTCTACATCACCCAAAATTGGCTAGATCGTACTAAACTGAATTGGAATAATTTTAAAACCCTAGCCTGTACATATATTAGTGCGCAGAAAACATTAGTGAAAAGTCCCAAGAAGTTGGCTCATATCAACAAAGCTATAGAAAAGGTGTTACATATTATTAATAGTGAATAATTGGCTACTCTCCTTTTGGGATTCATAGACTCCAGTCTCCTTTATATCCTCATACCTGCTTTCTTTTAGATCTATACCTACTTTGATATATTCCTTGGTTAACACTTGTATATGATGTATATAGTTATTGTATGTTCTCAGATAGTATTGAGATAAAGCATTTATCATACAAAAGCTGTGTTATCATAATTATCTCCTAACTTTTCACTTTTTCAATATGTATTTTAATTTAGTTTTGTTGTTGTTGTATTCTTATTTCAATATTTTAAAATTCAATAAAAAGTTTTTTGAAAAAAAAGGAGAATTTAGAGCATGAATACCCTGTCCTATACTAATTGCCTAAAGGTTATGTCACTGGAATTAATCTCTTACAGGCTACTGAGAGTGAATGGTTGCCTGGCTTAAAGGGCTTCCTCAGACTTAATCCTGATGTATCTGTTGCATATGTGCAAAACAAACAGCACCAGAAACACTACATGAAGGAAACTGAACTTCACTTGTGACATAAACCGAACATGCTGAAGGGCCAGATATGTGTCCAAAAGGATCTCTACACTATGAAATAGGCTCCCCATCCACGTCAAACAGAATTCATCCCTAACCATTTTCAAACAAAACCTTGATAATTGGATGGCAAATCATAATATACGTCTAGTCTGCCCCCTGTCCTTTATGGTTAGAGGCCAAAAATAAGAAAAATGTTATCATAAAATCTCTACAACTCCCTAGTTACATCCCTGATAACATGCCCCTCATATAGATGCCCATGAAACTTGGGGATCCAAATGACTTAGGGTGTGCAGCTAAGATTTTAAGGGTCCTAGTGATCATTAGTCTAGTAACAGCCTATGAACCTATGATCAAATACTGCCAGCTTTGTTTCTATGTGAGATTTTGCACAATGTAGATCAGGAGTTTGCCCTTCTCCGCCACAGAGCAATATCAAAGTTGGTATATATATATATATATATATATATATATATATATATATATATATATATATATAGCAGGGAATGTGGAGGGTGCAGCTCACAGCATTGGGGTTTCGAGGGGGGGAGCTTTGTTCCTTGCATAAGTATTGTTTTTTTTTTTTTTTCTACTTTTCAATTTTTTTGATCAAACAATTTTTGTTGTTCTTGTGCATTTCAATTATATCAGTATATGACTAAGTGTTTATATATATATATATATATATATATATATATATATATATACAGTATGCATAGAAAGCCTCCTTGCCCCCATCTCTAAATCCCACAGACTTCTGTATACCACTCTAATCACTCTAATGCTATATTGGGAGGAAACTACACAAGAAAATGTCCATGATAATATGTTTCAATTTGTTGCTGTCAGATGGATATACACAGCATGCTTCATTATCTTACCCATAAAAAATCACCCTGTATACACGTTTTATTATGAGGAAAGCAAAATAAATGAAAGAATAACTAAATAAATAATGATCATATTAACATATTTCAACTTGTTGTTTCTAGATAGTATACTGGCCCTGAACAATCAAATGTGATGTTCTGTTCACATCTTAATGTTTTGAACATGAGAAAGTTAAAGAAATAACACACTATCAACAATCTCTATACAAACTATAGTGATCATCTTTGCACACCTCAGAGTAAGGCACATTTTAGACTTGGAGGGGGATGTGGTCAGAGGATGTGGATGAGGCCCACCTTCTAAACCTGTGTCAAAATCCTTTTACAACCAACCATCTCAATAAAGCCCACACGGTGCTAATATCAGATTGATAGAAACTTAAAGAAATCTTGGGCAATATATTACTTTAAGATATATTGCAACACACACACACGCACACAGACACACACACACACACACACACACACACACACACACACACACACACACCAGAAATAATCACTTACATCCATAAACAGGCACTGTATTATCAATTATAGTGACTTTTTTAACAGTGAACACCTCAGATGTGTAGTTATGGAAATATGGCCACACCAGAATATTCCAAATAGTTCCACTCAAATGAACTTTAACTCTGCAAAGCCAGATGAATAACTGTTTAATACGAATGAGAGTGAGTTCAGTCACTTCCACCCACAGACAATCCATGTATTCAGCAGATAAAGCTAATTTGTTGACCATGCACATCTCAGATGTATGATTGTGATTAAAATTGGCCACAATGAAGTATTCCAGCTGGCTTCACAAAAATGCATACTTGTTCTGCAAACCAATTATGCTTACTATTTAAGATAAGAAAATGAAAGTATGATCACTTTTATCTGTAGGTAAAGCCACTTTGTTGATTGTGTATACTTCAGATGTTTGCCTTTAATAAAAAATAATACTCATGGTAAAGTAATCAAATTGGCTTTACAGAAATGCACACTAGTTTTACAAAACCAGAATACCTACTGTTTAACAGGAACAAATGCCAATGTTTTAGTCATGTTCATCCACAGTGATCCCCTGTATAGAGCAATTAAAACCACTTCATTAACTGTGCACACCTGAGATGTCTGATTGTCATAAAAAGTAATGGCCACAGAGTTTCAACCATATGCTGTTCTCTATCCAGTAACTATTCCTACTTTGTTAACTGTGTACAGTTCAGATCATTGATTGTTTTAGAAATACTGACCACATTGGTGTTCCATCTAGCTCAAACAACTGCATATTAGTTCTGCAAAGTTAAAATAATGAACACATGTTTAACTTGAACAAATGACAGCAGGGTAGTCACTTATATCTACAGGCATCCCTTGTATTCAGTAATTAACATCATTTTATTGACTGCAAACACCTCAGATGTCAATGGATGATACAAAATGTCCATAGATTTCATCCACAAATTGCCCCTATACCCAGCAATTATAGTCACTGTGTTGACTGTGCAGACCTGATATGTCTGGTTGGAATAAGAAAATAATGGCCATTGTAATGTATTCCATCTGGCTTTGCACAATTGTTTCTAGTTCTGTAAAGTCAGAATATTCACTGTTTAACTTGAGCAAATGACAGCAGAATCAGCTCCTTTTATCCACAGATAGCCTTTCTAGTCAACAATTAAAGCAATGTTTGGCTATAGTAACTTTAGATGTCTGATTTGTTAAAAATGGCCAAAGATTTTATTTATTTTATTTATTTTATTTTATTTTACATTTGTTGACCTGGATAGTCCGACTGGATATATGTCCATTTTCAGTGGAGGCCAGAGGAGAAAAGCTCCACATACCAAAAAGGAGACAGTACATATATCACTGAGTGATAACCTCAAGCAGGCATGTTTAGAAAAATATAGACAAAGAATACGGGCAGATATCAATATACACAATGTGCAGACTTACATCTGATTGGCAAAGATGTATCAGAAAATGTGAACATAGAATACAATCAGATGTCATAATTCACAGTGCTAAGACATTCAAATGCTATGAGGCATAGATACTTGGCTAAACAGCAGGTTGGGTAGCAAGACATGTATTTGTGAAGTTGTTAGGTTTAGAACAACAGCATAGCCAATGAGATGTGAGGTATGTTTTGAGTTCTCTTTTAAATAGGGATAGTGAGGTTTGCTCGGTAACACTAGTAGGGAGTAGATTCTAGATTTTACCAGTTGAATTGGCAAATATAGCATCGCCTGCAGAGTTGTTGGATTTTTGGGTCATTATCATTAGTTTATCAGCTGAGCGTAATGGCCTGGGGGCACTATGAGGGGTGAGAATATTTTTGAAGGCAGGGGTGTTATTAGGTTGATGGAATATTTTATGCCCTATTATAAGCTGGTTGAACTGTAGAAGGGTAGGATACTCTAGCCATCCCAGTGCTTTGAGGTTCTGGCAATGGTGGGTCCTAAAAGCCATGCCTGTAGCAAATCTGGCTATATGATTGTAACATCTTGATAATTTGTTGAGATTGGTTTTGGATAGGTTCCTGAGTACAGGGGAAGCATACATAAGGGTAGAGAGGAGGTGTGATCTTGCAATAGCTACCCTAGCTACTAGTGTGAGGAGAGGTTTGGCTCTGTACAGGGAGCCACGTTTTTTGTTGACTGACTTAATAGTGTGATTGACATGTTTATCAAATTTAAGGTTGTTGTCTATTATTATGCCTAGAAGCTTTGTATGGTCATCAGGGGAGATAATGGTGTCATTGCTAGATTTGATGTTGAAGGATGGAGGAGGAATTCTACGGTTAGGGGAGAAAAGTAGTAGCTTGGTTTTGTTAGGATTTAGAAGCAGGTGCTTAGCTAGCCATGTTTCTACTGTACTGAAAGTGGTCTGGGTGAGGGTTAGAACTTGTGTAGGAGAGGAGGCAGAGCATACTAGCATTGAGTCATCTGCATATTGCATGCAGGCGGCTCCTGGGATGGTGGTGTGCAGATTACTGATAAAGATAGAGAAAAGAAGGAGACCTAGTATGGACCCTTGTGGGACACCTAGGGTTAGAGGAAGTTGGGATGTCAGCTTGCTCTGCCATAAGACAGCCTGCTGTCTACTGTTTAGGTAGGAGTGAAACCACTGTGTTTTTGGTCTAAACCAATGGTTTGTAGGGTATTGAGCAGTAGGTGATGGTTGACCATGTTGAAAGCTTTTGAGAGATCTAGAAAGAGTGCTGAAGATAGTTTGTTGTTGTTATGATGAAGATTGATGACATTAGAGAAAGATAGAAGAGCCTTGGTGGTATTGTGGAATAGCCTAAAGTCATGCTGAGAGTTGGCGTGCTTTCCGTTTTGAATAAGAAAATGCATGATTTGTTTGTGTATGCATCTTTCCATGATTTTAGCTAGTTGTGAAAGAATGGCTAAAGGTCTAAAGTTAGATAATTCTGTGGAAGTTCCTCTTTTATGGAGAGGTATAACATGTGACATTTTCCATATTGCTGGGATGGATCCTTCTGAGATGGATCTGTTTATCAGAATAGAAATTGGAAGTGCTATGGAATCAGCTGCTTTTTGAAGATATTCAGCTGGGAGGTGGTCGGGCAGCTATTGTAGTAGGTTTTAGCTTTTTGAGTAAGGTCCAGATCAGGTTGGTAGGTACGGTTTTAAAGGTAAAGGTGGCTTGGGTGCTGGGTGGATCATAGTTAGATGTGCCAGAGCTGGTGTTTGTGTCCAACGGAGTGAGATGGGTAGCTAGAGAGTGGATAGTTTCAGTAAAGAAGGAGTTGAAGCTGTTTGCAATTTCAAAAGGGGATTTATCAAGGGCAGCTGATGGGGTAGGAGTGTTGGAATGGCCTAGGTGGAGAAGATAGTTAATACCAGCCCAGAACTTTTGAGGTTTTAGCTGATATTTTTGTGTAGAAGGGTGTGGTGATTTTTTTTTTGTCTAGCATGACAGATTTTTTGGTCTGGTTCCTTAGCTGCCGATATCTTACTTGGTCCATAGGTGTAGATCAGTTGGTTTAATGATCTGGTTATGCTATGTATGTGTTGGTTGGCCATAGCAACTGCAGGTGGGCGTGTTCTACTCACTGCAGTTAACACAGCATTGTAACATTCCAGTGGCAGTTAATAAAGAAGCTGTTAAACTGCAAACAGGTCTCCTCGCTCATTTCAACATGGTGTCAGGAGTTGCTCGCCAATGAGCATTTTTTCATCATTTTTCCTCGTTCAAGAAAAAAAAAAAAAAAAAAAAAGTACGCGTTACAAGTGGCTAACGGGCTAACAGAGCATGGCGGAAGGATTTTGCAGACCAGACCCACTCGTCTTCGATGGAGACGTTGCTGAAAATTGGCACGTATTTGAAAGGGAGTATGACATCTTTATTGAGGCAGCCCACTCAGATAAACAAGACAAAACAAAAGCTTATATCCTCCTCAATCTAGCAGGGGCAGAAGCCATCGAAAGGGAACGCTTTGTCTATGCCGCAGAAATTAGGGTGCCACCCACAAGAGACGGGCAGGACGGAGCCATTATTCATCCAGCAGAGTCCAGAGAGGACCCCAACTGTTTAAAAAAGAAATTTCGGGAAATGTGCAACCCACAATATAATAAAATAATGGAGAGACACAAGTTTCATTCCCAAAATCAGAGACAAGGTGAGACTATTGAGTCTTTTATTAGTGATTTAAAGATTAAAGCCAAAAGTTGTCATTTTGGAGATTTAACAGATGAGTTAATCTGTGACAGGATTGCTTGTGGCATAAATAATGACAGTATAAGGAAGGCCCTTTTACGTGACAGTGACTTGACCTTATCCAAAGCCATTTCTATCTGTCGTGTTTATGAAATGACTGAGGAGAATACTAGGGCTCTTGCCAAACAGCCAGCCGCAATGGTGGATGCACTGCAGCCAGGCTCCACCAGATGGCGTCCCAGGACAAATTATAAGCCTGTAAGTGGGCAGGATGTAAAACACGTCAGGAACTGCAACAATTGTGGAGGCAACCACGCTGCACAGTGAGACAAATGTCCTGTGTTTGGCCAGCAATGCCACAAATGTCAAAAATGGAACCACTACAAAAAATGTTGCAGATCCAAGCCTCAACATGAACATCCTAAAAGGAAATGTTTTGTTAAAGAATACCATAACAAACAACCCATGCATCAGCTAGAGCTGGAGCCGCCGGACATCAACACTGATGACACGTTCTATGTAGATGGTGTCGAGCCCATTGCAGTTGTGGACAATGTAAATACCCAAGTAGAGTACCAGGATGAAGGATTTGTCACCCTGTATGTACGAGATAAGCCTATTAAAATGAAAATCGACACAGGGGCAAAATGTAATGTGATGGCAAAAAGCACTTTTCTCCAGCTGTATGAGGGACAGATTTTGACATGCAATAAAACAATAAACCTAGTGGCCTGAGGCAGCAAGATCAAAACAGCCGGTTCTGCTACACTTTCTCTGTCACTGGATGGACAACAACACTTACTACCGTTCTTCCTTGTGGACTGTGATGTTGTGCCACTGCTGGGGTTTCGAGCATGTGTACGTCTAGGACTTGTCACACTGAGCCCTCATGTCCACCAAAGTCCGTGAACAGTATGATGATGTGTTCAACGACGAGTTTGGAGAACTTCCAATAATATATTCCATGACTCTAGATCCTGAGGTGCAGCCCGTCATCCGGCCAGCGTACCGCATTCCTATAGCTATGCAAGCCCGAGTTAAGTCAGAACTTGATAACATGGCCAGCAAAGGAGTCATTACAGTGGTCTCTGAGCCCACAGACTGGGTTTCATCAATGGTGGTAGCACACAAGAAAGACAAAGAAGAGATAAGGCTGTGCATTAATCCTAAAGACTTAAACACGGCTTTAAAGAGACCCCATTACCCAATGCGCAGTGTTGAGGAAGTTGCCACCCAAATGGCAGGTGTGATTCTGTTCTCAGTGCTTGATGCGAAGAGCTCATTTTGGCAGATAAAGCTCGACCATAAGTCATCAATGCTAACTACATTCAGCACACCCTTTGGGCGCTACAGGTTTCTACACATGCCTTTTGGCATCAATTCAGCAAGTGAGGTTTTCCAGCGCTCAATGGAGCAACTATTCGCTGGCTACTCTTGTGCCATCATAGTTGACGACATCATTGTGGGAGGTTGTGATGCTGCAGAACACGACACGAACCTAAATAAGGTACTTGACCGTGCACGAGAGATCAGACTCCGACTAAACCCCCAAAATGTAAGTTCCGTCTGGATCAAGTTTGTTACGTGGGACACATGTTCACAAAAGAAGGTCTCAGGGCCGACCCTGCAAAGACGGAAGCTATCACAAATATGCCAGTTCCCCAAAATTCCCTGGCTGTACAGCGTTTCCTTGGTATGGTAAATTACCTGGGAAAATTTATCCCAAATCTCAGCAGCATTGCAGCACCACTCAGGCACCTAATACACAAGGATACCGTCTGGTGTTGGCTCCCACAACATCAACAAGCATTCGAACACCTCAAATCATGCCTAGCCAGCTCACCAGTCCTATCATATTTTGATGTAAAGAAGACAGTGACATTAACCTGTGATGCTTCACATTACGGACTGGGTGCTGCATGTCTGCAAAGTGGTAAGCCAGTAGCATACGCATCTCGCATGCTCACCAATACCGAGACATGCTACGCACAAATCGAGAAAGAATTGTCAGTTGTGTTTGCATGTACCAAGTTTAGAGACTACATATACGGAAAACCCACTGTAGTTGAAACAGACCATCAGCCCCTTGTTACAATCCTAAAGAAGCCAATCCACACTGCCCCAGCTTGCCTACAGAGGATGTTACTGCAATTACAAGCTTATGACCTAACGCTTGTTTACAAGAGGGGTAGGCACATGTACCTTGCGGATACTCTGTCACGAGCCCCAAGCAACAGTGTGTCCCAAACTCAAAGTGCAAATAACAACTTCGAGGTGATGTCTGTCAGCTACATC
This sequence comes from Protopterus annectens, assembly GCF_019279795.1. NCBI lineage: Eukaryota > Metazoa > Chordata > Ceratodontiformes > Protopteridae > Protopterus > Protopterus annectens. The sequence continues at coordinate 1,765,883,125 of NC_056741.1, read as the reverse complement.
TCTACAGCCAGGCTGGAGGAGCTACGAGCCCACACGACAAGGGACCATGTCCTGCAAAGTCTAAGCACAGTGATTCAGAATGGCTGGCCCAACAAAGACTGCCAGGTTCCGCTGTCTGTGCATCCATTCTTCCCATATAGAGAAGAGTTGATAGTGGAGAACGGCGTTGTCATTAAAGGTCACAGGACGGTCATCCCCGACTCCCTACAACAAGAATATATTAATATTATGCACAGAGGTCACCCAGGCTTAGGAGCCACAAAGCGCAGAGCAAGAGGCACTGTATTTTGGCCAGCAATGAACAATGACATCAAAAGAGAGCTGCTCTCCTGCTCTGTATGTAACAGTACCGACCACACCAACAGAAGGAACCTCTACAACTACATCCGGTTCCTGCCCTGCCTTGGTCTACGGTCACCACGGATATGTTCGAATGGCATGGACAACAATACATGGTGCTGGTCGACTCCTATTCAGGGTGGTTTGAAATTGACCTTCTCCGGGACACATCTTCAGCAGCGGTGATCACAAAACTGAAAAGACACTTCTCCGTCCACGGAGTACCTCACACCCTGATTTCTGACAATGCAAGACAATACACCAGTCAGCGTTTTAAAGTGTTTGCCCAGCGGTGGGACTTTGTCCACATAACCAACAGTCCAGAGTACCCCCAGTCCAACGGATTGGCTGAAAGGGCTGTCCGCAGTGCCAAGCTACTGATGGAAAGGTCTCACAGAGACGGGACAGACGTTTTCCTCAACCTACTGAACATCAGAAATGTCCCGCGTGACAAAACACTGGGATCACCGCGACAACGTCTAATGTCCAGGCAGACTTGCTCAACTTTTCCTGTCAGCACCGCCTGCTGGAACCGGCCCCTGACGTGGAACAGGTCAATGTGCAACTTAAAAAGAAAGGGCTCATTCAGAAGCAGTACTACGCCTCAACAACCCGCCAATTATCACCACTCAGAGAGGTCAAGTGGTCAGGTTGCAGGCAATTAAGGGACACGACCGCCTGGGCACAGTGAAGGAGGTATGCAGTGAGCCACGCTCATACATCATTGAATCTAATGGTGGCATCTACAGGAGAAATTGTTGCCACATCCTACCTGTTGGTGAACCGCCACCACCTCGACAGATCGATCCTGCCGATAGTATTTCCCATCCAGCTGACCCTGCCACACGGACACTCCTTCCCTCACTCCACGGCCCGCAGGCACTTCAACCAATGCCTGCGATACTCAGCATTCCAGTGTGCAGCAAGTTCCTGTAGCTTGCTCTCCACCAAGAAGACACACACTGATACCCTCTATGTGACACGTTCAGGTCGCATTTGTAAGCCTAACCCCAAATACTGTTCTTAAAAAAAAAAAAAAAGGATGTGATGTATTAATGCATTGTATTTTGGTTCTTACTTATCTAGTATTCAGTTGCCATGTTAGTTAGCCAGTGGTGAAAGCTGAAAGCTGTTTTTTGTTCCATACCGTCTTTTACTAGCTCATCATTCATTATTTAAGTTTGAGTCATTGTGGTTCAACTTTGCAATACACAGCATGAGTTGGTTTTCATACAAAGGAGTAACTAAAAGGAGAGGATGTAGATCAGTTGGTTTAATGATCTGGTTATGCTATGTATGTGTTGGTTGGCCATAGCAACTGCATGTGTGCGTGTTCTACTCACTGCAGTTAACACAGCATTGTAACATTCCAGTGGCAGTTAATAAAGAAGCTGTTAAACTGAAAACAGGTCTCCTCACTCATTTCAACAATAGGGGCTTTGGTAACATTCCACCTAGCCCAGGCATTTTCCTTCTTTCTTTTCCATTTTCCTTCACAAACAGACCCACTGCCCAGCAATTATAGCCACTTTGTTGACCGTGCACACTTTAGATCTCAGATTACAATAAAGGAAGTAGTACTAATGATAATGAAAATAAGCCATCAAATAAAGGTTGTATCTCCAACATGTTGCTAACCTTGGTATTAGACTCTTAAGGGCCTTACTGTTTAGAAACAATCCCCTTTCTGATACTTAGATTCACTAAATGTTAATAGACATCTCAGCAGGCACAACCAAGTAAATGTAGAAGAGCCTAAGCAAACAATCAACCATTATTCCATGCAAAACAAACAGAAAAAAAAAAACAAGAGAAGTCTGAAGCTTCCCATTCTTCTCAATCTGGGTTTATTTATCTTAGACAAGCACTTTCATCCAAATAGTTTATCAGATCTAACAATGAAGAATTATAACTTTTAAATGAATACACTTTATAACATAGCCTCAGGGTGCAGGAGGTTTCACAGTAGCCCAAAGGAGGAGAAGCTGGAAGTGTCTTGGAACTAGTGCAAAAGCAAAACAAAGGAGGATAACAGCAGACCCAGGAATAGGTAAAAAAAAACACCATAATTTGCATTTGGGAAATGAATTGCTACAGAGAATCTCTAAGGTGAAAACAAGATAAGGGCAGCTGCAAAACCTCCTGCTTTGTACACCAGCCCAGCCAGGCTCCTCTGATGCAACATTTCTGTCACTCTCAAAATGGCAGGAAGACAAGTAATAAGTTATAAGTGCCCTGTTCTTCATTTGGAGTGGGTTTAATCATGTGTTACTTTTGGAAACAGACCAGCAGAGTAAGTCATTTTTTTTTAATAAATTGAAATTGCACATGCAGATTTTTATGTTCCAAAATAGAAAAGTCAGCCTTTTTTAAAATGAAACAAAACAATCAGAAAGTAATATCTTATTTGACATACAATATGATTTCTGGCAACTTTGTCTTCTTTGGGGCTGCAGCCTAGCAACCAGTGCAATGAGACATTCCTGGGTTTCTAACTGACATAAACTTAATAAACTTTTAAAAGGTAGAAATGTTGTAATGATGTGTCATTGTGAATATAGCTTATCTCAGTCTTTCTTCTAGTTTGTATAATTTAGTGTACACATTACTGATGTTAGTGGACAAGTGTTTATGTCTTCATGCTTATTTACAACCTCTAAAAATCAGACAGCCAAAAGTAGTATAGGTTCATCGGTAGGTACTAGGCTATCACCCTGGGGCCTACATAAGCCTAGCCAAAAAGGTTCCCTGGCTTTCTCCACCTAAGAAACCACAATTAGTATTCAATGCTCTGATATTTTATAACAAGCAATCATTGTTATTATTCCTGTTCAAAGGTACATACATAGTGTTATAATGTGGTTTATGTGCACTTTGTTTAACCACCTTATTTTCAGTAGAGGATGCAACCTAGCAATCTTGCAATGCAAAATTGAATGATCATTTATGTTCTTAATCTTTCTGGAAATCAGCTAAGACTGATGCTGTTCAATTATACTAACATACAAATTCTTTTATACTTAAAGCCAGTCTGTCATAAATTTTTAGAGCCCTGAAAATTGAAAGGTACATAATAGATGAATGCAGTGAGCCCTCATTGTGATATTACTAGTGCATTTCACTGTTCTCCTGTGCTCTTGAGGCATAAACATAACTGTTTTGTAATACTCATACTATGGGCCAGATTCATTGATGCCTACACTAAGTATACACCATTCTGAGTGAATAGACAACACAAGTATAACTCCCACCTTCTTCCTCCTAATTTTAATTTCCTACTGATTTTCTTGCAACCTTAAATATTGAAAGGGATACATAAAGATTACCACAATGTGTAGACTATGCCTACACTCAGTCCAATTTTTCTGACTCAATAGATAACACAAAAAAATATGGCAGGGATGTTTTTGAATGCAGATTGTCTACTCTTACCGTACCCTTAGTATAAGTGTTCATGAATCTGTTCCTATTTATTTATTTACATGAGTCTTCCATCTCATATTTTCATTTTTGTAACTTCAGTTTGTATTAAATAACATTTGCTTTTGAAAACACTGACATCTCAGAAAGGATCTACTAAGTGAGGAGGAAAGCACTGAAATGTATTATTTTCATAAGCACATGTCCTTTGAAGGACAGGAATACCAGGGAATGCATGCAATTGAAATTATTACATCTCTCCAGTCCACAGAATCTTGAGATGCACAAGTTAATACTATTGAAATTAAACATAAATCTGAAGAACATGCACTCATGCAATCTATAAGAATAGATGTATGTAGATGTATATCACAGGTTTCGTGTTGTGATTATACTCCATAGTGACAAAAGTCGAACATTTTAATGAAATTTGTGCTGTGATATTCTTTACTGACGTTTTAAGTAGTAATCCTTTCACATAAAATAAGAGAGTACAATATTACAACCCCCAAATAAGAAAGAGTCTGCAGAATTATTAGTGCACAATACAGGGCTATTTAAACTTCAAAATAATATTTATATTTTTCATATGCCAAATTCATATATGACCAGTGGTTTGATTTAATTAAAAAAATTATGTATTTGTAAACTCTGTCTCTCTCGTGTGTGACTCTGTGTGTGTGTGTGTGTGTGTGTGTGCATGTGTGCGTGTGTGTGTGTGTGTGTGTGTGTGTGTGTGTGTGTGTGTGTGTGTGTCTGTGTGTGTGTCTGTCTGTTTGTGTCTGTGTACTTGATCGAGAGAGGAAGTATAAGAGAGGGAGAAAGAAAGAGTATGTAATAGTTCATTTATAAATAGGGCGGCTTCTTGAGTGCACTGAAAGAACTACACTGTGGTAGCAACACTGGTATCTGATAAACAAGTGATAAACATTGTACTAGAGGAGATAATTGTTATTCATCTTGAACAAAGCAGGTATCTGATAAACAAGTGATGTACATTATACTAGAGAACATAACAATTATTTTTTTCATCTAGTACAATATACATCACTTGTTTTTCATCTAACACAACACAGTTATCTGATAAACAAGTGATATACATTGTACTAGAGGACATCACTGTTTTTCATCTAGTACAGTGTATATCACTTATTTTTATCTAGTACAACACAGGTATCTGATAAACAAGTGGTATACATTATACTAGACGAAAACAGTTGTTATATCCTTTTCATAAATGCTTTGGACCATTCAGCTTTTTAAGAGAAATTTGTGGCTGGTCAGCAGCTGTGCTTGTGATATGGAAATTAAATATTTTGGTTCTTATTTTATTTTATCTGTTTCTAACTATACTTAGACATCTGTTGTGTACACAGACAACAAAGTAGACATAATTGCTGGTCTGGGTAAGGGAGGTTCAATAGATGAAGAATGACTGCTGCCAATTGCTCAATATTCTAGGCTGGATTTGGAGGATTAATGTGATTTATCTGAATCAGATTGAAATACTTTACTTTTACTGTGCATAGTGTTTAATACTGTGGCCATAGGTTTTTATAAAAAAACAGACACAAGAGGTTACACAGTTGCTAACCTGGTTATAACTGCTGGGATGGGGAGTGGGGGCTGAGTGTGAATGAATTTAATTTACCATCTTGTCATTTGCTCAGTTTAAGATGTCTTCATTTACAGGACTAGTCTGCATTTGTGTGACATACATGTTAGTACTTCATGGTAGCTATGTTTTTAAACAAATTTGAAATACATTACTGTGAATATTATTTATATCACAATCTGATAACATGTACCAGCCATCAAAGAAGCTATGAATGCTGACTGGGGTTCACTGTGGATGAAACTAAGTTATCATCTTGTCATTTACTCAGTTTAAGTAGTCTTACGGAAGAAGTAATCTGGAATATATTACAGTGGCTAAATTTTGTGTCAGACATGCTAAAGTGCATTACTCTGTCCACTGCTATTATTATTATTTCTTTTTACTGCACTTAGACATTTCATGTGTAAATCAAAAAAAATGGGACTATATAACTTTGGCACAGGTATGGTTGTCTGTGAATGTAAATGACTAACCACCATCATTTGCTCATTATTCTGTCCCAGACTGGAAGTATAACGTGATTTCATTGAAGAGTTTAATATTTTTAATGCAGCTAAAATGTCTATGAAACTAAGTTGAAATTCATTACTGTGGCCTTTTTTATCACAATAAGATGTCTCAGGTGTTCACAGTCAACCTAGTAGCTATAACAGCTGATGTATATCAGGTTGTTCGTTGAAACCACAGATAAAAACTATTGAGGTGACAGCATGATAAAACGAGGCTTTTATTACAAAAAAATATATAGACAGAAATAAAAGCAGTATACTGCTTTTATTTCTGTCTGTATTTTTTTTTATAATAAAAGTCTCATTTTATCATGCTGTCACTTCAATAGTTTTTACCTGTGGACTTTATTTTCTTTATTGAGGCACTTCATCCTCAGACTGTCTATTGATTTTACTATATTATACTTTTTGCTTGTTCCATTTAAGCAGTCATTAATGTAGCTTTGCCAGGGTCACTACTACTGTTCATTTGAGTGAAGTAAGTTGGAATATTCAGCTGTTGCTGCTGTGTGGTTTTGTAAAAAAAAGATGTGAATTACATTGCTATGTCTATTATTATTATTTCTGACACACTACTGCATCTTAGGTATACACAGTCAACAGTGTGGCTAATTGCGGGGTACTGGAGCTGCCTTTTGATATATAAATACAGCCTGCTATTACCCAAAATCTTAGTCTAGTAAATAACAATTATATGGGCATTACTGTGAACAATTACTTCATTTGCAATCCAGCGACAAAGAAAGTTACTTACTGTCTAGTGATCTTCCATCCTCTAGCACAACAAACACACATCATCCCTATAATTTAATGCCAGAACTGCCATTCTATCCCAGCAACAACTCTCACAAACTAAACAAATCAAAATTTTACTCATAAACAACCAAAACATAAATAACACTGATAACATTTAAGTCTAGATGACTGACAATATGTTGAATATCCTAGCTATTTTTGAAGCCTGGTCTAAATCATCAGTCTGTCCCAAATTTTCCTTTTACAGAACTAAAACATCTTTCTAGGCAATAGACCTATAAACACAAAACACAGAAGAACCATGTTTGCCAAAAACCACTCCAAAACAACACCTAACCCAGTGGCCAAGAAACTTAGTAAAGACGCCTACTAAACACTAATCTCCCTTCATACTGGTAAATATATAAAGTTACTTGGTTTATTAACATAAATTCTCCCTCCATTCTGTAAAACAATCTTCTGAGCTACACTAACTGAAAATATCTTCAAAATTAACTGCCATAACATAATCATTGTAGGAAATTTCAATATAGATCTCTTATCACGCAAGTGTTATCTGATTAGCCCGTTTTTTTCTCAATGCAATCTGTTCCAGAAAGTAGATAAAACATAAGCAAACACTCCCTCTTAGACTTACTAACAACTAATATACCTCATAAGATTAAGAAGTTGCTCAGGACACCACAGGTAAAATTTATTCCACAGTTAAAACATGAGCTTTTAAAATGTAGTTTATGAAATAAGGAATAAAACATAGCAAGTGATAAAAACTATATGAGATTTGGCACTTTGTACTTTTCAATGCAGATCATGTATATTTTGTAAGTATATGAATAATGAGTTAAAATTTACTCATTCAGTAACCTTAGAGACTTATGAGGTTAAATGCTATGCAACTTGTGATATGATGAATCAGGTATACTTGGCTACATGTATGAAATGAAAATCATTTTATGTAGGCAAGAAGAATTGCAAATTGAAGGAGAGAATCTGCTTGCATATATCAGAAATTAAAAGGTGAGTTGAACAAAATGCTTTATATAAACACATATCTGAGAAAGGCACTGATTATATGCTCAGATTTTTAGTGTTAGATACTATAACTTTAAGTAAGTGCACACAGGAGAGATATACAAAATAAAAATGAGGTAGCAGAATATAAATGGATACATTTACTAAGGGTAGATTTTGAACCAGGCTTAAATAATGTTGTAAATATTAAATGTATTTTGAAAGCATGGTCTTTGTGATAGAAACTAAGTTCAAAGACACAATATGTATTTTAAATGTGTTTTGTGTGTTTAAATACTTAGTGATGTCATATGATTCTTATGTCTTTTATGCCTTTATGTTTTGACTACTTAAACACTGTATTGCTTCTAAACCAATTTTAAACACTTGATAACATGTTTGCAAAAGCTACCTGAGATTTAGAAAGCTCATATTTTAACTGTGGAATAAATTGTATCTGTAGTGTCTTGGATCTATATTATGTTGCCGAAGGCTGTTTACAACAAATACGGCAACATCAACCCATAAACAGGGAAAACCCACTAACGCGAACGGCCAGGTCAGCAATTTTTTCCTAGGGAAAACATCGTCAGACCAGCCAAACATGACACACCACCTAAATCATTACAGAGTGGGGGGCTTTGCACCCCACACCCCCCTAACTAAATATACCAACTTAGGGAATGCACTACAGTGGGGTAAAGTAGAATTTCATGGCAATGGCCAAGCGATTTTTTTTTCCCTAGGAAAAAAAAATCACTGACCTGGCCATTCATGCTTTTCGGTTTTCAGTGTTTATGTGTCGATGTTGCTGTATTCACTGTAAACAGCTTTTGGCAGTGCCCTGAGTGACTTCTTGTGGTTAATCATTTTTCTGTTTGGTATGAACAGGATTTTATCCATGTGGAGACTTCCTCTTGTGTTTGTATATACTTCATAGGATCCATAGCATTCCTCCCCAACAGCTTCAAGGCCCACTACCTACTTGAAGCTGTTCTGACATTCAAAACACAAAGAAGATGAAGTCTGTACAAACTAGTTATATTCCTACTGGTTTCTGGTCTATCAAGATCAGAGTCTGAGGTACTGAAAAATCTTAACATAATTTTAAATAAGGTACTTGACTAACTCTTCCAGTTTGCAGAAAGAGAGTCAGAGGACAACAATGTCCATGGCTCTCATCTGAAATAAAAGCAAAGATGAAAGAGGGAGACAAAGCCTGGAAATAATGGAAGGCTTTCAGAAAACAGAATGACTATTTACACCTCTCATCACTTAGAAAAACACAGATGCTACAAGTGAAGAAAACCAATACTGCCTACCTATAATATCTAAAGCCACTAGCCTTAATTTTTTTCTGGAAACTCATCACTGGCATATTCTAATTTGAATGCTTCAAAGACTCATTGAATAATAATCCAATGACTGTAACAAATAATAACGCTGTGTAACCAGTTCTCTTACGTTTTTGTCAACAACTACTTCATCAGATAAAATTGACCTCATTACACAATTAAATATATAGCCTGTCACTGTTTGAATGAACCAATGAGAAAACATTAATTAAAAATGTAAAAGTGTGTATGTAAAATAGTAAATCATGAAAGACATAAAAACACCGTGTTGAAATGCATAAAAGGACATAAAAATGTGTAATAAATAAATATGTACATATATAGACCTAATATATATATATATATATATATATATATATATATATATATATATATATATATCTATATAAAATAAAACCTTAGTTAAAATTCAAAAACATTGATGTGTACTGGTAAAAAATTATGAAAAAACACTAGCACCACCTGGTGAAAAATATATATACTACACTTAAATTCACACTTTGCATGTAAAATTCAAAATACATGGCCCTTAAAAATGACATTACATAAACTTAAATAAAAATTGTAGGAAATTAAACCATATCATAGTTTAGCAGACCTTAATTTCAAAACTTGTTTTATAGTTAAAAACTCATTAAGACTGGGAGGGGTACTGGCATCTAAAACAATTTGCCAGTATAAATCCTTATATTCCAGGCGGGTCTCCCATGGACCTCCCCTGGGATCAAGAGGGACGACTTCAATTACAAAAAACTTGAATCCAGCATTTTTACAATTTTCATGATGTTTATACAAGGCATTATTGTCCTTTCTTTTTCTGATGTCATAACCATGCTCATACATTCTCTGCCTCAATCTCCTTCCGGTTTAACCAACATAGAATGAATCACACATTCCACATAAAGCAATATATACCACCCCAGTGGTGTTGCAATTAGCAAAGCCTTTGGTTGTAAGGTGTTTACCCCTACATTTCAAAAAAAAGCCATCACCTTCTTTAATGTTGGAACACTTTGGACAATTGCCACATTTGTGGGTCCCTTTTTTGTTACTAAAGAAAATTCCACTATTGGCCCCTTCCAAAATTTTCTTAATGTTTCTTCCCTTTCTGTATACACATTTGAAAGGTTTTTCAAATATGTTGTTCAAGTCTGACAGACTGGCAAATTGTTTCCATTCTTTAGTAACAATCCTCCTTACTAAGTTGCTTTCACCATCAAAGGTGGTAACCATGGCAGATTGGTACCCTTTGGGGACTGAAACATCTACTGAATTCTCCTGTTGATTTAACAGTTCAGGAATGGTTGAAGTTCTTCCTAAAATTGGAGCAAATCTACCATTTCTACCCTCCATTACCTCAGCGGTCACAGATGCTAACAGGTCAACAGGATAACCTCTTGATTTGAACATGTCAATAATAAAATCACATTCAGTTCTAAAATCATCATCTTCAGAAGTCATCCTACTAGCTCACAATAACTGGCCTTTAATAATTGCCCTTTTCTGATAGGTAGGGTGGGAGCTAGTATAATGCAGATAGGCATTGGAGAATGTCTCCTTTCTAAAATTTTTGATTTAAAACCATTGTCATGTCTCTGAATATTAACATCAAGAAAACATAGGTCACTCTCATCAATTTTGTAAGCAAACCTTAAAAAATGTGCAGTGTTGGAAATGTAATCAAAAAATTCAACAAATTTGTCAACAGAACTGTTCCAAAAAGGTGTGGCCAAGGATGAACACAGGATAGCAGCAGATTTCTTCAGCTCCACCAATTTCATTACACTGACAGGAATTAATTACTTAAAAAATTAATTTTTGAAGTAATTTTCTTTCTAAACATGTTTGTTTTATATAGTTCTTGAACTATATCTAAAAAAGAAAGGAAATTTTAACAATATTCCTGTCAGAAATCACTTTGGAAATTTTCCTGTCAGTTTATCAGTATGAAATGAGTTCCAGTAAGACAAATTCTCAAGACTCCAGCATCAAGAAAGAACTTCAGTCTCTGATAACTATAATCCAGCAACTTACTGCTAAGATGGATAAAATGGATGCTAAAATAGATACCTTCATAGAAAAAACTACAAAACAAATAGACTTGTTACATATAAACTGTTGTAACAACTGCACGATAGCTGGGTCTGGCACTAGAACTACTATTTTAAGCCCCAAAAGTAGAATGCTACATTACAGCTAACTGTAGCCTTTATAAATCCTTGCAGCAAAACCTCCTGCAAAAATAAGGCTAACTTCATATTATTCTTGCCTAATTTTTAAGCTACTTTTACGCTGCAACTTGCCTAATAGACCTTGTAGTAGTAAAGATAACACCCACCTTGCAATCTCCAAACATTGGCAAATTGGATAACTGGTGCCTCGCTTGCCTCGCTTCTGGCTCGCTCGCCCGCCTGCCCCTATTCCCACCCACCCCCACTATTCCTTAATTTATACTCTCCCTGGCCACTCCCAAACTCCTCTTCAACCAATCCCCTATAACCTGTGGTAGAATCCCAACCTATCCCTGCTGACAATACTAGTCCCCTCCACCCCCTGCTACTCACATACTAGTGCCAAAATCTTAATCCAGCTACTATGGCTATCTACACACCTCTATTACTTACCATTTTGTCATCCCTGCTAATCTACCCAATCCTACTCACAACCTATGAGGACACAGAATACCTAGGCTTTCACTATCCCAGATTCAGGACCTCATCTCCCTTACCCACTCATAACATCCCTCAACCCCTCCCCTCCCAGTCGCCCACCTTACTCAATTATGTTCCCATCAGGCCTAGATACATCTACTCCAAACCTAGGTACTATCATAATACCCTACTTAGGATCTGGAAACTTATAATGAGGCTAAAAAACAACCTCACCATGGATGGTGACATCCACCCTAACCCAGGTCCAAATACTACTACAACCTTTTCTCCCTCCACCAACTCCCCAACCAATATAGACCTTGCACATAGACCCCTAGACTCCTTGCTGGCCTGCCACCTGAATATAAGGAGTGTAAACAACAAAATTCAACACCTACATGCCCTCCTGGCAGTTTACTCACCTGATATACTATGCCTAACGGAAACATGGCTAAAACCTACCACTAAGGATAATGAAGTCCTGCCTCCTGGATATAACATGCATAGACTTGACTGCACCCAAAAAAAAGGCGGAGGGGTAGCAATACTCTACAAATCCACTTTATCTGTCACCATAGCCAACCCCCAATCCCCTCTATTCAACAATGCTGAGATCATTACCACAAAACTACACATTAACAACCATAAAAGCATAAACATTGTCTGTGCCTACATACCCCCAGGGAAGAACACTGACACCCTTCGAGGAGTTCCTAACCTGGCTCAACAATAACCAGCCACAGGAAACCATAATTCTCGGGGACTTCAACATTGACTGGAAAACTTGCTCTTCTCAATCCCCAGCAGTCCATGTAAACCTCCAAGGATTTACCCAAACCATAACCACACCCACTAGGCAAAACAAATCACACGACAAAGCTAGTACCCTAGACTGGATACTCATCAACAACTCTCCACATCAGTACATGTCAGGTACTACACCTGATGATCTAAGTGATCACTGCCTCACATATATACTTAAACTAAAGGTTAATCACCATCATCAGCCCACATACAAAACTATAAGAAGTAATAAAAACTTTAACCCCCAAAAATTTAACAATGAACTAAAGTCTTGCAACTGGTCTGCCCTAAAAAGCCTTCCACTAGATGAAGCAGTTAGTTACTTCAACTCCAGATTTCTGACTATTCTCGACCTCCATGCCCCTAGCCGTAGTAGAATCAAGGTCAATACTGCACCTTGGCTCACTAAAGAAACTAGGGCAAAAATTGCATTAAGAAATAAAGCATGGGTCACCTACAGAACTACTAAAACCCTACCTGACCAACTGTTATTTAGGCAACTAAGAAATGAAGCAAAAAAATCAGTAACCTCAGACAAAAAAGAATACTACCACCGCCTACAACAGGTTCAAAAAACTAAACCTCAGAAATTCTGGATGGGAGTAAAAAGACTACTCCACCCAGGACAAACCACCACCCCAAAACCATCTGTCGCTAATCAAAGCTCCCCCAAAGATATTGCTAACTCCTTTAACACCTTCTTCACTGAAACCATCCAAACTTTAGCTAACCAACTCTCACCCACTGGCTCCAATCCGAGCACTACCAATTCCAAAACTACAACTTCCTTTAGCCTTCAACCAGTCCCTACTCAACTCATCAAAACCCTACTTAGGAAACTAAGACCAACCACCCTGGCTGCTGACCTCCTCCCAGCTGACTACTTACAAAAAGCTGCAGATGCAATTGCATACCCCATCTCCATCCTTATTAACCGATCCATATCAGAAGCCATAATCCCTGACATATGGAAAATCTCACACGTCATACCACTACACAAAGGGGGCAGTTCCACTGAACTGTCTAACTACAGGCCCATAGCAATCTTGTCTCCACTAGCTAAGATCATGGAGAAGTGTGTACATATTCAACTCATGAAATATCTCACACAAAACAAACTTTTATCCAACTCACAACATGGTTTTAGGCCCAATCACAGCACCACTACAGCCCTTCTCTCTTTCACAGACACTATAAATCAAAATCGTAACAACAACGTACTGTCCTCTGCTCTCTTCCTAGACCTGTCCAAGGCCTTTGACATGGTGGACCACAAAATGCTAATGAACTGCCTGGAGGCCAACAACTTAAATAAACTGACCCTCCAATGGTTTGAGTCCTACCTACAATGCAGGAAACAGGCTGTACTGTGGGAGGGTAAACTCTCCTCACACCTCTCCATCAGACTAGGAGTACCCCAAGGCTCAATACTAGGTCCCCTTCTGTTCTCCATCTTTATAAATGAACTTAGCATAGCCATACCAGAGGCCACCTGCATTCAATATGCAGATGACTCTACCTTGATCTGCACTGCCTCCACCCCAACCGAACTCACCAAAATAACACAAATCACCTTCAACAAGGTAGAAAACTGGCTGCTAAACCAACGCCTAATACTAAATCCCAATAAAACTAAACTACTTCTCTTTACCCCAACACACAGGACCACCTCACCCCTGTTCAATATAACAGCTAATAATGGTACCATCATCACCCCAGTTACCCAAACTAAACTATTGGGTGTCATGATCGACTGCAACCTCAGATTTGATGCACACATCAATCAAACGATAAAACTACCAATATAAAACTTGGCAGTCTGTTCAGGATCAAAGCATACCCTTTCACCCCAAGCTAGAATAACAATTGCCTGCTCCCACCTCCCATCTAACCTTCTATGCCTCCTCTATTCTCCCACCTGAATAAAACCAATCTTAAAACTGTCTTCATGCTACAAACCAAATCAGCTAGATTTGCCACTGACTCACCCTACCGCGCTCCACCACACTGCCAGAACCTGAAACTCCTGGGCTGGCTGGAACTACCACACCTCCTAGCCAACCAACTCAAAGTCGCCCATAAAATCCTCCTCCACCAACCGGACACCACCCCAGCCCTAAGAAACACAATCTGCCCTACACACAATAGTCACCACTACGCCATCCACCAAACTTCTAGTACTTTACAATCAAATCCAACCATGCTGCAGGTGACTCTCTTCACCAACTCTGTCGGGTAAAACTGGAACTCACTACCCACTGACACAATACTGTTAACCTTCCATCCATATTTAAAATAAACTTATAAGTCAAATTTCAAGTCACACTGGATATGCCCCTGTACCACAACCTCCAGACTAAGACTTCATATCTCCCTCCAACATACTCTGTTCAGCTACCCCTCACGCACTAATGAGACTTTATGACTAAACTACAACTATTAAGCATCCCCGGCCCTCCATGGTCAATAAGAAAAGGCATGCCACTGGACCACACGAAGTATCTATATACTATGTGTACAAGGAAATTGTATTGTAATCACAATTTAGTCGATTGTCTGTTTTGTCATACCTATGTACTATGTCTACAATCTTCTTCTATGTAACCTCTATTGTGGAACATTTACTTGTAATGTCTATTTCTTATCCGAATCTGTATCTCTGGAGCTTTTCTCCCCGGGACTCGCTGAAAATGGACATTTACTGTTAAAAAGTTATCTCTGATCAGTATTAGCAAAAACTACGGTCACTCATAAAATTGTCTAAGGCCAGCTTCGAGAGAAAAGTTGCACAGGACACTAAGGACAATCACAAGGCTTTCTTTACTTATGTTAGGAACCTGGGTGGGAATTCCCAGATATGCTCAGAATTAGTCCAAAATGACAAAAAATACACTGAACCCACAGACATTGCCAACATCCTAGCTGACAAGTTCAGCGCAAACTCCCCTCCCCCACCAACATGGCAAATATCTATCCCAGCAGAGTTCTGCCCCCCTGTCATCTCAGACGGTCAGGCAAGAGCCGCCCTCTCCAAATCAAAAAACACAGCATCAATGGGACCAGATGGTGTCCTGGGCTGCGTCCTACATGAACTCTCAGAAGAGATAAACCCAAACATAAAACTACTGTTCAATCTCAGCCTTACTACAGGATATGTACCCAAAGAGTGGCGTACAGCAACAGTGGTCCCTCTCCACAAAGGTGGTGCCTCAATGGACCCTGGAAACTATCGCCCCATTAGCCTGACTAGCTTGGTCTGCAAAGCTATGGAAAGGATCAACATGGACCTCATTAATAAAGATATTGGGGACCTACAGACATTGGATCCTACCCAGTTCGGCTTTGTTAAGGGCAGATCCTGCCTCTTAAATCTGGTTGACTTTGAAACAGTCACCAAGGCCATTGACAAGGGGAAGGTGGTCCACACAGCCTACCTGGACCTCGCAAAAGCCTTCGATACAATACCCCACTCGGGCATTATAGATAAGCTCACTATATAAATCCCTGTGTCACTAGATAGGTTGCAAACTGGCTCAAGGACAGAACCCACATGGTTAGAATTGCTGGAGCCATGTCAGACACCAAACCAGTTACAAGTGGCATCCCACAAGGCTCAGTCCTGGGACCTCTCTTGTTCGGTATATATTTCTCAGAGGTACAGGCCAACATGGAAGGACTGTGGCTGACCAAGTTTGCAGATGACTGCAAACTGGGCGCCATAATTGACTCTCCAGCCGACACAAGCATCCTCCAAAAAGGCCTCATAGAAACAGACAACTGGTGCCAGAGCCATGACCTCAAGCTAAACGCCAAAAAGTGTATAGTCATCCCCTTTGGCAAAAACAAAGTGCCCACAAATTACCACATAGGTGGTAATCCATTAAGTACAGAAGAAGTAATTAGGGACATGGGGACCCAAGTTGATAGCAATCTCTCATTTGACAACCATGTGGCCAAAGTGGTTAGAAAAACATTTTATATAGCTTACCTAATCATGAAGGGATTCACATCTAGATCAGAGGAGGTCATCATGCCTCTTTACTCATCCCTCATCAGGCCCATAATCGAGTACAATGCCCCTTTTGGGATGTACCTTACCAGACACCTGCAGCAACTGGAAAGACCCCAAAAGTACCTCACCAAGAGGATTAAAGGGCTCAAACAGATGCCATATGCTGCCCGGTTAAAGAAACTCCAGCTCTACTCAGTGGCATACCTCCTGCTCAGAGGCGATCTGTGCCTGACATATAAAGCCATATCCAACCCGGAATTAAGGGACATGCTGCACCTCAAAAAATCCAAATCCCAGCTATGCGCTCAAGAGACTTGAACCTCAGGACTGAAATAAATAGGACATGCTGGAGGGACAGATTCATAACCCAGAGGCTCCCTTCACTCTGGAATAAAATCCCAGTCCAGGTTAGGCAGAGTCCCTCATTGACTCTCTTCAAGAGGAATCTTGATGAGTGGATGGGAGATCGTAGGTTTACCCCGGGTATCACTTCTGTGTCACTGTTAGACAGAGGCACAGTATACTAACCTCGAAAAAGGGCATAGCAAATTTAATTTAAAATGGGTGGCGAAAGCCAAACATACTCTGGCTAGGCTTATAAATGCCCTAGGGCAGATAGCCTAGTATGAACCTATGAACCTACGAAATATCCCCTACCTCTGCCAGATTGCAAGGTCAGCTTATGTGCACTGCCCTTGGAGTTCACACAGTGGCTTCACTGTTGCTGTAGAGTCAGGGTTATGTCCGGCACAATTCATAACCTTCACTGTGTTCAGATACAGCCATTCTTAGCAAGTTTTGGATGTATACTTCAGTTCGCTGTTATGTTTTAAGCTGACACCCCTCCCCATCCTCAGCCTTATTGCAGATGCTTCACAACTATGCGCCACACATGAATGTTATTTTGCAGTGTTCCAAATTCCAAACACCATGTGTACTGGTGTAGGTCCAGCTAATGAACAGCAAACCTAAAGGTATATACTGGCACCAGCAAGCTAAATATTGGGGATGGTGGCCCTGAGGTGGGGTGAGGTGTTGCTTGTGCACAACATGTATATTTATGAATACTGTCTGTAGGTTTGAGCCTTGATCTCATGACACCATTACACATTGCAACACATGCCTTTGGGAGACCTGATGTTATGCTTATGCTACCTGTAGAGAGCCCTGGATGATGTATAATTTGGGACAACTCTTCTGTCTGATTTCCCTAACCCATAGGCCACACTTATGTAGAATCCAGGCAATTGTCGACACAGGTACTGCTTAGCCAGTACTTGCTAGATATTCCTGCAAGTCCCTCAGTGTTGCTGCATGTTTCTGGGCAGCCTCCATGACCAGTTTGCAACATGTTTTGCCATCTGTTTTGGATGGGCATCTGTTTATTTTCTACACTAGAATTGTCCCATACTTCATGCACATATACATGACTGGCTGTACTGTTTGCCATGGTATATGCAATGGTGAGGTAAGGCTACTTTTCCCACTCCTGAGTGCTACCTTTTGGATATGGGATCCATTTCATGGTTTGTAAGATCTGTGCAAGCCATGGCTGCCTCTGTTGCAGGTGAGTGGGCAAATGTCATGGACATACTTCTTGGACAGCAGACATTGAGGCCCTGTACTTGATGGAAGGTGTGTACTCAAGAAGAGTGAATGCTGTCAGTAGAACACAAGGTGCTTCTGAAATATGTTATTTGGAGAGTGTGCACACATATGTTTCCAGTGTTTGTTAAGGTATGTATTCCCCATATTTTTCTAACAATAGGATTCCATATTACACATTAATTGCTCATATTAGGATCACATTACAGGTTGTAAAAGGTGTGGAATGTGGTATTGTGATTTGCCGTTGTTTATATCAGGAACAGTTGCCATTGTAATAGTGGTGTATACACTGTTGTAGCCACTGTATAAGGGTAATGTTTCAGACATGTCCGACTGTAGGCCATTTGTCCCACCATTATGTTCATCTCTGTCCACACATCTTGCAGGTTGTTAGGTATACTGCAGGGCTCTTACATACCCTTCAGATATGCCACCATGGTGGTCACTGTGATGCAGTGCAGTTAACACCAACAGTAAGTGAACATGTACAGCATGCATTATGGGTAGGTGTGTTAAATGTGTGCATGGCAAATAGCATAGCCAAAACATGGCTGGTGTATTGGCAAACCTGAACAAAACAACTCCATACTCACCAGCTACAGGCTGCTGCCCCAGTTGTATACTAGAGTGACCTAAATAGTTGTGAGACAGAAGTAATGTCAGTAGTCACACCTGTGTCATTGGTACAGGGTGGGAGCAGCATTTCAGCACATTGACAGTACAAACCTACAATACTAGAGATTATGCACATCTGTTCATTACTACATTGCAGTAACAGACTATCTTATCTGACATATGCATGTAGATACTTTACAGATGAAAATGGATAAGCAACAGTGGTCTAGTAATGTTCCCTGAGGCCTTACCTGCATGCTTCTCATCCATTGTGTGGGTGGCACCCACTTCCACAATGCTGTCTTCAGCCTGCTGGCTTGGCTGGTGGGAAGGTGCCCCAAGGCTGGCGAGGAGCTCCTCAGCATGTGTTAGTGGGGGCTGGATGGCATGAGCCACACCTGTGGCTAGCTGGTCCCTCCTAACTGCAGCAGCATGCTTACGGGCATGGCAGATCAGATTGGTGCATCAGTGCTGCACCTGCTCATAATTTTGGTTGTCCAGGCTGACATCATTTACCTTGTGGATGAGCCCATTCCATAGGCTGGTCCTTTCCTGCAGATCCTGGGCCCTGCGGCTGAAGAGGATGGCATGATGCATGATGATGTACTGGATGATTGCATTGTTTTCCAGGTTTGTGAATGTGGACAGACATTCCCGGGACATTGTACCTGGAAGACATAAACAGGAATAAAGTTCACAGGACCTCATACGATTGTCCATGTGCACATCAACAGTGGATATTACTTGCAAATAATCCAGACTATACCATAAGACTGTAAGCTATCATGCCTTTGACATCTTGCATTATACTCCTGGCCCTGACCTGTCCAGTTCCCCCCAATGTTGGACACTTAATGGCATAATCCACTATTCACCATTCATTTCTGTGTAGAGGGATGACAGTGGCCATCTTCCATGTGGATGGTGTGGATGGTAGCATGCGTGTGTTTGACTGCAGTGGGTGATGGAACTGTGAGCACATACCTGTGTTCATGTAGGAGGCAAACTGTGATGCTCTCATGGCCCATGGAGACTTGCTGTGTGGGCTATCAGTCGGCATTATGTCCATGCTCACCACTGATGCAGGCAGGAGTGTGGGTGATGTGCATATCCCCCTGTACTAATGTTGTGGACAGGGTGCCACTGTTCCCACCTATCCTGTCTGATGCAGGTTGCCTGCATCCATGGCATGTGTGTATGATATGTGCTTTGGTCTATATTATATTTTCAAAAGTTTCAAACATCTAACACTATATGGTCGGCACCATATGAGTGATGTTTGAAACTTCAAAAATATAATAAAAAAATAAAACAATATACTTACCTAAAAGCTGTAGATGTGGGGGCAAGCTCCCCTGTACCCCCATGTGTGGGGCACACACCCCCGCTACTTAAATATTCCTACTCCGAGATTGCACTGCATTGAAGTAAAGGAAAAATATTCCATACAGTGATTTCCGTGTTACATGGGCGACATTTCGACGTTTTGACCAATCGGGTTCACTCAATATGCATTTGCCATTTACAATTTTCGATCACACGATAGGAACCAGTTATGCTTTACCCCCAGTACAGGTTGACTTGTGTTATTGGCTCTGAGACTGCGTACATATGTGTAGATATGGTTGCAATTGGCCTTGGTGTCTGATTTCAAGTCATAGCCAGCCTTACAGGAAGTCACCTGTGAACCTATATGCTTGCTCAGATAGAGGTGCACTTGCTTCCAAGTTGTGGTCTGCACCTATGTGTCCCTGTACAGCCACTATAGCAACCTATTATGTGCTTTGTGTCTTGGTGCTGTCCACAAAGGGGGATTACCCTGTCATTGGTGGAGGATGGTTGTACAGGTAAGGTACTGCTGATTCCATATAGCTACAGTGGATATGATGTGTACACACCCCTGTTACAATGTATGGTACTTGTGCAATTGGAACATGACCCCACAAAAGCACATGTCAACACAATCCCCACCTGTGATGTGTCCTATAGCCTGCTCAGTTCAATAGGGAAAATAACAACCTCTCCAGTGGAAGCATATGGGAATTAATAGTATAGTAAGACAGTTGAATGTGTGTGCACACCCTTACACTAATATGTTGTGTAAACACCTGCTGAGATGATTACTGCATCCATTTGTCTTGGTCTGTACTCTAATGTCATATCACATCTTCACTTGGCAATGGTTGCTCACCTTCCATGAAACAGCTTTGTTTCATTTTCAATAGAATTGTACAGGTTATGGGTCACATTTGAGGTGAGAAACATTTTGACATGACTTTCTGTGGTCTCATTGGCATACAGCACACAGACCTGGTATTCCAACAGGGGTGTGTACACTTTGATATCCAGTGTATATGGGTGTTGATATAGCTGTTAGTGGTAGGCATGGACAGTTGGTCATAACACAGTTGTACACTTCTCTGATTACTACATGATAAGTATGCCTACTGTAGTACCCATATCAGTGCCATGGCAATACAACAATCAGTAGCAGTACACATTTTATTTTGTTGTATGCGGTGACAGTGATATTACTAACATGTGCAACATGCACATCCTATTTACCAGACTGCTTGTGACCCATGTTATTATTTCTGTGCCTTTCAGCTGAACATATGCATACATACACATGCTCAGGGGATACCTGGTACACATTTGTGTTCTATGTCATTATGGAACACTGTATTTACAGTATTGCAGCTCAATCATATGTCTCAACTGTTATACCAGGACTTCTGGTCATTGGTCCACCTCACTAGATGACAAAACAGGGAAGTCAATTTTGATAAAGTATCAATATAGCTGCCATAACACAAGTATATGTGTAAGTGACTGCAGATATCTGTCATAACTGTGAACTTTGTCCAGAAGAACACTGTACAGTTGAATGTTATTAATTCAATATATCACATGGAGTTTAAAACACACATCTGCAACAGTGCTTTACTATGCTCATGCCCTATATAGGTATCCTAGATTTACAATACAAACACGTATAATACTCATATTCACAGGTAACATATGGATAAGGGCAACATCCCATTAACTGGCCTAGCAGTGGCACAGACATGACTGTTTGACAGACACTCTAGTGGTTGCCATATGTGAGCCGTCCTTTCCCAGGGTGTTTCAGGCTCCTTAGCTGTGACCCAACCTATCCACCTCTTAGAGCATCACATGTGGACAAAGCCTAACATTAGGGGGGGATATATAGGGACAGATCATAGATATGCCTATTACAAACCTATGGAGTTTGTAGCATGATACATTTCTCATTACCATGACTATTCTGAAGATGGTGGGGTCTGAAACCCATGTGTCTGTCCTGACTTCATTACTTCCACCTTCAGCTGTTTGCCAGACTAATACAGATGTTTGGAGAAACAGAACAAACACTATGATGGCTAAATCTTGACATTCTATGAATATCTGCACAGTTGACAGGTATAGCCCACTGCAGACAGAGCCAGATGCTATGTCCATAGCATTTGTTCAGCAGGACATCATTACAGCAAGTATTGATGGCACATAAACATCTTTCAAAATCATCTATCCCATTATTACAGACCAAGTACTACATTCAGTTACATGCTTACATGTTTCACATACCTGGTTTATCTCCAGGTTCGTTCTGTGTACAGGATGTCTTCTTGTTTCTTATTTTGAGGTTTTGTTTATGTGTTTTTTTTTTGTCTCCCCTTTCTTTCTCTTTCTCTCTCTCTCTCTCTCCACTACTGGGATAAAGCTTGTTTGAAGAGGTTGAAGCATGGCTTTTGTAGGTGATGCTCATATTCAGGTGATGGCCTCTTCACCAATTGCTGTTCTCCACTTGCTAATTGCATGCAGGCAGCTGTGTAGTTCTTCCAATAGCCAGTGTCATAGCAATCCACTACTATAAATAACTACATCATGTGGGGGTTCTCCCTTTACCTTTCCTGTATGGAAGACATCCTTCATGTGTGGGGGCAGCAGTGTTACAGACAGCAGGTAGGAATACCTCTTACAACAGGACGTGTGGACACAGGCCAACTACATGTTTGTATAAGGTTCCAGACCTAGGGACAGTGTGTGAGTATTGCTTTTATATGCATTGAATACTGCTAGTTTTACAGGGTTCATGTGTACATGCTAGTTTTGCATATAATTCAGTCTGTCTGCATAGCTCTCAACTGTGGGCCTATCCACATGATGGCCAGAGGATTGGCTGTTATGTTTTGTCTATTCTCCACACAGGTCTTGTCCCTGAAATATCAGTGGCATTATCTCCATTGATTGCTATCAGTACATGGCAACATCCATTTGTGTTTCTGACTTCATATTCCTGAGTAAGGGTATGTTGCAACCAATTCTGTAACAGCACCAACTTTCACAGTGTATAACAGCAATATTTCAAATATGACCCTGTGTTTCAGCCTCTGTCCTCCACCTATATACCAGGCTTTGTCCAGATGTCATGGAGTAAGAGGTTGATAGGTATGGTCTATCATTATTTAGTGCTGACATTCCTGCTATCATTCCAGTGATGTTATGGACTCCCACACAAGTTGTGGGGTAGGGTCCATATATCTGAGGGCTAAAGCTGGACAAAACATGTGTGACCCTGTACAGTCTGGAGGTCAGTGTATAGAGAACACTATTATATGCCCTTGTAAGACATTTTTGTTGGGGTGGAGTATTAAATGTTTTTAACCTAGGCTGTTGCAACATGTGAGGTATATCAGTAATAAGAAACATTAAGGTATATGGCTGCACATTTTCATATGTTTCACCATGGGAACAGTGGTGGGCTAGAGCTTATTTTCTTGCACACAGTTCTGTTTGTCAGTGTGATAGTGACATTTTAAGTTAAGCATTGTTATGTAATGGATACATT
Source organism: Protopterus annectens (assembly GCF_019279795.1). Lineage (NCBI taxonomy): Eukaryota > Metazoa > Chordata > Ceratodontiformes > Protopteridae > Protopterus > Protopterus annectens. The sequence continues at coordinate 1,765,859,554 of NC_056741.1, read as the reverse complement.
TACATTGTGACAACTGATACTTTCCCCCCTAGGGGGTTGAGTACAGTGTATAATTGGAGACTGTTGAACTACATCTGTAATTAAGTATTGATTGATTCTTATCTTCAAGGCAAGTGTGTTTTTTACTGTTGTACTACTTGAAGGCTTTAGCCTAGACAGCAAAGTATGTTATATTTTGCAGATTACTGTATCATATGTTTTCTTTGAGAGCTGGGCGGCCGCAGTGGTGCAGTGGTAGCATTGTCACCTGCCAGCAAGAGGTTCTCCAGTTCAATTCTCAGCTGGGGTGCCTTCTTTGCGGAGTCTGCATGCCCTCCATGTGTTCATGTGGCTTTCCTCCAGGTGGCCCAGTTTCCTTCCATGTTGCAAACACATGCACCTGGAGCATTTCTCCCTGGGCCTCTGCTGAAAATTGGCTCATTCCAAGTCAAGCCTTTCACGGTTAATAAAATAAATAATATATATACATGTATGTCTACCTACATATATATAAGTACATTTTCCCTACTGTTGAATGACTGTGCTGCATATGTTTGAGAAAACATTGCACATATCTATGGCTTAGTGGTAACTTGCTGTGACTATATTGTGCAGGGTTCTAGGTTTGAGACTTGCAAGGGCTGATTATTTTGTTGCTGGGCAGAACAACGGCTGCTGGATAGAGAGTGATTAAGGCACTTTTAAGCAGTTGTAAGTGGCTTTGTGCAGGTTTGCGTGGCAGTAAGCAATGCTAACTTCCAGTTAAATATGATTACAGACAGTTAGCCTTAAAAGTGCTTAATCTGTGTAGGCATTGCTTAGCACCACACAAACAGGCTTAATCCCACTTACTATTGCTTAAAAGTGCTTACTCCCACTTACCCCTGAGCTAATTTCTTTAAAAGAAAAGAAAAAAAGGGATGATAGGAAAGTGGTGAAAAAGGGGGCATGCAGAGGGAAAGACAATAAGAAAGGTAGCTAGTGATGTGCAGGACGGTGTAGGGAAGGTCTATAGCTGTCCATTTCTTCTATAGCAACAGCTGTGCATATATACTGAATTTGGAGGTATATTTGGACACTCAAACCCCTGAAAGAGTGGTGAGGACAACAATAATGTGTTGTGAAGCCAATTAGACCAGATTACATGTGTCCAGTGGGCACATGTGCAAAATGGACAGCTATTATGGGGTGAAAATTTTTTTTTGGAAACAGATTGCCCTTTTTTTAAGGAGAGAGTGGGATGTTGGGGAAGGATAGTAGGTATGTTTGGGGGTACATTGGGTAGGAAGACAGACAAGACAGACAAGACAGCATACAGAGGCAGTATATGACACATGTGGGGGGTAAACACCTTGGATGGGGAGGGGTGTTTGGAAATTGGAAGCCCATGAGCCCCCAAATGGAAACAGTGGGACTGAGGTCCCCACACATGGGCAGTTACCACTGCACCTTCACGGCCCCAAAGGTGGCTGTGCTGGGGGCTGAGCAGGATGTGCAGGCTGACCCTCTAATTGCGGCATGCGGCCCTCAAGCTGGCATAGCAGATCTCCAAACTCCTTTTGGAGATCGCTGCGCACCAAACCCCAGACCTGGTTTAGGGTGACAGGATCCTGTCCGCACCCACTCCTGGGGGGGATGAACCCCATCCCCTGAGGTGGTTCCACCCAATGGTGGTGCAGGAACAGCGGACAAGGAGGTCCCGGGGTGAGTCCCAGATGTGCTGGGGCCCAGTGCCATGGCCAGATGAGGTGGGAGAGGTGGGTCCACTGGGACCGGCCTTCCCAAATGTGCTATGGTGTTACAGTTTTAGAACATATTTGGGTTAGTAATAGTCAACACAATCCAGGATTAGTTATAACAGCATGCATAGATACTCCCATTAACCCAAAACAAGAGATTTTGAACAATTGCATAGCAAATAGAACACATGCATATATGGAACCACATTGACCATTATAACGGCATGCAGGTTACATTGATAGCAACAGGCCAAAAATGATAGTATTTCAACATGGAACATTAATAGAAACACATTTCAATATTTGTTGAACAATAGGACATATGTCCCAACAGTAGGTTTGGTGTAAAACATACCCATTGATTTGTGTGTTTAGATTATTGTTACAGATATGGTGGGGGGATGTCAATCAACAACTTCTATATCCTTGCAGTACTCACAACTTTAATGATCATTGCTCTAATCATTACTCTACAGGTATTATTACAATACCCTATGGCCTTGGTTTGGACAGTGGTATGTTTGTACACAGTGTATACTTCAACTGTCTTATAGCTAAATTCTACTTCTCTTACCTGGTAGACCTGTGGAGGGAATGTTTGTTAACACTACCTGACTGTTTTTACACATATTCCCAGATTCCTAGTTATAATTATGCACATACCTCTCAACCTCATCATGCAAACAGTCTGTACAAAGCTTGACAAACTGGGGTTACAAATAGGGACATATTTTAAATATTGCTCTTATAAACATTTAGAAAGTTGCTAGAGTAACATGATTTGTTTTAATATACATTTTCTGAAGGATCTGAAGTCTGAAACTCAAATGTATGTCATTATTTAGTGACTACAATCCTGAGATCATCCCAGTAATTTGCCAGGAAAATAGAGGAACAGGCCAAAAATATGAGGCAAATATCTGGACATTCTGCAGAAATCTGTACAGTTGAGAGATATGATTATGCATACAGCTTACTACTACTCACAGGATTCGAACCATGGCTGTGTGTGCTAAAAATACAACAATTTGTGTTTCATCAGAGTGAGCTATTTAGAAAGCACTGTCTCTTTCTTCAGTGTTTTTTTAAGTCTCTTTTGGTTGTACAATCTGACCTTGTAATTACAACATTCTTATACAGACATTCCTAGACATATTTTTATGTAGCACAATGTGAGAAACAGTTGACACAGCAGTACTATTCACATACCAGATCTTGGTGAATGCAACATGTGAAACCATACAATACCAGAGTAAACACAACCAGTCCAGGATTTAGAATTTTATTGCCAGGCAGTTACACTTTTATTTAAATATGACCTATTATACTATTACTGTCATATTATCTGGTTTATTCAATGGAAACTGTACACATTTTTTATAGTGCCAGGTGACATTTTACTCCTTTATATTTATTTGGTATGACTACTACAACCAGGATTGTTACTCACCAGCCTTGTGACACACCTTTGCACCCTGCTGGCATGGGCTTCCTGGCTCACAGCCCACTCAGCTGCAGCTGGAATGAAAATAGACAAACATTCATGCATACCTATCCATCACATACACAGGCTGGACTTTGGTAAACAATTATTGCTATGAATACTTGCACACTGCTGGGATATCTCCCCTGTTTCTTGCTTTTTGGACCTACTGTTCCAAGAGCCCCCTCTTCCTCCATTTCAAGTCGGCATAGTGGTGCTGGACCTGCTCACCAGTCTAAGGGATACCAGTGGCACTGGTGAGATCACGGGCGAGACTTTCCCAGGCTTCCGCTTTATATTGGGAGCCCTGGTACTGGTCCTGCAGCAGTCTCATGTCATGTGTTTTTACCAGGAGTGCTACCATGACCTTGGACTCCTGTATGCCCCAGCACTGAGCCTGGAAGCACCTGCCATACTGCCTACAGTGGAGAACTACAACCAGTTATGAGCTGTATTCCCACTTGCGGGGTTTAAATACGGCTGATTTCCCACCCTTTGCCATAATTGGACAGTTTTGAAACTGCTGAGCTTATAGGAAAACCTGCTTAGCTAAAGTTGGCAGTGCTTAAATGGGCAGGTTCAGCATTGCTTATCAATGGGCAAATCCACTTAGCTGGGCTATCCATTGCTTAGTATTCATACGTAGACAATGCTTATACCTGGTCAACATAGCTGTCCAATGCTTAGGATTGCTTATGTTTTATTATATAGGTCTACCACCTGTATGGTATTGATTCATCATTCATTACATAATATTAGATTTATTTACCTTCCCTGACATCCCCCAATGTGCTGTGATTAATTTATTCTTGTGTGACTATACTGTATGGGGCACTTTTGTTTATATGGGGGTTTCACTACTTTATTACACTGATACCTCACATCTGGGCCTAATACACTACTCTGATTGAGAAAAATCAGTTATGTCTTACATAAATATGCAAAAAATAAAATGTTTAATGTTTACACATACAAAATGAAAATGGCTTTAGTAAGGCTCTAACCACTACTGTATTGCACTTATGCTTGTGCTGGATGTCTATTGCTTTTTAACTTATTGTTCTGTTTCAGCTGAGCTAAGCATAGCTAAGCAATGGGCACACCCACTCAGCTATGCTTAAACTTTATTGCATGTATAAAAAAAAATTATCTGTTGTGTTTTTCTATTTGTACCCTTCAGAATATCCATGCTAATGCTGAACCTGTAATTCTATCAACTTTCTGCTTTATGGGACGATTGTCCCTTATGGCTTTGCCCACATTCCTTACTCTGATGAGTTGGGAGGTGTGTGCTATGTGCTTATGCTAAATCTGTTATTATATCAACTTTTGGCTTGGTAGGGATGATTGTCCCTTATGGCTTTGACCAGATTTCTTACCCTGATGGATTGGGGGTGTTACGAGTGTTCTCACTCATTTTAAATTGCCGAACGGCAATTCTGGAATGCAGGGGGCATGTGTATTGTGAGAGCTCTGCTCTCAGACACACCCCCTGCGCTCGTACATGGAACTGTGTCCGTTTTACAGCACGGCAGGGTGCCTTCATACATATGCATGGCGCGCTGCTGTGCTGATCAGGAACGGTCCCTACCGTGCAGGAATAACTTATTCCTGCATGGCTGCTTGCTGAATCTGGGGGTCAGAATTCCAATTTATTGTTATGTTCTTTCTTGCAATGGCTAGTAGAGTCCATAAAATTGTATATATTGTTCTTGGAACACAGTCAGATATAGGTGCATTAAACAGAATCAGAGATTTAGATAGCTGGAATTTGTCATTAAATACTGCTTGTAGAAAATCATTCATTTTATTCCAGTATTGTTTAAGCAATTGACATTCATAGAACATATGCTGCCAATCTGCTTTTATTCTTAATTTGTGTCTCCAACAACCAATATTTGTAAACATTAATTCCATTTTGTGAGGTGTTAAGTAAGATCTGTGCATGAACTGCCATGTAAAACGTTTCCAGTGTAGGGAGAGAGATGCTTGTTTTGAGGAGAGAAGAATTAGTTTTTTGTCCCTGTCATTTGGTAATTGACTATAAATCGCTCTATAGTAATCCCATAAGTTTTCTTTATGATAGATTTTTATTTTTTTGTTTATTTTATAGATAGATAAGTATCCCTTTCCAATAATAGGTTATTTTACTGTTAATATCATGTGTTCTATACATTTAGGAATATGTTGCCTGTTAGTTGTATTGTCTCTAGTTTGATTAGTATATACTGCCTTAATTCCTGTATAAGTAACCATAGGTTACTATCTAAATTAAATTTCTTTTTAACTTGATCTATTGTCAGTACTTTCCCAGAGTCTACCAATTGATGCCAGTATATCAGTCCTTTGTTCATAAGAGTCTTGACTGCTGCTATTTCAATGGTTTGGATGCTACTTTGTGTATATGAAATTGGGTACAATAAAAATGACTACACTTTTATGTTCGGATTATTACTTATAAAGTTCTTATAAGTGTTTAGTATATAAATGATAAATTTAGAGCTTCTAGTTTTACGTTTATTCACTGTCATGTATTCCTTTAGTAACTAAATAAAATTATTAGATACCATTTCAGTGTATTTGTTTGATGATACAAAGCCTGATTTCAACCATATTTTCTCATGTATTAGTTTCCATTTGGATGTATAACTTGTATTTAACCATAATGATATAATTTTTATGGCAGCTGACAGTGAGTAAGATTATACATCTGACAGGCCTATTCCACCCATATCCTAATTATCTAGGTGGTATTTCATAGCTATCCTAGGCTTATTAGGATGCCATATAAATTTTATGATTAGACTATTAAATTATTTTAGATATGATTTGGATAGTGGCAGAGAGCATGCTTGTATAATATATATGATTTTTGGGAAATAATCATTTTAATTATGTAAAGCCTATCTTCCATTGAAAAGAAGAATTTATTCCATTTTTGTATAAGGTTTTTAATATTGTTTAAGATCTTTATAGTTTATTTCAATTGTTGTATCTAATTCAATTGTTATTGTAATTCCTAGGTATTTGATTGTATTATCAATGGGAATATCCTTGTGGTGCTCCTTGCTTAAATTTGTCTTAGGGGTGTGTGGGGGGCATAGCCCCCACCAAGTTTGCTTTTATATTTATGAAAGCTAACAATAAACTAGGTGGGGGGCTTCGACCCCCACACCCCCCGATGTGGGGGGTTGTGCCCCCCACCCCCAACTATATATACAACTCCAAGATCACACTACAGTGGGGAAAAGGGCATATATGTTTTACTTGCCTTACAGTACTCTGAATTCAGTGAAATGAGATTCAGTGAAATGAGTTTTCAGTGATTTGAGCTTTCAGCGATTTGGTGTGTGTGAAATGAATTTCAGTGAAATGTGTTTTCAGTGAATGAAAGTAGACTTATATATATATATATATATATATATATATATATATATATATATATATATATATATATATATATATAGATATACTATGAAGGAAGGAGAAAGCTAAAAAAATATAAACTGTACATTCATTTTTGGGATAACCTGTAAAAAACAAGACACGCAAAGAGACAGTGAATATACTGGCAGTGCCCTTTTTATTTGAATTTTAGGCTAATGTGTATTTACAGGTTATACTGCAACCTCCTGACTCTGGGTCACTTTTATGGATGCCCGATGCTGCCAATATACTTAACTGTAAAGCAAAGTATACCATGATATCTTAGCATTTTTTGCTCAGTGTAAATGGATTTTCTTGAGTCCATTGATTTGAGGAAGAAAATGTCACTTTATGTACATAGTGCATTAATCAAAAAGTAAAATGCTGCAGTAACTTCCGGACTCCACTGTGAATACCACAGCTCTGGCATGGATTCCAATGTCACTAACACTTCAGATTCACGATTTGGTTACAGAGCCTCTTGCAACTGTTCAGTTTGCTAATACGATATGACGGGTTTCTGTAGCAATAGCCCTTTTAAAAGAAAAGGAAAATAAATACATGTATTATTGATATTGTTAGCCATGGTTATAATTAGTATTATTGCTATCATTACATGTGTTGTTATTAATCTCATTGAGTATTGCATGCATAGTGCCTTTGTTACTGTGTCTTGATTGCATTTATTAATTCTGCCTTCATATATGATTGTGTTTTAATCTTGCTATTTCCTGGCATATCCTGAAACAAAAATACTCAAAAAAGTAGGGCATTTAAAAGATGCATCCTGAGTTCAACAAAAGGCATGCAATTAAAGTTTGTTTTCCTAGCAAGGAGGTCTGGAATGTTCAGATACAAACATGCAGCATGAGTTGAAACACAGGGTCTCATCTGCTGTACTCTGCTTAACATTAAATTTGAGTGCCTTGTCTTCTACACAGTCGAAGAGGTGCCATAAACACAAAACAACTGAGATGATACATAAAGCATACATGCCTCAGATATTTGGTATTTGACTCGCCATGCTTACATCTTTATTTTTAACTCCCAGACCACATTCTCAGACTGAAATATTTTCTCAGACACTTACTCGTTATCTTCCCAGTGATTAATAAATCACCAATGTACACAACCACATTTGCATATGTCAGTGGTTCAACAGGTAACACACTCACCTCTGATGCAGAAGGTTGTGGGTTCTGTTTCCACACTGGGTATATGGATTGCTGGCAGTGTATTAAACCAAAGTCTGATCTGTTTGAGTGGGTGGTAGCTCAGACAGGTATAGAAGACCCCCTGGCACCTATTGAAAAGAGTAGGGGTTCTTTATTTAACACAACATAAAACGTTATTTAAAATGTACAGATTTAAAGGCACACATTTCTATTTTCTTACTGTTTTTCATTTTTCTTTTAACATACTCATTCTTCTTCTTCCATAAACAACTCCCACTCCTTCTTCCACAACCGTAATCTGATTTTTCACAATATATCTGCTAAAATCCATTTCACATTAACTAAAAAGGCATACAATCTTTTATTCCAAGTAATCCATATTACATAAAATAAATTCTTACCATCCTTCTTACACAGTCTTTCTTCTTATTTTTATAATATCCATACATAATCACATTCATATGTATATTGTTTATGTCATTAATATTCTCAAAGTACATTTCTTTGAACAGTTTTTAATAGAATTTCATCGCTCTTTTGCATTTCAAAAAATATACTCTTTTGTCTTACTGGTATCTTATTCCAGTTTTCATAGGAAATCTTGACACTTTACTATCTTAGTGCACCACTTTTTGTTTACTTTAATGGCTTTAATCATTTCTTCTGGTAAATGTTCCTGTGGATTTAAACAATAATATTACTTTATCATACTATTATATGACATCCTTCTATCTTTCTCTATATTATCAATTTTTATTTTCCATGTTAGCATTTTTTCTTGATATATTTTTTTTTTTACCCAAATACTCTTTTCTGATTTTCTTATTCTCATCATTTCCCAGATTTTTTGTACTTATATCTAAACATTCTCACTATTAAATTCTCATTCTCTTCCTATGTCCATTTTAATACTCCATGCAAGATTAAAGAAATAGAATAAACAACTGGATTTAATAACTTCAATCACCCTTCCTCTTTACATGTACAGCATACCTTTTTTTCTCTGCGTTTAATTTTAACCCCATATGGAAGAAAACACCAATTGTAAAATTTTATTTTCACATGTTTTGGGATCATATTAACAATTGAATATATGCTGTTTTTTCCATTGATAACGAAATCACCAGATAAACCTTTTTCCTGAATTCTAATCTATATGTCCTCTAAAGAAGATATATTTCCTTCATCATCATCATATTCATCATCATCATCATCGACCATCAGAAGGTCGAACCTGACCCCATCGAATGATGGGATCATCGACCCACTTCCGCGAAAATGACAATGTCAAATGTTGACATTGTTGAAATATGACTCACCGTAAACCTCAGAACGGGCTTTAACTTGGGTCCAGATGGGGGCGAGATTCGTACTTCAACAATGTCGGGTTCGACATTGTCACCGTTTGGCCTCCAGACTTCGACTGAAGTCAGTTCCACTGAGCCCACTTCGACTGAAGTCGGTTCGACTGAACCCACTTTGACCGTCTGATTGTCACCCAATTAGATACACCCCAGTTTTCATCCCATTACCCAAACCCTTTCTTTTATCTTTATTCATTTCCTTTAAACCTCCACCACCACTTCCCTCATCCATATTTTATTTTTAACAACTGAAACTATTTTGCCTGAGTATGTCAAAACAACTGGAATCACCACCTCCTTTTTATCACATATCTAGCATTTTTTTATTTCATAAGCTACTTCACTCACTATCGAATTTGTCACCAATGCAAACAATATTCTACTCATGGGACATCCTTGTTTTATACCACACCATGCATATTTCTTTACTCAGCCACCCATTCATGAACACTTTCTCTATTATTCTGACAAGCTGACATACACACTCTCCTAATTCTGTTACCTATTCCATATTTTCTATAACATTCCACAAAACATAATGTCCCATGGTATCAAATACCTTGCTAATATCACCTACTATAAGTATCACATCCTCCTTTTTACTTTTACCATAATCTACAATGTCTCTTTTAACCAATAACAATTGTTGACTTCCCTTTCCTTTTATACCTTTTATACCTTTTATACCATTTAGACTGTCTTCCATTCTCCTCTGTCTTATTTCCAAAAAATGTTATCATCCTTGTTATTTAGCATGAATGGTCTCCAATTTTTTTATTGCATTCTTCTCATCTTTCTTCCATATAAATTTTAATATCCTATTACATAACTTTTCATAAAAAAAAAATCTTCCTTCAACCCTTCATTGAGTACCTTTACAAAATACCGTTTACCAGTATATTAACTTCTTGCACATTCCACCATCTAGACCTGATACGGAGTCAACATTTGCTTTCTTAATCTTAAGTACTTCATCCAAATAGTTCATCCAATTCACAAATAGTAATTTCTTTTGCAAATTCTTCTTTAACTTGTACTAGATTTTTTTAGTTTCCATTCTTTCTTATTTCTTTCTTTTTACTGTTGCACATATTTTCCACATGCTGTTCTACAATACTCATAATTTGCTCTTGTGTTTTATACCTTTCCTGTTACATTCTTCATTTCTCTCACTATTCTAATATCCTCCTTTATGGGTTCATCCAAATAAGCAGACAATCTCCCTTGTAAATAATACCTCTGCCTAAACAATAATGATTTTTTTCTAAATTTCTTTTATATATTTCTTTTTCTGTATATTAACACTCTCTTGTATTATGCTCTAAATTCTTTAATACATTTACACATAGTTATATTTACACAGATTTAATAAATCTTCCCATATTTTACCTTCTCTTCCTTTCTTACTTCATACTGGTACTGAAAAAAAACACTTTTTATAATTCTTTTCAAATTCAGTCCACCACTCAGACTACTTTTTATAGACGTCCTTCATAGTTAAATGATCCTTCCATAACTGCAATACTTTCCACTCTCCAATTTCATCTCATAATTTCTAATTTATTCTTTGTATTCCTTTTCCTATTTTAATATACTCCTTTACTTCCATCACCTGCATCCATATTGCTAAATAGTCTTAGAAACCTGTCACTACTATATCACCATCTTCTGTACCCAAGTCTTCCAATAATGTGAATATAATAAGTTTTCAGCTGCTAAAGGAGTCCCAGGTCAGAATACAAACTTGGTTAGAATACTAAGCATACCACCATGATTAAAATCACACTTAAATCAAACTTCAATATACACAGTTTAAAAGAAAGCTAAACTAGTTGTAAGCAAACAGCATCCAGAATGATAAGCACTTTTGGCAAATATGCCTTCTTCAGATCGTAACTTCCTGTGCTTTGCCTCATAAGTTAAATGAATAATCACTAATTGGTGACCTTCTTCAGATACACCCCTTAAATTCCTCCAATTGTATTCTAACCATTCAGATGCCAAGTAAATCGACAAGCCTTCTTTTCTATCCAATTGTAAGCTATTTTTGTTTCAGGGTGGGTTTTAAGGGAACCATCACATTGAGACCAGGAGGGCAATTAGCCCTTAGATTGTTGAGCCATCATATGTCACAGATCTCAGTTCTATTGTTTATATCTCCCACTCTATTATTTGTTGGCAAGCACTCAATAGCTTTAAAGCTGAACGTATGGGTTGGATTAGACATTATGTGAGAAGCCAATGCATTTCTGGGATCCTTTTGTTGGATGTCCCTTAAGTGGTGTAATACCCTGTCCTTTAGCAGTTGATCAGTTTTACCTATATAAAAGGAAGCACATTTGTGCAACATGCTAGATAGACCAAATGCTCACTATTGCAAGTTGCGTTAACCTTAAACATATAACTTTTGTCAGATATTGTGTGTTTAAAAACATTGCTGTTGTCAATATGTTGGCAGGCTTTACACCTACCACATTTATGGGTTCCTTGTCTCAGGATACTTATATTTTTCTTTGGGAAACCATCTTTGCTACAAAGTAATCTTTTGATGTTTTTCTTGTTTTTAAAAACAAATCTCGGTTGTTCACCTACAATGTTTTTTATTTTCTCATCTTCAGTTAAAATGGGCCAGAATCTTCTGATCACTTCACAAACCTTCTTGTCTGTACAAAAAGTAAGGATACAATTTAGATTGTTCCTTTTACCTGTACTTCCTTCACTAGATGCTATACCCAGTGCTTCATTGTCAGTATTGGTCCAGAAAAATAAGGGCATACTTTGGTGTGCCTCAAGGTAAGGAAGTGCGATCTTGCTATAAGGTCATGCACACTAGAGCCTCTGTTGAGCAAATGCTCTTGCAATTTGTTGACATTCCTTTTCAAAGATATATTCATCTGTAGATAGTCTGGGAATCTGTATTAACTGGTTCTCATAGATGTTCCTATAAACAAAACCTGGGTGCATGCTAATTCTATGTTTCCATGTGTTTTTTCTATTGACATTCATGCTTATTCCTTTGGTTGGATCTAGCTGCAAACATACATCAAGAAAGTCAATCTCTTTCTTAAAATGTTGGACTGTATATTTCAAAAACTCAGTAGTGGTTTCATGATATTTAGAGGAAGACATAAGCTGATCTTCATTCCCACTCCATAGAATAAAGATGTCATCCATGAAATGGCCATAGTATGTAATATATGCTGTCCAAGGATTGTTTTCACATAGAACATGTGTAGATTCCCACTGTGCCAGTACTAAGTTTGAATAACTATTGGTGCATGGAGTCCCCATGGCTACACCCCATACTTGCCTGTAATAAGTACTGCCATATGTAAATACATTGTTTTCCAGGATTAATTCTAGCAGAGAGCATATTAGGCTTGAATTTAGTCCCAATGAAGATGAAAAATTTCTAACTGCTTTGATACAGTAAGAGTGAGGTATCACTGTGAAAAGATTGTTAACATCCATGGTTACTAAAATCAAATTAGACAAGTTGTCTAGACCATCCAATCTCTTAAACAGGTCCATCAAAAAGCTTCTGGTATCATTTAGTACTGTTTTTACTTTGGGTAGGAGCTTTTTTAGCTCATTCTCAATGTATATGGACAGGGGTTTGGTCACCCAACCTCTCCCTGCTACTATTGGATGTAAGGGTGGTTTTACAAGACTTTTTTGTATTTTAGGTAGACCACTTATTGTTGGAATCATGGGGTTTATTACCTAAAAAAATCAAAAAGTTCCTTAGAAAATATGTCTTTCTATCAACAAATCATTTAGAGTATCTTCTAAACTTTCTAAGGTACTTTTGTTGATAATTTTGTATGTTCCTATATCATGTAGCAAGTCTTGCATCTTATTCCTATACCAAATGGACTCCATCACTACAATTGCTCCTTCTTTGTCAGCAGGTTTAATAACTAAATCATCCCTTGACTTTGGCTTGAATAATGCCTCTCTTTCTTGGTAAGTAAGATTATGGAAATGACCACTGTTCTTATTTTCTTCCCTCATTCTCGCTACCTCATTCTCACATAGGCATGCAAATAATTCTACCATGGGGTGGTTAACTGGTAAAACTTACTAGGCTTTCTCATTGAATTTAGTTGGTTCCTATTGTCATTACCAAAGATTGTATTGAGGGTGACATTTTGGATAAAGAGTGTAGTATCTGTGACAAACTCATTCAAATCCAAGCGAATGGAAAGAATAAAAGTTAATCCTTTTTCCAAAACTCGAATATCCTCATGATTCAATGGTTAGTGAGGAAATTTTAGCACAAGGCTATGATTTACAACATCTGATGATTGAACTTCTTCCTTTTTCTGTCCTGACTCGACAATCTTTGTTTCTTCTTCATATTCTCCTTTATAAAAACTGGAAGTTGGCATGGAAAAGGGAAAAGGTAGCTCTTTCCTTTGGTTGAGTACCTAACAAAATGCTGGTAGTTGATCCTCAAATGGCATTGGAAGTACTACTTATTTCAGTGTGAAATGTAAAAGCATTGGCTTGCATTTCCTCTTTTGTATGGGTTTTGAGATTCATCTTATTTTTTATATCATAGGTAGCTTCTGTTAATCTAGCATTAGCTGTGCTAGAATTACTTTTTAGTGGCTGTCTCCCTTGCCTTTGAATCACCCTTTCATCCCTGGGTCATTCAAAAATATTCCAACAATCAATTTCAGATCTAAGAGTGCCCTTCTATAAGTCCACTGACTTTTGTTCCACATAGCTAACTTGCCACATTTTATTACTTCCTGTATTTTTACATATTGCCCTTTCTTTTTATGTCCTCCCTTTAAATCAAAATTAAGGTCTCCTGCAGTTATATTTTCACATTAATCACCACATACTCTGTTGAAATAGATTTTCTTTCCTTGCTAGTTGTATACACATATAATGCTATAATTCTTTAAAAATGTTCTCTCCACCTCACATCCATAAAGGTTAACCTTGCCATCCTTACCAACATTACCTAGCATTTGCACTATATTATTAACACAACACAGCCATTCCAGAACAACTTTGACATCCTAAGTTCTGTATTGTACTTCCACACCACATTTTTTCTGTTTGTAGTCTTTCTTCACTTGTCAGGAATTGTACATCCTCTAACATAGTAACATCCACATCACATTTAGCACACCATTCCAGTATCCTGAGTATTCTTACAGTGTTAAAAATACTGGTTACATTTACTGAAAACACTCTTAAATTGTTGATTTTCCTTCTTTTTACATTTGAGGGAATATTTTTAAATTTCAGTTTCTTATTTTTACTCTTTCCTCTATTGAATATTTTTTCTTGGGCTTATATACAATAATCCTTGATCCTCTGTGGGATTTTTCACTTACTAAAATTTCAAAAAAAAAATCTTAGCATCAATCCCTTCTCCTGACCTCTCTTCCTGGGTGCAAACATTTCCTGCTTTTTCCACTTCCATATTTCTTCTTCTTCTTCTACAGTTTCTTATTTACCTAGTTCTTCATCTCCCTAAGCATATTGTTGTCTTTCCTCATGTATGCTTTTTTCCTTTTTCTTTTTTTTAATTATTAACTGTTTCCTTTTGACAAGCCATCCAAAAGTATCCCCTTTTTTACACAGCCTGCATTCAGCAACACACCTTCTTGTTCTGTGTCCTTTCTCTCCACACTGGTTACATTGTATCTTATCACAATTATTAATTAAATAAGAAAAGTCTCCACAAAAGAAACACAATTTAGGCTGGCCATGTCTTAATGTCTGTCTATGACCAACCACAGAAATAATATTGGGTAAGTCTTTAACCATCCCCCGGATTCATGAAGCTTGCACCAGGCACAGGCATAGTGTAGGCGGTATAACGCCAAATATGTCTGCTGAGCGATTCAGGTACAAACCAATTCCACATGCGCTACCGGCATACGCCAGAACTACGCAGCCCTCAGCCGAGGTATGCAAATCACCCCATGCGCAGTGTTGCACCATGCTAATGAAGGCATACAGCGATTCACGAAGTGATGCAGGCGTAGCACAAGCCCATGGAAATGTAAACCAAAAAACACGGTTTACATTTTCCCAAACAGAACATCGGAGTTATGGAAGCAGACCAGACGCATGCATTACAAAGTTAACATATGCCAATGGCCAAATACACAGCCAATGGCACAAGAAAAGATGCATAACACCTAAAACACAACATTTAATGTCATGTCCACAGTAACGCACAGTACAACCGCAGGCATGTGTACGCAAACAGGAATACAAAGGACATATATACAAATGGCAGAAAATCGCAATGTGAGACAAATCAGGATTTCACCATAATTAGCAATGGTAGGCATGGTACACCACAAGCAAGGCGCAAGGATTGCCAAGGTCCCGCGACAGTGTTCAGCGCTGTAACTATGAATTAGTAGTCAATGCCATGCAAATGAAGCAGGTAATACTGAATCGCAAATGTCCCACGGGGTAAGGATGTACCTGACGGTGCAGCGCTATAACACTGAGGAGTGTATCAGAGGTGATACATGACATCAGCAGAGGGGTGTGCCACTGTATCAGTAAGCACATTGGAGCTATGCAAATCTGGCCTGGCCATTACTAAGCAAAGCTGCAGGACAGGGGTGGGGAGGAAGATATAGAACCATTTAGCTGAGAGCACACATGGAGCCCGAAAGCACATGTGTACGGGGATGAAAACATGCCCGAAACCCGGCAAGCGGATGCACGTGCCGCAAACAATAGCATAAACAGGAAGGTCAGGGAAAGAAAAGAAGGAAATGCCGAAGCAGGGTAATTGGCATACTAATGAGCACTTAACACCAATCAATTCACGGTGGCAAATCGACGCCAGAAGACAAGCCTGCATGCAGAAACCTGCAAAATAGGATAGGGGAGGCAGAGGATTGCAAAGAAAAGAGGGGAGGACTTGGAATGCAAAGATAGGAGAACTGTCATAGCAGAGCAAAGCAAACCCACAGTAGACTGGCAATAGAACACATTACGCAAGATAAGCCAGGTCTAGGAAAGTACAAATGAAAGCATGCTGCTGGATGCATGCCATCAAATGGTAGGTGTAACGTGCACAAATGTAAACGGAAGGGCAGGAGGTAATTCACGGCAGCCAAATGTGATGCAACACCAAAGGCAGCACAATAGTGGTTCCATTAATAATGTAAACCACCAACGACCAGCAAAAACGATAGTGAACACGCAATAATGAAGAAATAATGATTATTTATTTATAATTCCTCCAAATCCAGACCGGTTTCGGCTATTCAGCCTTTATCAATGAATACAATAAAGTTTTTTTGAATTAAATGTAGCAGCCTGCATTTATACTAGTCTCTAATTGCCTGGAAGCAGTATAACAGCACCACCCAGTGGCTGGAGTATCAAAGTGCATATTCCATCTTGATAAAAGCATATGATCAGTGACATAAAAATGCCAGAGGTGTAGATGTTAAGTCATATTTTTAAAGATAAAAATCAAAGCTCTGGAAGTCAGCCATCATATGAACATACATATTACAAGGTAATAGTCCAATACCATAGTCAATTATTATGAATGCATATCATAGTATTAAAACGCAGAAAATATATACCACTAGTATATATATATTTTGAAGGGTGATAACCACATGTTCAAAAGAACTAAATAATAATGAACCAAGTACTGATCATATAATATATTACAAAATAAGGCCAAAAGAAAATAGTGGCCTCATTCTCAGCTATATTATAGATTATAATGAATAAAAATAATATGCTTGTAGATAATACAAATTCAACACTGTAATTGTACAATACTCAATGTTGGAAGCCATCATACCAGATACGAATACCAAACCGTACATATACATGTTCGTATCCTGAGCAATTTTTAATCATGCTTTATAGAGTATAATATGAGCGTTGGTAGGCCTAACCACCATTGAATGGTTCGTACTAATTCTTGACCTATATAAATGTTTGATGTTGTGACCATGATTATGAAATCCTCCAGTATTCTATGAAACTCACAGATGGTCATTCAGACCTGGGGGGAATAAACACCCAAGGTTGGTTATCCAATACTGTTCCTTTTGGTTTAAAATGGTGTGCCAACCCTGTTGGTTGTTCCTATCTCCCTGAATTTTGTCAATGATCATGAACATAAACTGGGCATTGGGATGTTGTATCGTGTGTCTGTATAAAGCATTTGTTTCTTTTTTGCTGCTCATGTCACTACGATGTTCTGTCATCCTTATTCTAAGAGACCTAGAGGTTTGACCAACATAAAAAGCTTTACATTGGCAGGTAGCTAAGTAAATAACCCATGTACTGCTGCAATTACCAAACACCCTAGTTTTAAATACACTATTGGTGTTGGCACTGGTGAATTCTTTTAATGTACTGACTTGTAGACAGCAGCAGCAGTGACCACATGGAAGAGTACCAATTAGTTTATCACCACTAATAGTGGTCTGATGATATATCGCACCTCCCCCTTCTCTGTTTTTATAATGTGAAAATAGCCCTCCCAAATACTTGCCTCTTCTGTATGACATCTGACATTGAGGGCCTAGTATTGACCTTAAAGTGTCATTAGCCAAAAGAATTTTCCAGTTGCAATTAAGTATATCCCTGACAATAGGTTGATTCCTGCCATATGTGGTGACAAATCTCAAGATAGAATCCTGATGAGCATGCTCTGATTTTTTGTATTGTAACAATGTTCTCCTGTCTATGGTTTTGCTCCATGAACTAGCTTGATATATATCTATGTCTCTATATCCTCTGTCCTGAAATCTATGGTATAAGTCTAGTCTGGCATGTTCAAATTCATCATGAGATGAACAAATGCGTCTAATACGCATAAATTGAGACTTAGGGATGTTGCGGATGGTGTGGTTTGGGTGCATACTGGAGGCATGTAACAAGGTATTGTATTGAGGGTATTTTCTAAATGTTTTGGTACTTAAAGTGTCATCTGCATTACGGTAAACAGTAACATCCAAAAAATCTATGGTACTCCTGTTACATGTAACCGTAAACTCAATACCCAAATGTTACTATTCAGGTACTCCATGAATTCCTTTAAATATGCTTCATCCGTCTTCCACACCATCCAGCAATCATCCAAATATCATCGCCAGATATTGATTTCCACCATGTAAATATTGTGTGATTTGTCATATATCATACATTCTTCAAAGGAAGCTCCCATTGCTGTCCCTTGTAACTGCCAAAAGCATTCTCCATGGAAATAAAAGACATTTTTGTTTAATACATGTTCCGCCATGCAGACAAGTAAAGTGTTGAAGCCCGGAGGATATAAGTTTGTTCTCTCAAGCCAGTATTGCAGGGATTGTAATCCTGCCCTGTGTGGAATGCTTGTGTATAAAGATTTAACATCCAACGTGCACATTAACCAGTCTGGTTCTAGCTGTGTATCCTGCAAAATTTGTAAAAAGTGCGTGGTGTCCTGTAGTTGGGCCCTAACTGATGTTAAAAGGGGTTTGAGATACTGTGTTGGAAATGCTGATAGTGGTTCCGTCCGTTAATAAAACACAGAAGATACCCTGTAGCCACAATTGTACATACACACTGTATGACATCATCAGTGTTCACAGCAAAACAGTATAAAGTGTGAAAGCATCCAACACACACCTGTGTATTCCCAAACACTGCACCATAGGTGTAAACAGATGGGGAACTTTTAAAATGTACATGTTGGGAGCTGCCATAGCTGTGATTCATCAGCATGTGTTACAGACCGGCGGTGTTGTGGAGAATGATGCCGACAACTACTGTAGGCCTCGAAGGAGGAGAAGAGTGTTCAGACCAAGGGTAACCTACCAGGGGCTACATGATCTGGAGATAGTAGAGCATTACAGAGTGGACAGGGACATTCTACAGCAAATAGTAGAACTGTGCCGGCCACGCCTGAGAACCAGAAACAACAGAGGGGAGCCCATCCCAGTGGACACGAAGGTATGTGTAAGCTTGCGAATACTAGCCACAGGTACCTTTCAAAGGCCAACTGGAGATATAATGGGGATCTCACAGGCATCAGCATCCAGGGTACTACACCAGTTCCTGGATGCCATGTTACCACATGCCAATGAGCATATATACTTCCACCAAACTCAGGAGGAGTTGGCCAGCAATATGCATCACTTCCACCGTGTGGCAAACTACCCAGAGGTACTGGGTGCGATAGACTGCACGCACATACAAATCAAGTCACCACCAGGTGAGTATGGTAGGCACTACATAAACCGCAAGGGATTCCACTCCATCAACTGCCAGGTCGTGTGCAATGCCCAGGGCATTATCATGGATGTGTGTGCTGGCAGCCCTGGAAGCTACCACGACTCCCATATCTGGCATGCCTCACATCTGCATCAGGTATTTGTCAGGAGGGGACATCCCCACAAGGCCACCTTGTGGGGGATGCTGGCCATGCACTGGAGCCATGGATGATGACCCCCATCAGAAATGCAAACACACCAATGCAAGAACGCCATAATGAGGCCCATGCACAAACCAGAATCATCATAGAGCATGTGTTCGGGATGCTGAAATCACGGTTCCAGTGCTTGGACACATCTGGTGGAGCCTTGCAGTACTCTCCAGGCATGTGTGCCCACATCTTCATAGTATGTGCCATGCTACATAATATGATCCTGCGGAAACAGCTGCAGCAGGGTCAAAATGGGGGAGGGCCTCACAGCCCACTGCAATTGTCAAGGCCAACACAGGCACAGAGGGATCCAGACCACGGACACACTGTGCCAGCCCCAGTAGGCAGACGGAGGCATGCTCAATATGCCTACACCTTGGCAAAGAGGGAACGTATAGCACATACCTTGACAGTGTAGGCTCCCATGGACTGACACCCTTCTCCACTTGAACACACAGTACAATGGATGGCACACAAACACGACCACCTGTAAATTGTGATGTATAGGTGGCCCACTGTGGAATCCTACATAGGCAGCCCTCAAACATTGTACACGCAACAGCCGTTGGAACACAGAAATGTCAACACCTGAACAGTAGATGCGCCTATCAACATCTGTTGGTGCTGTATGTATAGGTTCCCAGGTACATCGGCAGGTACACGCCTGATTGCCTGATAGAACTTTCTTCTGCAAGTTCTTTTTTTGTGGCTACCACCACAACCATGGCATCAACTGGAATACCTTTTGATCAGAAATTTGCTCTCTGAGGAGTAGGTCCAATGGAATGTACAGCCACCCACACCAACCAAGAGATCAACTTGATGAGCTCGTCCGCAGTCGGGGTCACCCAGGAGGTAGATTGTCAGAGGCAAAACACTAAATGGGGCAAACAGTGACTCCCGTCGCCACAACATCGATTAAGCAACTGTCACTTACTGGAGTAGAGACAATCACGGGAGCACATGTGTGTAAGCACTGTCCTACACACACTCAGCACGGATTCCCCGCTGCATTACCGAAGGGCTCCACAAAATGTAATCAGGGATGTTGTGTCAAGGCAGGGGATGTACCCATGACAGGCATTCGTCAACCCAGCATGCTGTATCCACGGTCGTATGAAGGTGTAGCACAGTAGCGGGTGTAGCTAATTGTGATATACATACCCAATGCCGGAGCACAGCCAGTAAACATCACATGGACATACCATTAACTGGACCCATCAATTTGTAAACCAACGGAGTAATCCATGTGAGTGTAGTGTGGAGTAACTGCTGTGGTGTACTTCACATACAAACTGACATAATACGTGTACAACCCCCAGATGTCCAAGTGGTACATGCAGTGACTGTCATGCATGTTCCCGGTCCCACATACTGCAAGGGATGTAGCATAATCCCGATGGCACGTGTAATGCATTCCTGATGCAGGTCATCAGAATATGTGTAGCACACGTTAGCGGGAATAAGCGTTGCCCACAGCTGGTAAGCGATGTTTAAATACGACTATACGGATATGTGCAAAACAGGGCTAAGCTTCACTGACCACTGCGTAGATCATGATCAATGATGTACAGAACAGGTGAAACCAACATTAGTCACCCCTGAACAAATAGCGCCTGCTCTGAAGGGTAAAAGGACCACTGCCAGGAGTGGAACAGGCAAGCATGTATACAATCACCCAACACTATTGCTAGCCAAGCTGTACATACGGCAGGGTTGCCACATTGCAAATGACCAATGTGGGACATACGCTAGATGTCTGCAGGCCGACGCATACACCCAGCCAGTACGAAAACCAGAACGTTAGTGTTTTGCATTGATAACAAGCTATGTCTAGTAATGGTCGCAGGTACGTGTTCCATGTCCTGTAACATGTAGGTGGGTCAGATACAGAATAAGTGTTTTATGCAAACATTACATTAACTATAGGGAATATGTTTGTCCCACAGTCACAGGACATTTGCTATGTTCACAAATATGTCGCAGGACACATCTGCACAAAGAGGGACTGTCCCTTGCAAAGTCGGATGGGAGGTAATCTTAACCCATGGCAGGTGTGTAATGTGACAGGTACAGACACAAACGTGTGGATCCCAGGAAACACAGTATACACTGACAATCACACAATGAAAGGCATAGCGTGCCTGTCACCACCCCTGTCTGCGATATGTATGTATGTATATATATATATATATATATATATATATATATATATATATATATATATATATATATATATATATATATATATATATATATATATATATATATATATATATATATATATATACAAATATATAATACAGATAGAAAGGGCGATAGTGTGATATATGTCGCTATATAAGGAGTCACTGACATCTGCAAATATATAGATAGATCAACGACATTCAAAACACCTTTGAGGTACAAATAAATAGGATACTGCCAACTATGGAACGTGTCACACACTGACACACGTAACCAGGAGGCTGAAAGACAGAAAGAACATTGTACTGGAACAGTAGAACCGCAAGCAATATAATGATAGTATGGACATGTAGTCACCGCTGCCAGCGGTCCGGTCCAAGTAGGTACCGTGTACAACTGTGGTTGTGAGTGATGTAGCCTGTGTATGTGTGGTGCCATGGGTGTTTCTGTGTGACTGTAATGTGTGTGTGTGTGTGTGTGTCCGCATCATGTGTCTGTAGGTGGCAACTCAGAGGTAGATGATAACGTAGGTGCGGTTATAGCTAGTTGTTGGCATGCGGTAAACATCTGTCCCACATTGGGAGGGACATCCCCTCCCTGGGCATGTGTGTCCTGACATGAAACATTACAAAGGGCAACTGTCCGAGAGTTGAGGACATTAGTATGTCCCAAATATTATGCAATAGTCGCAGGAAATACTCATGCCTGTATGTAAGAAACAGAAATGTTACATGCAAACTGATAAGTAGGCAAGGTCCAAGAACAAGTGGTATGTAATGAGGATAAAAGTATGTGCTATCCTGTGTACTGACCGTGGCTATATGTCAGCCTGTAAACACCACTGTGTGACCCGAAAGTGTCTAACTATGGCCATATGAAAAGGTGGCAAGCCATGCCACAGAGGGTCTGACACCAACAACACTGCAGTGACTGCAAATATCTGGGACACACATACACAGGATAGCAGTCATTTAGAAATATCCCTGCACATATCGCTGTACATCCGGAGGTATGGAAGTATCAACATCACCACCCTCAGCACCTTGCACATGTTGGTTTATGATAGTAAGAGCAGCCCCTAACATTTTGCCTGACTTTAAAGTTTTTAAGCTTTCCCTCTTTGTATACTGTGGTGTTGCAGAGTTCTTGGGAAAAAACAGGGAAGAATGCTGTTTGCAGAGTTTAAAGTGCTCAGCTGGGCTGGGCTAGTCTGCTGCCAGTGTAATTGGCTGATTCTGATATATTTCACCTGGCAGCCCTGCTAGTTCTCCTTGGTTAACTTCCTACAACTTCTTTTCCTTCCTTTTCCCTTTCAGTTTCCGCCCAGGGCTGCGCCACGCAAACAAGCACAAACAAGAGCACACGCATGGGCGCACATGCGAGCACACGCTGTGTGTCCATTTGCAAGAAATTTCAGATGTTTTCACGGCGTACACCTTTGGTTTCTTAAGGACAACTGTAGACATGCCTCTTGCAATCCTGAGCAGCTCAGGGCAAACACAGGACACTGTGCTCCAATAAGCATACAGCCTTTCTGACATACCCCTCATGATGTCACTTATCTTCTACTCTACTACTCACCTACTCCTACACTTACACTTTTGGGACATGGCTCACATACTGGGGAAAATTGGGATTCACTATCCTTATCCTCATTTGCATAGGATTGCCTACTAATGCTTGGTTACATCTCTCACACTGAGCTTCCCCCCCTTAGCAACCAGTACTCAGTGGCCATGTTGTTTTCAGCCTGCCATTCGCCTGCATGGCAGGATAAGGTTTTTAGTCAAAATGCCTATTTATGGCTATTTTGAAATTATTTTATTGTTTTTTATAAGCGCCACACATTTGCGCTGTGCTGCGCTATGCTTAAACATCGGAGATCAGGGAAAAAAAATTTGATTTTAATAATTTTAAACATTTAAAAATGCCAATGGCCTTATATTTGGCCATTGGCATGCTTCCTCAACTGGATGCATCCTTTATCTGGAGCTGTCATAGCTCCGTTTAACAATTTGCAGAACAGTACTCCGTTACCAACGGAGTACATTTCTACAAATAACACTACTCTTCCACGGACAGGTTAGTGTTTCCTGGATTGCAAATTTACCTTGTTTGCATAGCTTTCAGCAGCAAATGAGGTAATTTGCATACCATGACGCTGCCTGTGCAAGAGTAGCTTTAGAAGCTCTGATGCACACCCCTGCCGGCTGTTGCTGGATCGCTCTGAAGACATATTGGCTGTCTGACGTCTTACTCTACTATACAACTCCGTGCAAGCTTTCATAAATCTGGCCCAGTGTCTTTGACTTTGTCAATTAGAATTACTTATTCTTAGCTCTGGAATAATATAAATTTCCGTGGGACTTTTCAACTCTCATAAAATATTTTTATGAAAGCACTTGAGCTTATGTCAAGTTGCGATCTCATAGATCAGGACCTGTTAATCTCATGAAAGGAGCAAAACAAATATGTCTTTTATTACCTCAGTTATTTGCACTTTTGATAGAAGCCTTTGCAAACAATATTAGATTAAACTCTAAAATTAAAGGTATAGAAATAACTAAAACATTAAATATTAAACTACAGATGTTTGCAGATGACATACTCTTGGCATTGACTGACTCAAATAATTCACTGCAAGCTTTATATAAGTCAATATCTAATTTCCAAAGCATTTCTTGATTACAATGTAATGAAAATAAACCAAAAACTGTATTTGCAAATAGGAAAATAAGACAAACATATGCATAACAATTCTCTAAATACGTTGCTACAGATGATAGACTTCAATATTTGGTTATTCACTTATCAGATGACTTAAAAGATATAATTTCATATAATTGCAATTCAGTATTAGATAAAATACAATCAATGATCAACAATTGGAATAAGTACATATTTACAATGGAAGACAGGCTATATTTGATCAAATCGATATTTTTTTCTAAAATACTATACTTAATGCAAGTTATCCCCCCCCCAACAAATTATACAGAGATATAATAAAATGATTCAACATTTCCTATGGTTTCCAAACAAAACCAGAATAGCAGTAAATAACCATTTATATAAATAAATAACCATCATGGGAAGATGGATGAATAAATTTACCTGATATAGAGACTTACATAATTACTTCCATAGTTAAAAACATAACACTATGGTTAAATCCTTCTTACACATCTATATGGAAACAATTACAAGAACAAATTTGCCTAGAAACAATACAAAACCAAATACAGGAATGTTTATTAACACTACATAATCCATTATATTGGATGCTTAAGGATTATATAATAGAAAACAAAGTCATTACAATCCCATCTAGTTATATAAATCTAACAATATTAAATTAAAAAAATGTTAATAAGGAACATAACATCAATTCTTTGCTGTTTTCTCTTTTTCCTATAGCATATACATCCAATGATTTAGAGACATTACAAGTTCATAGAATGGAAAATATAAAACAAGGGGAATTTTTATTCTGGGATCAATGGCTAGATCGGGTTAAGATTCTTTCTGTCAACTAAATAATACATACATTTAATATAAAGATATGTGGTTATCTTTGCAGACTTTGAAACAAAATATTGTAAATAAAATAGAACTAATGTAACCAACCATTAGACAGAACAGACATAAATTATGAGAGCACATACAACCTTTTTAAGGCAATGGCTATTTGTCAAATATATATAAAATTGTTAAGAAAACAAACATCTATCAAAAAAGACATACTGGAATTACTTTGCATCAATAAATGGACATCAACCAACACAAGAAGGAAAATAAATGACACTTAAATCTTCAAAATAAACTGCATTATCACTTAAATGGCATTTATTTACTTGGAGATATTTATTAAGAGTTTTTTAACTCCACATAAGCTAGCCTTAATGTTTAAAAATGAAGATAAATGTTGGCAATGTAAAACAGAATTAAAGGCAGACTGGCAACATGTGTTTTATAATTGTATGAGTCTTAGTGAGTTTTGGAATAACATTGATTATTTTTTACAGATTGTATTTAATGATAACTTTCATTTAACCTATGTTTTATAATTGTATGAGTCTTAGTGAGTTTTGGAATAACATTGATTATTTTTTACAGATTGTATTTAATGATAACTTTCATTTAACCTAATATCTAGTTTCATTTAACTCCCCCATGCCTAAATGTGTTCCTAAAAAAAAATTCAATTTTTGGACTTTACTTGCCATAGCACGTAAGATCATCACATCTAACTGGAAAGCTGATACACCACCATCATTCAAGGAATTTAAAAAGACCCCAGTTTAATTCCCACGCGGGGGTATAGGCCAGAGCATTATGGAACCCAAACCAGTCATACCCGCGCCAGAAATGCACCCTAAATGAAATATCCCCTGTCATGTGCACCCGTAAAATAAAGGATTTACAAGGGTCAGGCATAAACAAGCCCCGGAAATGTAAAAAAAAAGGTTTACATTTTCCCCAAACAAACACGGGTTTGGGAAGTGGACCCGTGTGCCAAAATAACTATGAATGGAAAAAAAACCCAAAGGGAAAAAAGAGCAAAACCCAAAAAAAAAAATTTTAAGATGTCCCGAAGCACAAAACCCCGGGAGTGTACAAAAAGGAAAACAAAAACATAATTAAAAGGGTGCAAAGTAAAAAAGGTTTTTTTAAACAAACATTGGGGGGAAGGGATTTTTTCAAAAATCTGCCTTGGGGGAAAAAATTGCAAAGGGGGGGGAAAAAATGGGAGGAAAAAAAGGTTGGGGAAATGTAAATTTAATCGTAAAAATTGGGGAGCAAATTTTTTGG